>NC_142354.1:21985797-22299067 GCF_059441175.1 Urocampus carinirostris
ACAAAAAATTGTAATAATACCATAGTGACATTTTAAAACAATGCAAGGGTCATTTTCTCCATTTTAAAATATATTACCTTATTTTCTAATAAATTGGGAAAAATCATTCAAGTGGGCAAAATAATTTTATTTTAAGCACAATATTATTAGTTTACTCATTTAAATGATTTTTTCTTATTTAGCAATTATTCGAGTAAGTTTGAGACATAATGCTTAAAAGATGGAAATTTATCTTTTAATTGTCATAATTATTCTTAATATCAGATCATTTTGTGAATACTAGGATTACCTTCATTGTCAAACCTCCTGTGTAGAGTTCGAAGACTCTAATGACCTCAATAAAGATGCTCCACCAACAAAAATCTACGCAAATCAATAGTAAGGGAAACATTGTTTAGTAGGTTGCCTATGATCTCAACCTTGACATTTGCATTTAACAAGAAGAGCAGAATTCAATGTCTCATCAATTTGTGCAAGATGCTGCGGGTCGAGCTAGCTTTTGTCAAAGTCATGTGGTTCAGTTGCAGACTTAAATGAGCTCCATCAACAAAAAAATCGAAATCCAATTGACAAATACTAAGTAACAGTAAAAGTTAGGGAAACAACATTATTGTATAGTAGGTGAAGAAGAACGGGTTATCTTCCTCTATGTTTTTATATCCGGGTTAAGGGATCGGTCAAAATAAGACCTGTAGATGAGCAGTTCCTTTCAAAGTTTTACTACTCAATATTCCGGATATAAATGAACTACAGGCAATGTCTGAGCTGGAATACCAGTATTCTTATACAATAAGTGCAGCCGAAAAGCTGATTTTAAACGTATTACAAAGTTAAACATTAAGAATTAAACGGATAATGTGTAATATATGACCACTAGATGGCGCCTCATTGTGTAGTGCAACCAAAACTTGAGGAAGAATAGAAACTAGAGGACTAAAAGTGACCTAACAGCATCATTTTTGCCCTCATTTTATAGCCCAGCCTTTATAAAGGTTTTTATTCTGGGTAACCATTAGCAGCAGGATGTCAGCTCCCTCTTGTTAAGCCTTAATGCACTATTCTTTCATTGTACAGATGCTCCTCTACTTACATTTGAGTTACGAAAAACGGTAGATACATTTTTTCGGGATGTCGAAAAATAACCAAACATTGCTGTAAGTTAGATTTTGTATTGTGTGCACCTTTTTCAGAGAACAGGACATTACTGCACTGCTTCTTTCTGCCGCTACCGGCATGTGGCGCTGGGAACGCTCACCCAGCATCCACACTGGAGAAGAAATCCAGCTTAATCTTCCTAGTTCGTGTGTAAAGATACTACAGTATAGTGTATCTCTTTGACATCTTCATTGTTTATTATCTCGTGCATCCATTTATTATGGTTGGTGTAAAGTGTAAAGAAGAGGTGAGCAGTTTCTTTTTAAATTAAAGTGGAATAAGAAAGCTTGATGTGGTTGAGAAAATGGTTGGATCGCTTTTTCGGGCATTTTCTACCACGGAGGAAGAACGCGCCCAACTCTTGATGCTCATCTTCCAAAAGTAAGTTAAACCTAACTTTATTTATCTTTATAGAGCATATTATTTTCTGAAATGTTTATTTTTTTAGTATTAAACAATACAGGTTACTTATACAAGCCTTAAACATACTTATTTATACAAGACTAACATACATTCCATGCAAAATATAGCATTGGAGCAACTTATGAACAAAATCAACTTACGAACGATCGTCCAGAATGTCTCGTTCGTAAGTAGGGCACCGTCTGTACCCTTGAATGTCTCATTGCATAGAATGATTCATCGTGCTATTATCAATGACGATAAAGACTATTAGATAAAACAAAGTATTTTAAAAAATGCAAGTTTATTTGATAGTTAATGTATTTTTGGTTATTACCGTATTCCTTTTTCGTTAAACTAGGGGGCGCTAAACAATACCCAATGTCCCTTTGAAGGGATCCCTCAGTTGAATGGAGCACTATCTTACTGTCAATAGCCTCATCATCCTTAGGGAAATCCTACTCAAGCCGTTCAGCTTTTGCCTGAAGAAATCAATTGTATTTTGTCAACAGGGATAAAAACTGGTATTTACCTAATGTGATGTAATATTCTTGAGCTAGAATTTATGTTTCCTATCTCTCATCGTGTATTCCACTCAAAAAAATGAGATTATAGACCTAACATTGGTGCTTAAGGCCACTTCTGACAATAAACTAAAACATGGCTGAAGTACAATCATCACTAAATATCGCATTGGTGGGGACGTATTCTATTGTTACAACATAAGCTGCACTGCTGTCAAATTAAAGCTTAAGTTCAAGTTAAAACTGATTTGAGTTAACTTTAACACACTTGTGAAATAAGATGGTGTTTATCCTGCAGCCAAAACAAACCAAAATAAGCATGTTGACTTCTATACAAGAAAACCAGGTGTCAGATTTGAACCGGTATCTTTCAAATCTGCCATTTGAGCACACCTAGAACCGACCATTTGGTTTCATATCCTGCAAAAAATGTATCTCACCTGCATTCGCATCACGTCCAGCAAAAAAGTGCTGCAGTGCACACCAAAGTGAGCGCACGCTCGGCCTGCCCTTCACCGTAGCGCAGGACAGATACAAATGAAGGACATCACTGACATCATCATTGCCTGCAAATCTGTTTTAAGGCACTGACCTCATTGATTGCCAATACACGATAGTGCAGTTTATTTTGTCCATCCAGAAAACGACACTTAGAAATTCAACAAAGTAATCCCTCGCTACTTTGCGCTTCGGTAATAGCCGGTTGACTGCTTCGTGGAATTGTCATTGATATTAACGTATTTTGCATTGTTTTTTGCAGCAGACATCAGACAGCAAATGCTATCACAGGGAAGGTTGTATATGTGTTGGGTGGGCATGTCTGCCTGTGTGTGAGTCTGTGATATGTTGGGGTATGCTGTCAGTCAAACAGCGGGGTGGGCGCATAAGTCAAGTTGGCCGCAGAAACAAGCGGCGGAGCATGGCGGCAGCTAGCTTTTAGTGGCTCGTTAAATTGAAAAGCAATTCTTTAATTAAATCGGAAAGTCAGAAGAGCGCAAGAAATGTTGATCACTGGTGGGTGCCCCGTGGATTATTATCAGGTTCAGGAAGTGACTGAAGCGGCGTCGGGAGGGAAGACAATAGCGTTGCTGCAGGTCCAGCCTAATGCGGCTAGTCTATCTAACGACTCTCACAAGCCACTCTTGCCGAGCCTGTACCTCACCAACGCCAACCAATGTTTCTATATTATACATATTTTCACATTTAATTTATTTTTCAAAAATCCCTAATATTGATAAGACTATACACGGCTGTCATTTTCTTTTACAAATTATTGCTTCTTTTAAAAAAATAATTAACATTATTGCCTAGTTTCTGATACAGTATGACCACTCCGGGATCTAAATGATCATAAATCTGTTTCTCTACAAATGTCATTGAAAGGTTTATTCCATTTCTAATATTGAACAACTGCCAAGGAGATTGCATAGTATGCGAGTTTGTCATTTTGACTGTTATGAAACGTTAACATCATTGTCACTTTCGACCAGTAATGTTGCCGTCATTTGTTGTCCACCTCTTAAGAGGTGGATCTGCTTTTGAAACCTATTAGATTTAATAAAAAAGAAAGGGCTTAAAGGAGAATCGGAATTTGGGAGGGTTTTTCATACACTCCTCTCCTGTTCTCCTGGCAAGTTCAAAATCCATTGAGGTCTTCTCTCCTTATTTTGAGTGTCTACTAAACCCGCAACCCACCAGGTATATTGCATTATTTTCATCTGTTTTAAAACAATTGGAACATTTTTTTAAGGGTTATTGTTCTATATTCGTTATCAATTATCCATTATCGGTCAAATCATAATTCGCTACAAAGCCACGGGCCGAGACATTTGTTGATTTTTAAGGGTTAGTATTCTATCTTGAAAACATTTTTAGTTTTACCCAAATAATAAACGGCAGAAATGAGTTTTAGATTTATTGAAATAATATATTGCAGCACTTCAGTAAAGAAAAAGTGATGTCCAGTGGAAAGCAGTAGACAAGATTGGTATTTGGTTGCAATACCGCAATGAGCATTGATTGAATTGCAAGATTTTGTTTGGAATAAAGAGAGAGGGATGGCGGGGAGAGAGGGAAAGAGAAAGAATCGAGCGGTGACGTGCCACCCATTGCATCAAGTGAATCACATGGTCGTGGTGCGTTCACTGCGTTCACTGTGAGAAAAGACTGCGGACAGGCTGCCGAGCTGCTTGCGACTCACCCGTTTGTGATGCATTCTTTGCAGGGGACGAAAAGGGAGTCACCATTCGATCCGGTGCCGAGATGTTGGATCCAGGGTTGATTCAAGAACCGGGACTTTGTTTTGCTCTCTTTGCTGTAAAGGACCAACACATGGTAAATAAACTCATGGTGGAGCTTGCTCTTCCCTTACTTCTAGTCGAGAGTGCATGACAGAGCAAATATAAATGGACAAATGCATGGACTACACTAAAGGTGCGCATCATAGTTTGAGGTGAAATTATAAAAAGGCATTTTACATTTTGAACTTTAATTATGTGTTAACATTGTAGACCTGAGTTCAAATATCCTTTGTTTAAAAAAAAATCCAACGCACCCATCTCCTTTTATCTTATATTTCTCATCGGTGATCCGGCCAAGAAGTGCATTACGATGGATGGATGGGAGGGGGAGCGTGATATCACACGTGTGTGGTTGTGGTTTTTTTTATTTCAGGATGAAAATGGTGAAAGTAAGAAAAGGACTGAGTTAAATACAGTACAGTCCAAATGCCAACACAAACCCTCAAAAAAGATGAAAAAGAGTTTATTCAAGCACATCTGAGAATTTCACATACTTGCACTCACAAGAAAAGGAGCTGCAATGTATGATGGCAGCCAGAAGATAGCGTCAGCAAATATAATATTTAGAAGTTTAATACACCACCTTTGTAAAATATATATTTAATAAAAAAATATGTAAATCCCTCTAACACCGGAGTTCAAGAACTTTTGAGCTGTGGATAGGGATTTTTAAGGCATTTGTATGTAGTTCCAGGTACAGAACAGCATAATGTATAATTGATACAAATTGCTAAAGATTAAAGTTACAAGTACAGGTTGGATATATTTGAACTTTTATCTTGATTATAATGCAAATGGTGTGCTAAAATAACAGCAAAATGGCAATAGTGATATTACTATGCCCGTCTTTTAGAAACACCGCGTTGAATTCTATTTTAACAGTTCTAGCACTTTGTCTGTATGCTGTTTATGCGGTTCAATTTGTATTAGTCATGGTTAAGATTGCTGCAAAATGAAATGATGAAGAGCTTTACTCCGGTCATGTTAAAGCCCTTATTCAGAAGAAGTCTCATATCACACAGAACAATTGGACGGTTTCTACTTTCAGTGCAAGACATTAAAAAAAAGATAAAAATGTGTAAATAAAAAAAAAAAAAGAGGTTTTAAGTATAATATGTATCTGCTTACAATTAGAAATCCCATCTTACCTGCTAATATTTTGTATTTATTCCAACAACTTCATAATAAAACATGAGTTCTGCCAAAAATAATTGTGAATTAATAGAACAGAATAGACAAATAGTGTCCAAAACATTTCCTTTGAAAGCCACTTAAGGCAACAGGCCATTGTGTTTAATTATTCAATGCACCAAAATCTGTTTTTTTCTGCTTCTAAGGCTTAAATTTGTTGCTAAACAATAAATAACCCTCAATGAGATTAGCTAAGTAACAATTAAACAATTTCTCTAAATATATCTTCTTAAAAGAGACAGTTGTGAATTATTTGAACACTAGATGTGACTGTATTGTGTAGTGCAGCTGAAAATGAGAGTTTAAAAGGATATAAACTACTCAGAGTGACCAAATCGAAGGATTTTTCAAAAATGTTTTTGCCCAGCCTTGCTTGTTTTGGGGGTACCTGTAGCAACAAATGGGGGACAATTGTGTCATTTCTTTAGGTGAGCCTGATGTTATGTAAAATATATTCATTTGTTGCATTTATTAAGATACAAATCCCACATAAGACATCATTTTTGTGCCCTCACATCCCTGTCCAATATCCCAGTTTTATTTAAATTTTCTATCAATCTCGAGTCTGTCAGCATGCATGTGCTTGCACACGCATCATGAACGTGTTTTAGAGGCTGTGATGATGACACAAGCCAAAGGTGGCGACTATGAGTAAAACTGATTAAAATACTGTACCGCTACTTTAGGGAGCAAGCATACTTTTTAGTATATGCGGGTCAACAGGCCGCAGATAGCGCCCGGACGATAGTTTTGGACACCTGACATCTTTCCGAAGCAGTGTCCATACACAAAATCACAATTAGTTTCAAATTGCGAGGTTCATACTGTGATATTTGTTAATCATTGCATTCCTCTGGTTAATGCACGTTACAGAACCATGGAGCAAATGTAAACAACTAAAAACTAACAGAAACTATTGGGATTATTTCCACAGGTTCAAGGTTGTCCGGCACTGTAAAGACTGTTGATACAATGAGGAGATCAAACCTACCTCACAAGGCGCTCTTCCTGGTGGCGCCTCTGTTTTTCTGGCTGCACGTCAGTGGACAGTCCATTGGAGGTCCGCTGGATTGTCGTAAGGCCTGCGTGTGCGCCAGCAACATCATCAGCTGTTCCAGAACGAATCTAACCAACCCGCCCATCCCACTTCCTAAATACACGTCAGTGCTGGACCTCAGCTTCAACTTAATCAGCAGATTGAGGGCCGAGTGGACCCCCGCGGTGCTGAAGCGACTCCACACGCTACTGCTGAGCCACAACGGTCTCTCCTTTCTGTCCACGGAGGCCTTTGTGCATGTGACAAAGCTACGCTTCCTAGACTTGTCTTCCAATGAGCTGCGACAGCTAGATGAATACATATTTGAGCCTCTGGAAAACTTAGAAGTCCTTCTGCTCTACAAGAACAGCATTTCGCAAATAGATCGCTCTGCCGCATTTTCAGGCCTGGTCAGCTTGCAGAAGCTTTACCTGAGCCACAATCTAATCTCGCGCTTCCCCTTGGAGTTGGTGAAAGAACGGACGCGTATGGAGACGCTGACACTGCTGGATGTATCCTCTAACCGGATCAAAGTGCTGGCCTATCATGAGATGCAATATCTGCCTGCTTGGATAAAAAACGGCCTTTACTTCCATAACAACTCCCTCCCGTGCAGCTGTGAGCTTTTTGATGTGGTTGCCCGCTGGCACCTCAAAGGTCTCAGCTCAGTCGTGGACTTCAAAGACGAGCACACCTGCGTTCTCGCGGGTCAACCCAGACGGAAAGTCCCAACTCTTGAACTAGATAAAGCTTACTTGAATTGCAGTGAGGTGAAACTAGAGGAAAGACAGGCCTATCTGGAGCAAGTGTTGGTACTGGACTGTGACACCAAGCAAAGAGACGTGGTCAAAACCTGGACACTTCCAGGAAATATCCTGTTGTCTGCGACCAACAAAAGTGCGGTGACGCTTCGTGACGGAAACCTCCAGCTAGGACCTTTAGAGGAAGGTGACTCCGGAGTGTACACCTGCTATGCCACTGGGGACACCATGAACGAGACTCTATACTTCACAATTGTGGTCTTCAACACAACTTCCAACACTGGCTTGGAAAACCTAAAGACTGCGTACACTACTCTCATAGCGTGCCTGATCAGCATTGTGATGGTTTTCGTCTACCTCTACCTCACACCATGCAATTGCCCCTGCTGTCCTGGTCTGGAAAAGAACGACTCGATGGGGAGCCTCCGTTCTTCCACCGCCAACATCACCAAAGAACACCAGGAAAACGTTTCTGAAATAGGCAATGAGGGCGACAACGACAACCCCCATGACACCAAAGACTTACTGGAGCGGAACGGAAGGTTAAACCTTAAGGGAGATGAGAACTGTAAGGAAGGTACAACAAATAGGAAGGCCTCCATCAGTTCTGTGAGCTCAGACACACCCATGATGGTTTGAGGGTTGTAAGATCCAAAACTTTGACCAGAATCAAGTATTGTAGATTCCAGGCAAAGGGAACCAGTTCCCTGGCCACGCTACGCTGTTAATAGCATCAAAGATGCTTTGTTTGCTCAGGGGGACAATAAAAAGAGGACCTGAAAGGTTCTGAGAATCAACGCCCAGCCTTGAGTAAACCAAAAAGCCACAAAAACATTAGTGCGGACGCAAGCAACTCAGGTTACTTCGGACACTGATACACAAGTAGCAGATAAGTAAAATACATGTCAACAAAATGTCAAGTAAAAAATGAAAAGCCCCAAAAAGTATAGATACAAAAAAATGGGAAATCCTACTCCAGAAAGAGAAACACTATCTGGAGCCGGATTAGACAATTTTACTCTAACAAAAGAAGGAAAACAAAAGGGGAAAAATTATACTGAGGTAGTCATGGAACTGGTCAAAGCCCATTTACATCGCATATAAAAATAGTAAATGTAGCATTTTTAGTTTGCCTTACTGGCACTTGCAGTTGGAAACATAATGAAAGGACAAAGTATGTATCATTAAACAACAGAATTTATGTGGAACCCATTACAATATTAAAAATCCATCGTGATGATCTATGGTCAGGAACCTAGAATTCACAAGCCATATATGACTGTTCATGAGTACTCGTGGCTCGGAAGTTATACACAACATGTACATCTTTTTAGATCACTAAATGTTAAACCGATGAACTGATGTGTAGTGCTAAACCACTATTAGTCATTAAATAGGTTGGTCTAACCTACACACACATATGAAACAATTTAAAGTAGTTTGGTCAAGGTGTCACACCAGCAGAACCTGTTTTAGTTATATATCGCTAAGTAATCCTTTATATGGAAGCTTATTAAACAATTTGGGTCCACAGTTGAGACACTTTATAATGAAAAATCACAGAACATACTTTAACCCATAACAAACGTATTACCCTGAAACTCTCGCAAAGCACCTAGAGCAATTTGATAGGGTGAACAGTACGAATGGGCGGGGCTATACACAGGACAGAACATGCCCACTCTTGTCTCCTTTGCTCAGCTCCGTCTGCAGTGAAGGTAAATAAATTGGTATCTTCGTTGGCGGAACTTAGCTTGTGCCTTGTTTGGAAACCATTATTTCGGACGAATATGACAGACCATATGAGCCTCAATACTCTTAGGTAACTGTGGGTCTTAAGTGGTATATTTATATTGATATGGGACCCAGGCATCATTACTATTTCATAGATTTTATTAAACCATCAAATGTCACACAATAAAACACAATGCGCTGAAGAATTAACTTTTGTCTGGAAAGCGGCTTTTGGAGTTTTATTGAATTTTGTCCCAAAATATGTGGCGTGGCTCTCAAAAATTATATAAATATAAAAAAACAAAAACATTTTGCGTTTATGGCTCTTTGGGTCAAAAAGATTCCTGACCCCTGGTCTATGATTTTGATAGCCTTTAATTGTATCAAGTATGTTCCTCAAGACACCATAAGTTAATCATCTTATTGCTACATATTTCAGTGGCGATCAAAAACAATTAAATAGTATAAAATCATATAAACCATCGCGGTGCTTTTTTTTTTAGAATTGAATTTTTAAGCTTCAGTCCATTCTCTATGCACTTAGAAACATGTTTATTAGCGTAGCAACAGTTAAGTACTAAAGGTCTAAATAAATCTAATGACTGTACTGTATATGTTGTGTGTTTTTAGTGTTAATATGTCATGATTATAATGTAAAAAACGCAGTGTCTGCAATCTAAACCGAGGAGTACTCTACATGTTTTGAACATACCTCTGAAACGCTATATGCTCGAAAGATGACATCATCGGCACTCTTTAATGCTGATTTAATACCTGTAATATTATGCGACCTTGCAGCTAAGGCTAGGGGTTCTATGGTTGCTTATATAAATAGCAGCAGTAGTAGGGGACACGTTTGGCAGTTACCACTTAGAAGATTTAAGAGGTCATTGGCAATATTCCTGTCGAAGACCTCAGTATGTTGGCGTTTGAACTATGAATATTATTGTTCCTCACTCCTACTCATCACTTTAGACCTACTTCACTGTTTTCAACGTGACACCAGTAGTGTTGCATGTAGGATGTCCAAAAATGATGGTTGTTATAGAATATTTTTATTTAGTGGTCATTTGTATCAGGGTTGAAAAACGTGTTGTGCTTTAGTTGCATGTTTGTCAAGTCTCTCTGTAAATGACTGCCTTTTAAACATACTAAAACGCAGTGGAACTGAGCAAGCGTGTGGATATGAGTGTACTCAGTTGGTTTGGACACATGGAGAGGATGGATGAGGAGCAAATGTTGAGGATCTACAGAGAAGAAGTAAATGGAAAGAAACCAAGAGGAAGAACGCGATTGACGTGGATGGATGGTGTCATGAGTGCACTGGTGGAAAGGGTTCTAAATTTAGTAGAAGCTAGAGTTCTTGTTAGTTATAGGAATGAGTGGAGATGTGTTGTGAAAGGATAGAACGCGTCCAAAGATCCCCCTAAGGGATGGGCAAGGCAATTGTACGATGCGGCAGGGGTAAACCAGTGAAAACTGTCGGGACCCGCTGTTGAACAGAAGAGTGTGTTGGGTCACCCTGACCCGTTTCTTGTGTCCCGTTTCATCTGGAGGGACAAAAGCATGACCAACTTGGGTGCAGAGGTGCTTAACTTGTTTGGGTTTTTGGGCATTTGGGTTGGCCGACGTCAATTTTTTTGTGTTTTTTGCTACAGTTTCCTTTTCTTTGTTTTTGTATATGTGTTTGTCTTGCTGTTGTTCACCCCTCTCTGGGGATGTGACCACGGTAGATAAAAACGTATCCTTTATGACCGTTATTTGGCTACTGTGAATTTCTTGCTTTTTTTAAACCAGGAATTGTTGCAAAACTACAGATTTCGAAACAAAGCTGACCTAACAACACATATGCATGTAATAGACTTTAAAGCAAAAATCCGAGGGTCAGATACTTTGAGGCTCCCACCTTACGTTTCATGGAAGAGTTCGATATGGATGCTTCTTCCAGGGAGGAGCTAGTCACTGCTGTTGAACTGAAGCTTAAAAGGAAGTGACTTCACCTTGCAAGTAACTAGGTGTGTTTCTGCCTTTGAGCCATGTGTGTTAAACATGTTTCATCTGCGTGAGCATTGTAACAAAACACAACTTGGCTGTATTTGTGTCTATGGTGTCATCATGCGCCACAATTTTGAGAATATCCATTTATTGTAGTTAGTGGTCAGAAAATTAAAGGTTTAAGACTGTAAAAACAGAGATTAGAATCTGAATTACAATTTAAATGTTTTACTCTCACATTTCCCTATTATTGTTTTATGTAATACTGAATGTTTAATTGATTTTCATAATATTTATTTTGTATTTTATAAAGCTAATTCTGTGTAGAAAAGCAGTGCAACCTTACCCGGACCAAAGGTCCAGCTGACCCAAGTATATTGAGTTCAAAACCCCTGCTTTAAAAGAGACAATGTGTATCATTTGACCAATAGATGTCGCTGTACTGTGTTGCACAACCAAAAAAAGCAAGTGCTAAGAAGCACAACAAAAGAACACAAACAACGGAGACTGAAAAGTGGCTAATCAGTTTTTTTCATTCCATTTTTGGCCCAGCCTTTTGATTTTTGGGTTCCCATAGAACAGAGATATCAAACATGGGGCCCGCAAGCCAGAGCCAGCCCATAGGATGATTTAATCGTGCCGTCCATAAACTTCTGAGTGTGTCAAAAAAAAAGTCAATAGGACATTTCTAGCAAAAGTTATGATTTTGAAATACATGACAACCAAATGCCTTCCACATGCTGTATAATGTTATTGTACTGTTTAGCTGAGTTTTTGTTGTTGTTTTGTGGAAATATTTGTTGTTCCATTTTGTTAACTAGTGAATTAAGACTTTTTTGTGCTGTGCCCAAATAAAATTCATTTAATGCCAGGAATAAAAAAAAAAGCGTTGCTGTTGTTTGTGAATAAATATGTTGTGATTAGAAAAGAACCCGTCATCCATGATTATAAAATGTAGGTTGAATGATAAAGCATAACACTGGGAAAACTAAGCAAAAATTTTTGAATTGCCGTTCTTTTACTGATCTGGACTGACGGAAAACAGAAAAATCTGGATCTGGCCCGAGAGACAACCAGAGTTTGACGTTCCTGTCTTAGCCAACATTCAAATAAGTTCCCTCTAGGTGAGGCTCATGTTAAGTAAAATAAACGCAACTTTCTTAACATAGCAGTATTTTAAAATACGCGTTAGATGGTTTATGTAATTATATTTTTTGCTTATAACTAAATCCAATTTTAGCAGTTAATGTTTTTACCACTAGGGGGCGCTAAATAATACACACTGTTCCTTTAATCTTTTCAGTGGAACAGGCTCCTGCTGGCTCATGTTACTCTCCTACACGAAGACTGTCTTGATTACTTGAGAATGTAACCGGAGAGCGTGCAGAACGCTGTCAAATACCCAACCCCGTGAACTGTCCATATTCTCAGCTGCTTTGTCTTTATTTGAGGTGTAAATGACATGATTTCCTCTGCTTTAGTCACCCTTCCTTAGGGAGGCTCTACAGCACATTTGTTTGCAATAATACCGGCCTTCACTGCAAATTTCCAAAGGTTAGCATATGGACATGTAACTCACCAACTGCAGGATTAATGATGGAGGCGGCCTACACTCTCGTGTTACCTTGTTTACACAAAACGAAGTGGGGGAAAACACACTAGCATTACACCACCCATTTGGACCGAAATCAAATAATTCAATCAAAAATTAGGGAAGGCAAAATAAATTAAATTGAGTACATTAAAAGCGTGTGTGACCGAATGACGTATACAAATCTAAATTTGGTATTGGAAGAAAGTCCAGGATTTTAAATGAGATGACTCATGCTTTAATTGAAGCCCAATGTGGGATTAACGCAACAATAGCGCCATTGACCAGCTCAGTAGCCTAGATGGTAAGGCGCCCGCTTTGAGACTGGGAGGTTCGGGTTCGCGCCCCGGCCGAGTCATTCCTAAGACTTAAAAAGTGGTCGGCGGCGCCCTCTCTTGGCTGCGGCTGCATCGGGTCAGATGCAATCGACATTTCGTTCTGTGTACATTGTTACACAGAATGACAATACAAGGAAATTATTATTATTATTATTATTATTATTGAATGCTGTGTAAAATGCGATTTTGCTGCCACTTTGTGGCGAACACTTATAATTGCACAAAAATACACATTGTTGGGAATCCATTTTTCGGGGGCCCAAAGGGACATTGCGTATTATTTAGCAATGCTAGAAAATGTTTGCTGGGCGGAAAAAAAAAATCATTATTTATTTAAACAATAAGCGAAACACATGAACATGATCATATAAACGTGCATTTTTGAAATACTTTTAGGTCAAGAAATTTGTATTTACTTTACATAACATAAGGCTTTATGAGCTGACAAGAATGTCCGCCATCTTGCCGCTACGGGTACACCCACAGAGCAAAAAACTTAAATTGTGTGGTTTAGGTCACGCCTAGTCTCCTTAGTTTGTATTCTTTCTCTCGCTTTGATATTCCAGACTTATCAAAGTCCAAATTGTTGCTGGCGTTTAACAAAGCACAATGTACTACCAATGATACGAATCATAAGTATTTGGAACATTTCTCTCCCGACTCGGCCTTAAAAGGAGTTTGTTTGGACTGGAGACATTCAATGAAGTGGAAAATAAACTAGTGTCCAGATGAAGGTCAGCAGCTATCCTTGCAGTCTATGTATTGATGTGATTCACGCATTACAACCAAGATTTGATAAATTTACATTTTACCCTGCTCAGTCTGGATCACGGGGGAGCTGGAACCTCTCCTGGGTGATTTGAGAATAGAAGCAAGGGCAAGACTTTGTGGAGACATAAACATACATTTAAACGTAGACTGTTGACTTTAATCAGGAAATTCAATCCAAATACATGTTTGAACACAAGACTAAGGCTTTTTTTTTTCTTTGGCGACTTGTGTGGAATGTTTCCACGCAGTGCCAAACTGTGATCAACTGTTTAATTTGTTGCTATGTGCAAATAAGCAGCAACCACCAAAGACCCGAAATCCGACTGGATAAGCCCCAGACACACACAAGAAAATAATGCATAATTCAATATTGTCCAACATTAGATGACTTTATTTAAAATACCAAATTTACACCCTTCCAAAAAAACATACGCACTAGAGTCATTTATACAATCAGATGTTGTACTTACCATGGCAGTTTCACCTGAAATATTAACTAAAACGATTACAACCTCAAGGATGACATGTTCAAACAATCAACCCATTGAAAAAGTCTGAGTTTACATGAATAATACTTCATTATTGAAAGCCAAGCGCACACTACAGTCAAATTAGTTTGTATTTGAGAGCTCTAACAGGCACGAGTGATTTTGACATATAGTAACTAAAACAAATGTGTCTTTTATCATGTTTGATTGAGCTGATTCAAAGCAAAATTAAAACCATATATGTATTGACACCTCTCAATTTTAATAAAATGTACATTTCATTCTTTGTTGGACATGCTTGTCGTTTACATGTGTTTTTTTATCATTTCGGACTGATTTTCAGCAAAAAACAGGGAAAAAACCCCCATATAATTATTAAACTGTAAGGCCGGCCTATTATTTGGCATACAGTTGGCAGATGTTTTTAAAGCATGTCACTGCTATTGAGGGGGCTTCACATCAATCCTCCATTTTACATTTAGGTAGGCTAATAAAACAATGAAATACACGGCATTAAACTCTATTTTATTGATAAACTGAAAACAAATTAAAAGTATTTTTCCCCATTTTAAGACACTGGCTCGTAACCCCTTAATCAACTTCACTTACCTGCACGGATGATAGTCTCTCACCTGTTCAGCGCAATCCATCTTCCTGTGCTAACACAACACTGGAAAAAAAGGAAAAGAAGTATAGAAAAGAAGTTCAACGCTGTCGTAGCCGGCTTACCCCTGCCAACAGCTTAGATCAGGTGCAGTTGTTGGGTCTTGAAGCCTGCTGGTTTACAGCCAGAGATGCACGTGGGATCTCTATTGAATGTTTGAAACAAATAATTGTAACAGTCAAACAATTAACTAAGGGAAATGTGCATATTTCCAAGTTGGCATTTCTGTAGAACATACTCAGTTTCTAATTGAGTCATCAAAGGCATTCAAGATAAAATTTGTGTTTAGCTGGACTGAATATTGGTATTTATTTAGCATAGTGTGAAGTAATGGCCGAAGAAATCTGGACCAATTAAAAAGAAAATCACAATAAGACTGTCAATAAAAACCGCATTATTCATATTATGAGGGAAAATCTCCATATAAAACAGGTATGGAATTTGTAGCCTAAGAGTAGAGTGACTGAAAATATCCATCATGATAAAGAAAAATACTTTACTGTCCCTCTGGTCAGTTATTTTAGTTAATGTTAAAGCACAAAAGCTGGACTGGCCTCGATAAACAAGTCAGTCATTAATGTGATCCTGCAAACAACACTGTAGTATGCAGTTTCTCACCTGGTGAACTTGGGTGATTGTGCAATCCAAGAACCACAACCTCGACAAGAGTCTGATCCGACATGTAGAAGATGAGGACTGACAAAGTCTGAGATCCCGCTCTTGGGCCTGACTCAACCACGGGAGTTTGCAAAGACTACCATGTTGAAAAAAACTAAACATAAATCTCAGTAATAAAGGGTCTCAAATGCATATCTGATTGTGTTCCATTCCAGTTAATGTCATATAAAAGGTGGTGTAGCTGTCTGACGCATGTGTGTCAAAATTCGGCCTTTGCGTTGAAAATGCTTCGACACAAACCAAACGGGCCTCCGCCCAGACCTGGGGCAAACACGCCCAGTGGGGCCTGGAACCCAGATTGAAAAGAGGTCAATCAATCGTACCCGACGCACTGATTCGAGTGGTTCTTTTCCTAGGGAGCACATTCCTCCATTTCCTGCGAAGCTCCCCGCTGTCAAAGACTCTCACGCAGGATAGACAAATCCAAGAACAGAAAAGGTCACAAAGGTAGCGTTTCCTTGAGGTTCCCACGAATGAGCAAATTTATTGAGACACAATCTGCGAAGTGCACTTTGTTCACTCCCCACCAGCGCGGCCACTCTGCGTGTGCGTGTACAGATATCCTGAGTACACAGATCACACGTGTTCCATTTGAAAACAGTACAAGTAGACATGGCGAGCAACAATAAGAAGTACCCGTTTCAGAGGAAGAGGGCTGGGCGCTTCCGCCCATTTGTGATTTTGATTAATCATGTGAGTCCGTTCCAGCTGACAAGCAATTTGGTTGCAATCACACAATCACGATTTGCTTTTTTTTTTTAACCACATACACGTTGTTTCTGGTTACACCCCAAAAAATACAAAGACTTTGACAATTTTGCCAAATGTTCCTAGGTAGTTATAGCTCAACAATAGGGGAACATATTCCAACATTGCGCAAAACTACAAAGAACATGTTCACAATATTCACATTTTTTTTCTTTTTACATTGAATCTTCTAAGGACAAAAAATTGTCAATTAGCCAGTAATGGAAGTTAAATTCTTAGCTAAGACAGTTGATCAATATACCATGTCACAGATTCTACCTCCCCAAAAACATTATTAAAACCTTTAACTACTAGGGTCATCTTGTATGTGGCATCTTTGGGATGCATCTCAAAAAGAAACAAAGGCATCAAAATCTTTAACACTCACATTTTGCAACATTTTAGTGGGGGACCACCTCTTAGTGTTACTTTTAAAAAAAAGGATTTCTGTAAGATTCAGCCCTGAAATTAGTGTACTTTGGATTATCACTTGTATGCCATTTTTTTCTTTTGGCTTATTTCTAAATAGTGGTCGATTAAAGCAAATCAAAAAACATGATCAGAAACAGATTCAATACAATGTGACTTGCATTTTTGATGGGATGATTCAAAAACATTTCCAATACTTGGAAGCAAAATCCAGCTGTTTTAATCCTGTTGAGGCTCAATCATTTTGTCAACTAAATTTAGATCACAGGCAATTTGAATGAAAACAGATGGATTCTGCGACAATTTCTATTCCGGTGTTAAGACAAATAATGTTTAAATTAATAAGGGCACAGAAAACACATTACAAAGAAAATTGACAGATCTCCCCTTCTATAAAATAAAAAAGTTGTGAAACAAAGCGTAGGTAGGTAACCTCATCTACAAAATGACACTAGTTTTATTTTTTATGATGCTCCTCTAATAATGACCATCACCATGTAGTCATCGTCTGATTTAGCAAAGGCTTTTGCAGACTCATCCATAAACTGCATAGAAAACTCACATGGAGGAAAAGCATGAAGCACACCGGTGTGCTCTTTGTCGCGTGCGCCCCCCACGGGAAGGCTGACGATTCCCGCAGCCTCCTTCTGCTTCAGGTACGACACCAGATTCTTCAGTGGACGCTCTGTTGAGTCTTTGCCGTCTTCAGTTGCGCCGTCCTCAGACTTGCGGGGCATGGCGAGGAGAACGGAGTAGCCGCCTTGTCCGGCAGCCTTGATGCGGCGGGTGACTTCATCCAGCTTGGGCTGATCCATCCGCAGGCGCTGGCTGATTTTCAGCTGCGATGTCTGGCTGCCTTTGGGTCCGTCCTGAAGCAGCTTGGAGACCACCGCCGTGTCGCCATCCAGCAGGTGCAGCACTGTAGGGAAACTGCTGTTCTTCAATAGGAGGATGCCTTGCCATACCGGACACAGTCTCTCAGAAGCGTCTCCTTTCCCCGCCGGGCTCGTTTTTTCGCCAGGTTTGCGTTTGCGCTCCCTCTCGGCTGGGCTGAGAGTTTTTCTTCTCTTGTCCTGACTGCTTGAGCGCCATTTAGAAGGGGAAACTCTGCCAAGCCGAGTCCCCTGCTCCCCGTCGCTATCACCAGCCCCACCAGGAGAGCTACCGGGACGCGGCACAAGGTTGTCAGGCGAGCGATCTAGGCGCCAGCCATGCTCCAAGTTTCGTCTCCGACGGCTCGGGTCACCTCTTTGTAACTCCCACTCACGTTCTACTGGCCAATGCTCACGGGAATGTCTTTCCATGTGAGATACTGGCGGGAAGCTTGACCCTCTTATCCGTTCATGAACACCCAAGGCGGACCACTCGGCGGTAGAGGTGAGCTTAGGATCCCTGAAGCGTGGAGCTGGTAGCAGAGGGGATCGGTCTCTTATGGGATCAGCAAAGCGGTGATCAAAGGGTGGGGCGACCAAGTCAAAGTGCGGGAGCGGCAGGGGAGCCTGAGTGTACTGCTGCTGCTTGTAGTGGTGTTCTGTGTCAGCAAAGTCCACCCTCAGTCTCCTATCAGGACCCCCGAGTGGGAAGCCTCGCATGTGGGTACACGCAGCCTGAGCAGCATCCAGGCTCTCATACTGAATGTACGCCCAAGTCTCGCCCTTCCTGTAGTCTATAGTCCTGATAGTGCCAAAGCGATCAAACTCTTTAGCCAAGGCAGCGAGGGAAATCCACGAGCCGAGGCCCCCCACCCAAAGCCTGGTAGTGGGCGTCGGTTTGCCGTATCCGATCTTAACTTGTTTCTGGCCTAGCATTTTGCCAGACATGGCCAATTTAGCGCGGTGAGCCATGTCAAGATTTTCAAACTTAACAAATCCAAAATTGGTGCTCTGTCCGCGTGCGGCACGTTTGATGTCCACTTCAGTTATAGTTCCAAAGCGATCGAATGCACGCCGCAAGTCATTCTCGGTCAGGCCGACGTCCAGGTTGCCGAGGAACAACGTCCGATTTGCCCTGTGTTCATCATCGGATAAGTTGTCGCTGTGAAATTCTGGAAGGAACGCAGCTTTATTCCTGGGATCGTAAATGGAATAATACGCATCTCTTTCCATATCTGCGAGGTGAGGCAAGGGAGGAGGAGGAGGAATGGGGCCGAGCGCCATTTGCTGTAGACGGAAGTCTCTGTAGCCCAGGCTATTTGGTGAGAGCTGTCGCTGGTGGGCCATATGTCTGTGTGCAGGTGGGAAACCGTCTTTAGAAAGCGGGGATCGACTCCTGTGCCGGCCCATGTACACAACATCGACTTTGAGAGGCCTTTCGAAGAGAACAAGACGGCCGCGCGCGTGCTTGGCCGCCCGGGCGTCGTCAGGCTTCCGGAAGTTAACAAAAGCCACCCTTTCATCGTTTTCTCGACCCATTTTCACACTCACGTTACCGAATTTCTTGAACTCGTGGAACAACCCGTCTTCTATGTCTTCGTCGGAGATCTGCGAGCCCAGGTCGCTTATTTTAAGAGTCTTGTACTCGCTTTCAGGGAAGCGCGGGTCACTACGCGAAGCCAGGTGAGCGCCACCGTGCGTTCCCGACGGAGCTGCGTAGTCATAGCCATTACCGGTGCGAATGTCCGAATAGCTGTCCCGTTTGTCGCCGGGTAAGCTTCTCCTAGACGAGGCCCCGACGGGGACATAGCTGTTACCGTTGTTGCTGGCGACGCTCAGCAGCTCACTGGCCCGCCTGCTTGCCAGACTTCCTCTTCGGTCTTTACCGTCATCTTGAATTCGGGAGCGTTTCCTTACCGGAGAACGGTCTTTCTCCTTCATTTCCAAGCGCCTGTACACAGAAAGCGTAACACAAACTCCCAGAAAGCCAACGAAGCGTTCCCGACTTGAAAGTAGGCCGAAGGAGAGTCCTTACTCGTCGTAAACGGGCGCCATGTTGGAATACTTTACTACTGTACCGGAAATCCCGCCCTTGCGTCTGTAATATTTTGTAATGTGTTTGGATTGGCTCAGAAGAGACGTCATTCAAAACAAAAGGGATTGCGTCAGCCTATCACAAGCAAGGATGCGGCTCCAACGCCCCCTCTGAAAAGGGATTTGAAAATGGCACAAAGACGACGATTGTTACACGAAGACTACGTATGGTCTTTTTTTCTAACGCTCTAAAGTAGAGGTGGGCAATACTCGGAATTTTGGTATCAATCCAAGCGGATACAATGCAGTATCGATCGATACAGATATTTCTCGCTTAGAAAGATGTTATATAACGAAATTGTGAATATGCTTGATTGCTATTAAGATTTTCGAGAAGGGCTGTTCAAACCTCACATTGTGTTTGCTGTTGAACGTCATATTGAAATATAATATTGTGAATGTGCTTGATTGCTGTTGAGATTGTCATGAGGGGTTATTCAGACCTCACACTGTTTGTTTTCTGTTATTAGTGTCAATAAATTTGTCCAAACCAAAATTTCTCGCTTAGAAATGTAATGATCATTGAATAATTGAACCCTCGCCCTTGAATTAGTTTATGATTACGGCACACTCATTTTAGGCACTTTTTCGTATTTTTATTAAATAACTATATTACAAACTTTAACAGTACAGTATAAACAAGAACGAGAATGTTTATATTACAACTGTTTTAGAATAAAAGCCAAGAGAGTCATTCTAAAAAAGCAGCAATGTAAAGGAAATCCTGTAAAGGTATTGTACAACAATCTCAACCAGAGAACTAAAATACTTTCCATTGCATAATATTTTGAAAAAGAAAAGTCAGTTATACAAATAAAGTGTCAGTTATCTCACTTTTTACTGTGACGCTTTACGATATTATAAATTCAAACCTCAACACGCATTGTCATATTCTGCACATTTTCAAGCAAGCTTCCCGAAGTAGTTAACGATGCACAACATAATCCAGAAAGAACACTAACAACATTGTTTTAGTGCATTTCTGTTTTGCTATTGGAACTGTTTTTATATTGTACAGCGCGTGTTTCATTCTATTTAATTTCTATTTTATCTGGTTGGTTGGGAGTAAGTACATGCATGAATCTGCTGCCCTATGTGAGGTGTGTGATACATTTCACATCAAATGTTTCTGCCGAATAAAATAACATGACAAAAAGGAGTGATTAAAGAATTTTTAAACATCGTGAATATCTTCTCACTAATACAAATTGTTTATGACTGAATTTCTAACTTTTCACACTCACAAGATAATGTTAAATTAAGTGTGGTACTTAAGTACAGTACTAAGGCCTGTAATTTATTTTTATGTATACTTTTTATTACCTCTAGGTGGGGTTTTTTGGGGAATTTATGTATTTATTTGTTTTACATGCACTTAAAGGAGAAGCCCTTGAAGTTCTTTGCACTATTGTATAATGACAATAAAGGCCATTCAGTCATTCACTGGCTCTGTTGCAATGTTGGCAACAGATTTACGGGTTTTTGTTCAGGAACAGAAACATGTTTACACATCGCAGTTCGGTTCCATTGCCCTTGATCACAGAGAGTCTCAATTCAAAGGGTTGCACTGAACAACAGTTAAGGAAGTTTAAATAATCACCTGATTTTAAACCTAAATGATGGCAAAGAAACACACACACAATTAAATAAAGAAAACAACACAAGGAAAATTGAGTAATCCTGAGAATGGACCACACATGAGGTGATCCTCTTCCAAAACAACCAGGCTGCAATGGATGTTGGGTGGTCACAAAGGGTGGGCGGATCAATCCAAAAGTCAATATTATCAAGACTAAGCAAGTACATGGTTCATATCGATACTCTTATCCTGGTATTGAGACATAGATTCCCCCTCCCCCCTCGCTACTTTGCGTGTCAGTTATCGCTGGGTCACTCCTTCTTGAATTATTTATTGAAATGTCTTTATTGTCATTGATATCAATGTATTGTTCGTAGTGGTCGGAGAGATTACAGTGTAAGCGCTGCACCTTGCAGATTGAATGTGCGTGTATTGGGTGGACGTGACTGTTTGTGGGCACAACTGTGATAGGCTCGTGTTTGCTGTCAATCAACTAGCTGGGGTCGGCATGTGCAGTCCATGTCTCCGGATCAAAACAACCTGGATGTTTTTAGTGTCTTGTGACATTGAAACAAAATTCATCAATTAAATCGGACTCTGAGGAAAGTCAAAAGAGAGCAAAGAAACGGCTGATCACCAACAGGTGCTCCGTGGATTGTTATCGGGTCTGGTAATCGACTGTAGCGGCGTCGGGACAGAAAGCAATATCGAGGCTTCAGGTCTCTGCTACGGCTGAGCTAACAACCCTCACTAGCTACCACCGCAGAGCCTGTATTTCAGCAACGCCAAATCTATTAACCATGGAATAAATGATCTGAAGCTACAACTCGTTGAAGACCGCTACATTTGTGACTCTTATTTTAATCATCGTGGGGCTTGGCTCAAATCGAGGACACCCAAAGCTCTGAAAGGAGAAGCCCTCCAATTTTGTTTAACTTTTGTATAATAACAATAAAACCACCCATTTAACAGCAATAATGTGTTTTGTATTATTTTTCGTAGATTTATGGTTGTTATTCTGTAACATTTGTAAACTCTAAGTCCGTAATGACGTCATCTTGAGGTAAGTTTAACCCTTTGGGGGCTTTTATGAAGGTGCGACGCTACTTCGTGGATTTTCTCTTTTCGCGGGTGGTTCTGGTTCCTTTTAACTGCAAAAACCGAGGGATCTCTGTACTTCATTCATCTAACAATTTATATATTCCCCTTTGTGTGGCTGAACGCGTTGTTCAGGTGGGAAATTGCGTTTGAACACGTGTTTTTCAATGGCCACTGTATTTTTACAACCTGTACAATGCAAATCCCCTGTCTCCCTCAAATGTCTACACCACCGGTAAAGATAACATGTAAAAACGAATATTTGACAAAACAAATATTAGACGACGATTAAAACATATTAATAAATGTTTTGGTTTACAATTTTGAGAAATATATGTCTAGGGTATTATAATAGTATTTACTATGACTAAAATTCACTTTAAAGTTGTCTGATTTCCTTTTTAACTTGGGCAATCATTCCCTTGCGTCCTTATTTTGTATCTTTTCCTACCAATGCAATGTACAGGTATACTTCCTAAAACAAAACCGAAAAACTTGTTGTTGTTAAGACTATGATTACCACACGAGGGCAGCACCTATATACCGAATTCGATCTGTATTAATTACCGGTACACCCTTACTTTTCATCTGCCTTATTTTAAGATAACACTTTTGGGATAACTACAATTATTGCACAACATTAATGCACTTTAAACCTAACAAAAAGTAAATCCAGCAACAGCTTACAAAAGGCTTTATTATTTAAAGCAGTAAAAAACTAAATCCACGTGCATTTCAATTAACTTGACAATAAACGAAAATGCATACAAATATACGCTTATTTGCAAGTATTGTAATGTCTGTTTCCAGTCTTTTGGTGTTTGATTCACGATCAGCTTTCTTAAAAACCGTAACGTTTATTCTTGTATTCTGTAGTTTATTTGTTGTTGAACCGGTCAATATTTTTAATTGACATTTTGTTTAAAGTGAGTTGATATGAAAAGGTTCAAAGTTTAAATAAGTTAAAAGTTCACTGGATTGTGAAAAAATAAACGCTACAATAAGTTAGTAGAATAATACATTTTGGGGGATTAATTTTATGCATACAATTTCATTATTATTGGTAATATATTGATCAAAGGAACCTTTTTGTTTTTTTTCTTGCCCTTTCCCATTTTATACCTGTTTTTTTCTTGTTTTGTTTCTTATGTTCCTAGCTTTTTAAATCTTTATTCTTGCTTTTTTTGTCTTATTTTGTTCTTTATTTTCCCTTTATTATTTTTTTCTTCTTTTGTTCCCACTAGCTTTCAACTTATTTTTCTTGCTCTTTCCTGTTTTCTTATTTATTCCTTTCTTCCTAGCTTTTTACTTATTTTTATTGCTTTATTTTGTCTTTTTCTCTCTTTTTTCCTTTTTCCTATTATTTTCATTGTTGTCTTTTTTCATTTGCTTTGACCCCCTCCCCCCCCCTCCCCCCTTGTTTTGTGCATTATGTTACATAATATTTTGTAACAAATGGATTAAAGCATCAAAACGATCTCAAGTGCCGCTTGGGAGCCCAAATAGCTGGCTGTTTTAAGTCAGCCAGCCTAAAGAGCCACTTCACAACGACCAAAGGGATATTGCTGGGAGGGGCTGCTGCGTGGGGACTGATGCACAAAACTGAGTACTGTAGGGGGCAGGAGAGTCCACACTAGTTTCCGCTGATACAAACAATATGAATGTGATAGCATATGTGCTGCACAGGCTACCATCAGTACTACATCTACTGTTCTTTAGGTGGGCAAAGCGTGACTAAAATATAGTAAAATATGGAATTACAGCATAAATGAATAAACTGCATTACCTCCTGAGCCACAGTGACCACAAATAATAACAAAAACTGTATAGTGCTAATTTACAAATATGACAATTTAAGCTTTAAAAAATGAAACTGGTGCTGTGAATTAATTAACAAACATTTTCCACAAATAGTGTGCCTCGAATACTATGTGTGAAAAAAGTGTGCCTGGGCATAAAAAAGGAAGCATTCTTTTAGAGTAGTAATCAACAGAGTACTATACCTATTTTTTTATATGCCGTAATTAATTTGACCAGAAATTAATAAGTGGTCACGATGTGCGATTACTAAGGGTTAAAATGTTCAGGCAAATATGTAGGGCACTCCCACACAAGGATTACAGCTTGCACTGCATCCGCGTGTGAAATTGGGATGTAGTTGATAATAAAAATATTTTAATACTTAGAAAAATTACCACAGCACCTACGTTATAAATTGTTTGTTAAATTAAATCTAAGTTCTTTGATCTGTTTTGCATGAAGACTCTGCAGTATCATTTGCTGTGGGATCGTCTCAGGGGATTATAGTGTCCCAAAAAAAATGGGAACAGCAGCTTTGCCCTCAACCCCGTGAGCTGGCCCGGACTGGCCCCTCTGTGAGGCCATCTGGTGAAGTCCGTTTATGCCACTATGGATGGTCACATGTTGTTGCGGGAAAGGCAATATGCCACTTACATTGAAAACTCTAAAGTGCCTTAATTCATAAAAGCAAGGATGAAACCTTAGTGCAATAGTAAATATATAATTACAATTTGCAGAATGTACAACGTTTCAAAAGTGGAATCAAGACAGCAAGCATGCGCACATATCCAGGAGCCGACGTGGGAAGTGTTTCCAACTTGTTCACGATGAACGTCGGCATTCGCCTCCAGATGGTCAAGAATTTACGGAATCCACGGATCAAGTTTGACCTTGAGCGACTGAAAGACCCACAGGTGGTCGAGAGCTTCCATGCACTTATGGTTGGGAAGTTCCGTTGATCTCCTTGGACGAAAATGTCGAAACCCTGACCACCAAGTTCTCAGAGACGGTGACTGAAGCAGAAAAATAAATCGTTGGAAAACACTGAACGAAGATATAGCCGTGGGTCACAAACGACATTCTCAAACGTGAGGTGAAAACTATAGAAATGAAACAGCCCTGGAGGTAAGGAAGACAAGAAACAGCCCCAGAGGAGTAGGCAAGTATAAAGCAGCCAACAAGAAAATTATAAAAGCAAAATTAGAGAAGCAAAGGAAAAACGGATCGAGGACCAATGCTCGGAGTTAGAAGAGTGCCTCAACAAAAACAATTCAAAGAAAGCCTTCCAGATTGTAAAAGAACTCAGACGAACAAAACGGGCAAAAGTCAGGAGCATTCAGGATGAGGCAGGTAAGATAACTGAAGAAAAAGGGATAACTCACTGAAAATAAATAAATAAATATATATATATATATATATATATATATATATATATATATATATATATATATATATATATATATATATATATATATATATATATATATATATATATATATGCTTGCTGTCTTGATTCCACTTTTGAAACGTTGTACATTCTGCAAATTGTAATTATATATTTACTATTGGACTCAGGTTTCATCCTTGCTTTTATGAATTAAGGCACTTTAGAGTATATATGCGGCACAGTTCTAAGGTCTTGGGAACCTCCTGTGTGGGTTCAAATCCAGCTACCGGACTTTCTGTGCGGAGTTTGTATGTTCTCCCCGTGCTTGCGTGGGTTTCCTAAGGGCACTCCGGTTTCCTCCCACATTCCAACGACATGCATTTCAGGTGGATTGGCCGGTCAAAATTGTCCCTAGGTGTGAATGAGTGAGCGAGTTGTCTGTCCCTGTGTGCCCTGCGATTGTCTGGCAACCAGTCCAGGGTGTCCCCTGCACACTGCCCAATGATTGCTGGGATGGGCTCCAGCACCCCTGCGACCCTACTGAGGATAAGTGGTGCAGCTAATGAGATGAGATGATATATATATATATATATATATATATATATATATATATATATATATATATATATATATATATATATATATATATATATATATATATTTATATATATATATATTTATATATGTATAAAACCTAAACTCGCTCATGAACAAGACACATCACTTAGGGCAGGTTCACATACCCAACCCGGAAGGAGCAGGCCACCCTTTTCCGGCTGGGAACCATGGCGTCGGGTTTGGACTGCCACACTGCTCCTCCTGAATCCGAGATTCGACTACTTAGCGCATCCTCCTCTCCAGTATCCCAGAATAGACCTTACCAGGGAGGCTGATAATTACAATAAAGGCAATCTTGAATCTTAAATTTTTAAAATGCACGTTTGTTTGATACAGTATGTCATGTATTTCCACTTATTATTCTAATCAACACTGTTATTTTTTTAATGAATGAAGTTTGTACCACAGGGAGGAATTTAATAATATCCCTTTGTGATTTTCATTAGAGGTTGAGGTGGGGGGGAAAGAGATGCTTTTCCACTTTCAAATTCAAGCGTGCAACCAAGTTTATTGACACACAATCACCAGTGGATGGAAAGGCTCCAAGTAACCAAAATGCATCATTTTCATTCTCTTTGGTTAGGTTTTTGGTTTATTGAACACCCAAAATAGTAAGATAGCAGACAATTATGTTCAGCTTCCTCTAGGTGAGGAACATGTTATGTAAAATAAATGCAAATTTCTCGACCTATGAGCATTTTTAAAAATTCATTTTATGCAGCCTGGTCATCCTGGAAGGGAGATTACCACATGAGTGATCCCTTCTCAAGGTTTCTTCATTTTCTTCGTGCTGAGGTTTTTGAGTTTTTCCTTGCCCACATGTAGGTTTTAGATCAGGGGATGGTGTAATAATAGTCTGTAGTTTGCAATAATCTGTGGTCTGTGCAGCCTTTTGAGACTCTTTGTGATAAAGGGCTATACAAATAAATATGACTTGACAATGATAGTTCTCGTATTTGTGCTTCTTATTCAAATCAATATTGTTTTTTCTCACGAATTAAATTTGAATGAAAAGGGTTTTCATAGTGATGGATTGTGAGGCAGATAATCACACCTCATCTTATTAACCCCTAACTCAAACCTTTCAACTATTTCTTCCATTTCCAACTAAAAATAACTTCACTTTACGTAGTAAAATCTCCACCAAAACACTCTCAAAAGTGATGATCCGAGATCAGTCATGGTACCAGTGTAGCTGTTTCATAATAAAAATCTGTTAGAGGGCATGTGGCATCCTCCTGCAGCAAACTTGGCGAGGCACTGCAGTGTGTGTCATGACGCCCCTGAGAGAATTCCTCCTTGGTGTGGACACCTGCACAGTATTGCAACAACAAACAGGTTTAATACTACTGTGGATAAGATTGATAAGAATCTACACACAATCCGATTCCAAAACAGGAATCAGTGCACATTCATTCTGACAATTATGCTTGCCTAGGCGTTAATGGATCTGATATGTGATAATAACAGAGCCCAGGCTTGTGGCTTATTTTTAGAAGCTGAGACTGACCCAGACGAGCAAACACAAGAGCAGAAACACAGCAAGGGTGGGAGGGAGTAATTCAAATGAGACTGGAGTGAAGGAAAAGTACTGGGCGGATGTGGCGGTGCAGATGCGGAATACGTGAGCTCACGTGAGAGGAAGGGGGCGTGAGGAAAAGTGCAGAAAATATTCTTTTTAAAAAAAAGAAACATCACATGCCGGCCCAAGGTGAACAGCATAGCAAACGGGGGAGTGCTCACGTCACAGGGCCCAGCACAGGACAGGGAGATGGAATCGCAACTCGAGATTGTACCTCTGAGAGATTGCAAGACAGGGAAATGAAACAGATCATAAAATCATGGCGGACGTGTTGAAATGATGTCCTTGCTGTTGTCTGAGTTGACTTTATATTGATAGAAAGGATTTGTGTGGATGTTGTTCCATCCATTCATCCATACATTATCTGCACCGCTTATCCTCAGTAATGTCGCGGGGGTGCTGGAGCCCATCCCAGCTACCTTGGGCCAGTGGGCAGGGGACACTCTAAACTTGTTGCCAGCCAGTCGCAGGGCACATAGGGACAGACAATTCCCTCACTCGTTCACGGCGGCGCTGTGGTTAGCGCCTGTGCGGCAACGTTCTGAGGTCATGAGATTGAACATCCTGTGTGGAGTTTGCATGTTCTCCCCGTGCTTGCGTGGGTTTCCCCCGGGCACTCCGGTTTCCTTCCACATTCCAGAAACATGGATGTCAGGATGTAGGTCCATTTATTCATTTTCTGTAGTTTATCTGTTCCATACCCTGAATTGGAGGACCACCAGTCCCGCAAAATATGTGAATAAAGTTGCAATCAACCGTCTATTCACCCTAATTTAATAATGTGTCTGTGTTATTCACAGTTACACAACCAGGATACATAATTGCAAACCTTTTAGCGAGGTTCCAACCGGCTACCTGGGACTGAAGTATTTGATGGCAACATTGACAGAAACTCATAGTCAGATCTTTGAATGTCAAGTTCACCTGAACTGGGCTTCAAGCCGTCCCTGCCTTCCCAGGTTTTCACTCCTCGCCGCCTGTGTCATGCCCCCAAAAGAGTGCCTCTATTCCTCCAGCTGCGAGTTGAACCAGGCTGTTTTCTCTTTTGAACATCTGTCTTTTCCTCCCTGTGCAGAGCACTTTTCGTTTTAAATCCCCTTTCTCCCTAAATGAAACTGTCAATGCTGCTCGTGTGTCCGCGTTTTGGTTCAACCACCAAATCTAACACTTCTCTACCCTTATAGTGACCTATAACTTGACGATGTAGAGATTTGCCAAAGGATGCAAAGCGAGGATTTTATGAAAGTGTCATGGTACCAACAGTGATATAAGGCAGAGAGGCGTTGGGTTTGAGAGTAAATGAGCGTAATAGGTTAATTGTCTCTGAAATTGGATGTTTGCATAGTATGTGTGGAGTGACACGACTAGATAGGTGAAGGAATGAGCAAGTAGGGAGAAGAACTGGTGTGGTGAGAGAGTTTGCTTAGAGGGTTTCATGAAAATGTTCTGAGATGGTTTGGACTTATGGAAAGAATGGATGGAGGCTGTTTGACTGAAATTATGGAGAGCAAAAATAGAATGGTGAGAAATATAATGAGAGGAAGGCCCAAATGTGGTTGGATGAATGGGGTGAAACATGCTCTGGATTTGAGGTTGGTTATTTTAATGGATGCAAGAGTGCGTGCTAGGAATAGATGTGCAAAAACGGCAAAGGATAGTTAAGAATGACTGATATCGATGCATATTATGTGGAGGGCGGAACGGGCAGCACGGCGGAGCAGTGGTTAGGGCTTGTGCGGCACAGTTCATGTCATGGGAACCTGTCGTGGGTTCAAATCCAGCTCCAGACTTCCTGTGCGGAGTTTGTATGTTCTCCCCGTGCTTGCGTGGGTTTCCTCCGGGCTCTCCGGTTTCCTCACACATTCCAAAGACATGCATTTCAGGTGAATTGGCCGGTCCAAATTGTCCCTAGGTGTGAATGAGCGAATGAGTTGTCTGTCTCTGTGTGCCCTGCGATTGGCTGGCAACTAGTTCAGGGTGTCCCCTGCCCACTGCCCGATGATTGCTGGGATGGGCTCCAGCACCCCCGCGACCCTACTGAGTATAAGCGGTACGGCTAATGAGATGAGATGAGAATATGTGGAGGGGGTAAACCAGTGTAAGCTCTCTCTCTCTCTCTCTCTCTCTCTCTCTCTCTCTCTCTCTCTCTCTCTCTCTCTCTCTCTCTCTCTCTCTCTCTCTCTCTCTCCCACCTTCATTTCAAAAGAAACCTGCTGCCTCTTCTTTACACTTTACGCCAACCATATTGAATGGATGCACCAGATATTAAACAATAAAAATGTCAAAGTTCTTAGTGCACTGTAGATACACTACAGTATCTTTACACACAAACTAGGAAGAGGAAGTGGATTTCTTCTTCAGGGTGGATGTTGTGTGAGCTCTCACAGCGCCACACGTCGGTAGAGGCGGAAAGAAGCACTACAGTGCTGTCCTGTACTCGGAAAAAGGTGCACACAATACAAAATCTAACAGCAATGTCCAGATTGTTTTCGACATCCCGAATTTTTTTTCGTATGTATCGTTTTTCGTAAGTCCAATGGTCATAAGAAGGGAAGCGTCTGTACATAAACATATTCGGAATCAAAACAAGAAAATAGAACTGTACCCTTAAAGGGAAATTAGTAAAAAAAAAAAATTCAGACCTGCAATGACTCCTATAACATATAATACCTAAAGAAACGAATGATATCTGAATCCTCTTTAGAATACTAATCATAAATGTGTGTAGTATAGAATTGTTTTTCAATTGATATCTACATTTTTAAGGTTATCATCTAAATTTTCCTCAGTTGATACAAACATTTATTGTGATGGATATGTTTTATTTTGTATTCAATGTTTTTCAGCCCATTACAGACATGAAAGATGGTGATGGCATTGTGTTTACTTTATCTTCGTGTCAGGACAGGTTTTTTTTTTTTTTTTTTTTTTTTCCATCTCCAAGGTAGTTCGTGATTTATGGTGCCCTTGGCTCCTGTCCTACATCTCTATTGAGAAAAATCATGGATAAAATAAAGTCAATCTAGTTGCAGTAGAGTGAAGCTTATACTAAACAAAAGTCTCTTCTTTTGCAGAAATTTTCTTAGCAGATTTGATCGGTCACTCAGTGGGGCAAGGTTCACATATTGCGATACCATGACAAGATAGATGGGAAATAAAGTGAATTTGCATGTATCAATTTTGCTTGTTTCTATTTTTATGGTGGTTTGCCTAAGATCCTCAATTTGAAGATCCTTTCACATACTTACACATGGAGGACCGATCCTGCCGTATGTAAAAATAAATTTATAATCAAATAAATACATACAACTTTTTACCAAACAAATAATAATAGTAACTAATAATGTATTTTGTGTTGTACTTTGTCATTTAATTTGTCATGTGTTTTGTCATGTGTTTTGTCATGTATTTTGTCATGTACTTTGTCTTGTATTTTATGTATATTTTGTCGTGTATTTTATGTGAATTTTGTTGTGTAATTGGTTGTGTTTTGTGTGTATTTTGTTGTGTATTTTGGCATATTGTCAAGACCAGAACAGAGACAGGACCACTTGCGTTACGTTTCTCTCAGTTTTATTGGAAGAAAGGAAAGGGTTGCATCCACGATCCGGTGATCGCTGGTCACGGGAAGCAGGTCGCTCTGAACGCGGAAGTGGGACTTCCGTGGCGAGCGATGGCGGTGTCGGAAATGGAAAAAACGGGTCAGTAGCCAGGACAGGAGAGTAGACGTGGTCAGGATCAAAAAACGGGTCGAAGCCGGGGAACCGATTTGAGCAAAAATAGTTGTGAGTCAGCGTCAAAAACGGACTGATAACAGGTGACAGAAAGACGTGGGTTTAAAAAGTGACAGGGAGCCAATCATAGTCCGAGGCAGTTGGCGCCAAAGAAGTGGGCACAGGTGCATCACATCGGTAATCATGACACATATATTTTGTCTTGTATTTGGCCACGTGTTTTGTCGCGTACCTTGTTAAATATTTTGTCATGTATTTTGTCATGTGTTTTGCTGTGTATCTTTGTTAGGTTCATGTCCCCAACATTTTTAATAAAACGCTCTGAAATAAAAGAAGACATAGAGAATCGGTTATTTAGAATTAGTTAATTTATTAATCATCATTATGAGAGCCGCGGAGACCAAGCTGTTAGAATCTCCTCCTCGCTCACTCGCTCTGAAGACGTCTCCGAAACCTCCCTTCTAATATTCAGGTTCTTGGAGAAAAACAACTTGAGTTATGGGATGCACAGGTCAGGGTGTATCCATTGGTATGTGAGACAAAAGACAGGCTGTACATCAAAAACAACTCATGGCCTTGAAGAGCAGCTTACAGGCTGAGAACTCTTCAAAATGGCTGAGAACACATATAACATATTAAATATCAACTGTAGGATAAATATAATTATACAATCCTAACAATCTTGTCGTGTATTTTGTAATGTATTTTGTCGTAAAATGTATTTCTGGGGGAAAATGCTGATTCAACAATACCAAAAGTGCCAATTCAGCTTTTTGGGGCATTTTTTACATCTAAGTTGCGATTCCATCTACCTGACTGCCTGTGAAAGATGGTGGTCATATCTAAACTCCTTTTCTTAAGGTGGACAGACACTCAAACAAACAAACAATCAAACAAACTATATTTACTACATTTTTAGATCTTAACCACAAACAATACCACTACCCTCGCTTTGCTAGCGGGTAATAATGAATGCATTTTATTTACAGTATGTCATATTTCATGTAGGTGTTCATGTTTCAAAGATCCCTTAATAACTGTCTGGATCTTCGGGTCACCATAAATAGGGTATGACGTGATTTATTCATGTTCTAATTTAATTCTATGGCATATACAGTACAGTGGCTTGCAAAACTATTTGGCCCCTTGAAATTTGTGACCTTTAGCCATATTTCAGACTTCAAACATAAAGTTATAAAACTAATTTCTTGTGAAGCATCAACAATAAGTGGGACACAATCATGAAGTGGAACACACTTTATAGGATATTTTAAACTTTTATAACAAATAAAAAATGAAAAAGTTCAAGAGGGCCAAATAGTTTCGCACGCCACTGTATATTTAAGTATATTTTATTTTTACATTAACTTCTACATATGGCAGGATATTAAGTCAAGTTAAGTCCACTCGTGCTATATTTGTACAGCCCCTAATCACAAAAAGTCTCAAAAGGCTGAGCAGACCACCATTACAACCTCCACTCCTGATCTGAAACCTTCAGGAGATCAAGGAAAAACTCAAAAACCTTAACATGAGGAAAAGGAAGAAATCTTGAGAAGGGACTGCACAAGTGGTAACCCTTCTTCCAGAATGATCAGGCTGCAATGGATGTAGCAAGGGCATCAACTGACAATACACAGACATAGTCAACAACGAATATAGGAAATAACAGAATGTCCAGTTGACAGCTTCCTGTTTCAAAATCTTGGTTGATATAATAAGTTCTAGATGGCTTTGCCAGTACGATGTATCAAAATACATACACCGTGCAACAACCAGACTCATCGTTCTCCTTCAAGGACAAGAAGACAGGAGTATGAGGTCAACATCACTCATAAACAAAAGTTGCATTTTGTATGTTACCAACAGAACCCTAAAATTACATCTTACCAACAGGGAGCCATTCTTACAAAGCTGTTTCACTTCAGCACATCTTGGAGTGGGAGTGACCTTGACACTCCCCTCCACAACCACATCCCACCATATTTGATCAATTCCGAATGGCATCAAAGTGTCCCCAACCAAACGCAATGAACAGCAGGTGATCGTTGGACATTTACGAGGACGGTACGCGTGAGTTGCGTGCGTCACGGCGCAGCTCTGTCCCACCCTGCGTGATGCTGCGTCCTGCCCCCATCCCCTTTCCCTTACCCCTCCCTTCTCTTCAGTCACCCATCCCCTTCCACTTACCCTCCCCTCTCCTCAGACACGCACACAACGGACGCGCTACCTACGCATCTCTCTTTCGGCAGTTTCACGCGGATGTGAGGAGATTTCCGACCTTGGCAAAAAACGGTAAGATGGAATGTGTCGTCTTCCTCCTCGTCTCTCATCGTCCTCTGTAGTGTGAAGGAAATGTCTTCATGTAAAAGTTGTGTTTGATCTTTTAAGTTTTCTCAAATTGCCATTGGGATGGGGTTTTTTTTCCAAGGGGGGAAAGTTTGTTATGCAGTCAAAAGCAGTCTGTCATGTGCAGTAGTTTGTATTGGGTTTTGTTTAATCATAATAAAGTCAACCCGAAATATGATTCAAATCTAGAGAATTTATTCCGCTGTGAGCTCTCTCCATTCAGAATTGACTAATGTGTCATGTGTGTGGCTGTGACCTTGGTTGAGCTAGAACGTATCCAGAATGATGACGTGAATTATTTATGAGGGACAATTGATTTTGGTGACGACAGAAGTGTCGCTCTCTCGTGTCACTGTTTGGAAAAAAAAAAAATCCGAATCTCTTCTAAAGTTATAGAAAATTGCTGATAGTAATTTGTCCTAAACAAGTCCAAATCTGCGGATGGTTCAAGGTCGGAGAATCTGCTCCGCTGATTTGGTTTATCTGATCTGTTTATGTTTAAAATACATTCGTTCCAAAGAGGATACAAGAGGGGGATTAAAACTACAGTTTAGGGGACTCGTAAGTTTGATCTGTTTTTGATATTGGACACCTGCAAAGGAGATTTCAAAGGATGCCATCATTGTTGCTATCAGCCAATCATGGTGCTGTTCTTTGATTCCAAACCTTTTAGGGTGGATCTGCTTTTGTATACTAGATTTGTCAGAAAAAGGAAGGGTTTAGAGAGGGCCTTTAGAAGTCAAGTCATGTTTATTTGTACAGGCCCTAATCGCAAAAAGTTTCAAAGGGATGCACAGACTACAGACTATTATTACACCATCCCCTGATCTAAAACCTAGATGAGGGCAAAGAAAAACTCAAAACCTCAGCATGAGGAAAATTAAGAAACCTTGAGAAAGGACCACACATGAGGTAATCCCAGGAACAGGCTAGACTTTCTTATCTGAAAGCTTCTCTCCCTGCCCTTCTTGCAAGTAAAAATCAATTGATTTACTAAAGTTTAAACTTATCAAGGGCCCGTTACAACCTGTAGCATAAATTATACAGAACAATATATGTGACAATGGCTCACATGGTTCGTTAAAAACTAAATGTCGACCACAATTGTTTGGTGTATTGTTATTACTCAATAAAATAATGATAAAAATAAGGTGGTAAATTAATAAAACAATGAAATTTTAGAAGCAAAGATGCTTGATGTCATGGGTGGAACCATGAATAATAAGGATTTTTAAAGGGACAGTGTGTATTATCTGACCACTAGAGGTCGAAAATGTTTGCTAAAGAGCACAAGGAAGAATTGAAACTACCAAGACTCAAAGTGGCCAAAATGGACCTTTTGGTTCTCGTTTTTTTTTTTGCACAGCCTTTTTAAGGTTTTTGGGGAGCCGTAGCAGCAAGATGGTCATGTCGTCTCCCTCTAGGTGTGCCTCGTGTAATGTAAAGAAAATGCATAATTCTAAACCTATGGTGTATAAATGAGGCACGTTTATATCATAATTCTATGTGGATTTCAAAATTTATCTTGCTTATTATTTGAATCAATATTGTTTTCTTTCTATTTAATGAATGTTTTTACCACAAGGAGGCACTAAGTAATTTACGCTGTCCTTTTAAGTGGGTTTTTCAAGTTTACACTATTTCCTTTGGTATTCAATGTGAAAACAGGACAAGACAAAACTTAAAGTACTTAAAAACCTTAACCGTAAACTATTATTGTTTTACAAAAACATATTTGTCTAACACAAATTGCTTGATTTATTTATTTTAATTTGGTAAATTCAGGTGGAGGAATCTCAAATTGGCCTCAGCAGCATTCTGTTTTGTCATATGCGGCCCTCAACTGAAAATGTTATACAAATGACCACTAGATGTCACTGTAATGTGTAGTGCAACTGAAAAAAGTGCTACAAAGCACAAGGAAGAATACTAACTATGGAGAATCAACGTGACCAAACTGCACCATTTTTTTCTCATTTTTTTCCCAGTTGGTTGGAAGGTATATTTATGATGTTTTTCTTTTTTCATGTATGTACAAACAAGTGATGAATTGTGTTAAAATACAAACAACTTATTTTAGCTTTGAATGGCCAATTATCCATGTTAGCATGCTAGCAAGTACAGTCGTGGCATAGGTGGTTTATTTTATAATGATTAACTATGCAAAAACACACCTTTTTTATATGTTAGTGCGTACAATCACAACATTGCCTTCGTAATGTCCGACATTAGCATACTTGTATGTAAAATCGTTGCTTGGCTATTTGAGATAACTTGGGCCTCATCAGGGATGACAACGACCTGGCCTACAGAGAGGAAGTGGAGCAGTTGGTGGGCTGGTGCAAGGACAACAGCCTGGTCCTGAATGTTGACAAGACTAAAGAGATCATTGTCGACTTTAGGAAAAACCAGCCCAACCATGCCCCACTTTGCATCAACAACAAGGCTGTGGAGGTTGTCAGCAGTATCAAGTTCCTAGGGGTGCACATCACAAACAAACTCACCTGGTCCGTGAACACTGCATCTCTGGTTAAGAGGGCACAGCAGCGCCTGTACTTCCTGCGGAGGATGAGGAGAGCCCACCTGCCCCCACCATCCCTCATCACTTTCTACAGGGGCACCATAGAGAGTATCCTGACCAGCTGTATCTCTGTGTGGTGTGGAGGCTGCAGCGCTACCGACTGGGGTAGTGTGAGGAGGGTAACGAGGACAGCGGAGAAAATAATCGGGACTACACTTCCCTCCATTCAGGACATTGGCCAGAAGCGCTGCTTATCCCATGCTAAGAACATTACCGGGGACCCCTCTCACCCCCATCATGGACTATTCACTCTGCTAGCCTCTGGGAAGAGGTACTGCAGTGTGCGGTGCAGGACCACCAGGCTCCGCAATAGTCTAGTCCCCCAGGCCATTAGACTGTTAAATGGTCAATCTAACATATAGTTAACTTAAATCTAAACGGCTGCTAATTTGACTTTTGCACTAGTGGCAGTTTTTTTATAGCTTGCACTTGCCACTCCTTGCACATTTGATCTCTGCACTATTGTTACTTACAGTGTTATTACTTACAGTGTTATTGTTTACAATATAATGGTACTGTGTACCTGACTTGTTAACCTGACTGCCCATCTTGCACATCTGGTTAGCGTCTCTTCTTGCACTATCGGCACTATGGTAAATAACACAATACAGCTTTATTTATATCTGTACACTGAAGGACACTGAGGGAAACTGTGGGAGTCAGATCCATCGACATTTCGTTCTGTATACACGTGTACTAGAATGACAATAAAGTAGATCTGAATCTGAATCTGAATCTGAATCTGTAATTCAAGACGAAAGACATGTCAGTTTTTTTTTTGTCAGCCACATGGTATGTGATATAAATACTAATTTTTTTTTACGGACAAATATTTACAAAAATGCATATATGGATAGTGTCGTGTCCAGCATAGTCGCCGTGGCGACCGGCTGGCCCCGCCCCCTGGGCACCAGCTGAAGCAGATCGCCTAATTTGCGCGTTTGCTTCTTAAGGGGGGTTTTTGGGTTTTACGGGTGCTGGTTCATTCTGTCACGAGAAGACCGGACCAGAACGGAGGCAGGAGGCAGGATGGATGAACTCATTCACGTTAAAGATCAGGACTTTTATTTAGCAAAATAAAAGTCGTCCAACACTCATGGGACAAAACAAACAAAAACAGGCTTTACAGGCAAACAGGATCTCCGACTAGTAATACTAACAAAACAGGCTTTAACTCAGAACGTGCAAACACAGGTTTCTTCCAAATCAATCAAAACAGGACAGAGCAAAACAGAACGGAAAATGCAAATGAACCAGCACCCGCAAAACCCACAACCCACCCTTAAGTAGCACACACGCAAATTAGCTGATCTACTACAGCCGGTGCCCAGGGGGCGGGGTCAGCCGGTCGCCTGGGCGACCATGCTGGACACGACAGATAGTTCATGTATTTTGCTTGGTACTAAAAGTTTTTGCAAAATGAATGATGCTTCTTTACCACTAGGAGGCGTTGAATAATACACGAGGTCCCTTTAACAATAGTTCAAAACACCAAAGCTGGGCGGATGAATAGCAACGGATATTCAACTCAAACACAAGAAAGTGGTGCAACGTATGAACAGAAAGTGCAGCACAAAGTCCAGTGAATTGAACCAGAAAGAGAGGGAAAATAAATGAATGAATATATGAATGAATGAATGAACAAAACTTTATTTCGAAAGTGATAAAAACAAAACCACAAGTTAAAAAAAAAATGTTAACGTATATGTCCGAGAAGGAATAGGAAGAAGCATATGCTTATTTAATCCTACCCCCAGAGTTCCTTAATAATTCTGTTTTACAGCTAAATCTCTTGTGTATTTACAAACACCTCATGAATATACATGTTTGCATTGGTTCTGTGGGTGAACATTCGCTTCATTATCATGATCATTCTTATCATCACCATCACTCTCCTTAACATCATCATTATCACCATTGCTGTTTCCATACATTTTCAGCATATTTTATACTAAGAGTATCTATAATGATAACAATAATTCTCATGGGTGCTCGTGGTGAAAATTGATTGTTTTGTGGTGTGTGTTTTCCATAACACAGGTATCTTTGGACCTGCTGCTGTAGGGGGTCCACCCTCGGGCAGCATAACCACCAATTGCTAAGTGTCCTAATCCGTGTATTAAAAAGACAAGTCCCACTTGTCTGCCCTAACTAGGAGATGTGCAGTATATGTCTGTTTTGTATTCTTATTCAGATGTATATGTATATGTGATGTATATGTGATTGTATCCCCAGTTATTTAGTTTTTGTTTGGTTTTCACCATCATCACCTACATATTCATTCACCTCATTGTTTGTTTATAAATACAGATCCAGATTGTGCTGAATTTGCATATTATGAAGGTGACAGGAATAAATTAACAACGTTCAACAATAACAATAAAAGACATCCATTGCAGCCTGTGCATCATGGAAGGGGGATTTCGTCATGTGTGGAGGGGATGGTGTAATACTAGTATTTTGTCTGTACAGTACAGCCCTTTGAGACTGCGTGATTAAGGGCTATACAAATAAACATGACTTGACATAGAGTTGATAATGATAATAATAATAACAATAACAAAAATTAGTAGTTAGATAATAGATATAATAATAACAAGCTCAACTATTAGGTTTACCCATCTATTGACTGTATAAGGCTTCTGCTTACTTAAATTAATGGATACCTATAATACTAACAAAAATAGTAACAATAACATAACACAATAACAAAAAATGTGTATTATTTGTACTACGAAAGATATAAAGTTGTCAGGGCCCACCGTTTTATGATGTGGATTATCGAATGGGACAGTTGATGTTTTCATCGGCGATGTCACGGCCTGAACACGACTTTTGCACTGTTGTGCAGGGATTGGATGACAAGACAGGATGAAGGCTTTACAGTTAATGCATGTCGGATTACGCCGACTTGTGAATGACTGCGGATTATTACATCACAGGCTCACGATGACATGCAGACGAGTCATGCATGCAGATGTTGAGATAGGGAAAAAAAAATAAAAGAACAGCGGCATTAAAAAATTGCGCAGCACTGAAACACGAACGGGCTTTTGGGACGGATTTGATGATGAAAGAGAGCAGGGATGGATCTTTACGATTTTAGGGGAGAGGGTTTGTGAAGGAGGAATCAATATAGTCGATGTTTCTGATGCAGATGTGGCGGCCTAAGATCTTTTGGGATGTGGCAGCATCTTCTGTCGGAGAGGTTGTTGAGCATGGGGGCGATGTCTACCAGGATTGAAGGGATTAGGGGATTTACAGGGGGTAGGAGGGAAGGTTCGCTAAAGTTAAGCTCGCAGAAAAGGGAAATTGAATTTGCAATTTGCACGATTGGGAATTTTTATGAGAGCCATGAATGAGTTATTGTGTTTCATGATGTTTGATAAATGAAATATAGTTTAACCATGCTTTGACGAAGGGTGTGCAATCATAGCAAGGGATGATTCAGTTCTTCACTTTTATTTAATATTATGTATTTTTATACTGTTACCCTCAACTTTTTATTTGCACTGTGATGTTTTATTTTGGAAATCTTGCGCCATCAGGATTGCACATCGTTTATTTGACACGCTAAAATGACAATGCACTCTATTCTATTATCAGGGAATTTAAAAAAATGTAAATGTACGGTAATCCCTTGCTGCAACGCGGTTCACCTTTCACTGTCAGGACCAGAACGGAGACAGGACCCACTTGCGTTGTGTTTCTCACAAGTTTTATTAGAAGAAAGAAAAAGGGTTGCGCCCACGATCCAGTGATTGCTGGACGCCGGAAGAAGTCGATCTGACGTGGCGAGCGATGGCGGTTTCGGGAATGGGAAAACCGGTCAGTAGGAGAGACAGACAGAAACGAGTCGTAAGCCAGGAAAGGAGAGTAGACGTGGTCGGGGACAAAAACAGGTTGAAGAAAAAAACAGGTGGGAGTCAGGGTCGAAAAAGGCTTGCCTAAAGTTAACTGAGGTTTGCAAACGGACTGACAAAAGGGGACAGATAGGAGTGGGTTTAAATAGGGACAGGGAGCCAATCAGAGTCCGAGGCAGTTGGCGCCAAAGGAGCGGGCACAGGTGATATACATCGGTAATCATGACATTCACAGTCTCCCTGCTTCATGGATTTTCAACATTCATTGTTTTTTGCTCTCTGATTGGCTGAACAGTTCTTAAGATCACTTGAAGACTTTTAACCCTGAGAAGAGTTAGTTAAAGAAAAACACTCAAGCTATTTAAACAGGTGATGTTAAATAGGCTTTACACTGCAAAAAAGTTATACTATTAAATCTGAACCCTGCAGTGTTAAATTTACTCAACCCCAAGGGTTTGACTTTTTACTTAGTGTAAAACTTAACTAACACTCTTCAGTGTAAAATAATAACTCTTATAAGAGCAAGATTAACACTAAAAATGTAACTCCATGTTCAGTGTACATGTAACACTCTGTGAAAAGGAATATATACTCACTGGGGTAATTAATTAAATTAGGCCTTAAATTGGCACTGGTTGTTTTACTGCGTAAGAAACTAAGTATGGGCGAATCATGGGCATAACCAGCCAACTTTTGGGTGTGCTCAAGCACCCCCAAATTTAACTCAAGCACCCCCATAAATTCTAGCATTTTAAAAACTATTTTCCTTAATAAGGGACAGGATGAGCTTAAAAATCCAAAATCATGCATATCAGGTTAGTTGCCTGGTCCAAATTGTCCCTAGGTGTGAATGAGCGAGTGAGTTGTCTGTCTCTGTGTGCCCTGCGACTTGCTGGCAGCCAGTTCAGGGTGTCCCCTGCCCACTGCCCGAGGATTTCTGGGATGGGCTCCAGCAGCCCCCGCAACCCTACTGAGGATAAGCGGTGCAGATAATGAAAGCTTGGATATAACACAACTACCTGTCAGTTCTCCTCTTTTCAACTGAGCCAACTACTGCTCAGAAAATGTCAAATTCTTTGACGTACAACGACTTATTTTTAAAGTACGAAAGTAGTTACTTTCACTGGTAACTAGTTACTTGTACTATAAAGTAATTTGGTGACTAACTCAGTGACTTTTTGGAGGAAGTAGTAACTACAAGTACTTGCTTTTTTTCGAAGTGTCGTGCCCAACACAGCTCAAGAAAACTGTCCGATTCTTAAATGAATTGAATGAAAATATTGTGCAATTTAAACAAGAGATAGAGAATGACCAGCAGAAAACAAAGAAACACTCATTTTAATTACGTTAGTGTTATTTTCTGTAATGGAGTGACCCTCACTTATGTTTTTCTTTTATCAGCCTTATTTTGCCCACAAACCACTGAAATTTTCAAATGTAACCCCTGCAATAAACGAGGAATCACTGTATTCTCATTTGATGTTTTCTTGTCTTTAAATGCAGGACTGTGAGGCCCAAACAAACAGCCAAAATCGCCTGGCCATCTTCAGCAACTCCTTCATCTCCTCTCAAAAACTCCTTCAAGGGTCACTTCTACCTGTCTCCCCCTGATTCCCCCTCCCGACTCCCCAGACCTCCCCCATGCCTAAAAACAGCAAAGTGACGCAGCGCGAGCAAAGTCATGAGCACGTCACGGAGTCGGTGGCTGACCTGCTCGCTCATGAAGAACCGCTGGACTACAAGAACAGTTCACTGAATGTCGGCGGCGCCGCCGGGAAGAAGGCGCCGCAAATAGAAGTGCCGGAAAACGATGGCCGGCCGGCGTGGAACAGCAAGTTGCAGTACATCCTGGCGCAGGTGGGCTTCTCCGTGGGCCTGGGAAACGTCTGGCGCTTCCCCTACCTGTGCCAGAAGAATGGAGGAGGTGAGCTGGATGATGCATTGACCTTTGTTTCTTGTTTAAGATAAACAGTACAATAATCCTCCATCTGTCTATTTGGGTCCATCTGTTTTGTATGTATGACAAACATGAACGCAGAGCTTACCTGCCAACACTACCGCTTTGCGCCCCTTGAAAACGCCTTGAGTTCAAAACAACAACGGAAAAAAATACATAGTACTAACCGTTTGACTTTAAAGAAGCTGTACAGAATGGGGAACTTTGCGACTATCTGCCACCATATCCCAGCTTGTGTCATCATTGCAGCCTCAGGCAGCTCATTCATGATTCACAAGTATTTCTTGGGCACGCTTGAATAAACTGAAGAAACTACTGGGAGCAGGCCTTTTCTTACTTTCACCATTTTCACGCTACGTTGACAAATAGTCTTTGTTTTGTTTTTTAAAAACTTACGAGCACCCACCTACCCCCATTCCTCAAACCTAATGTGTTCCACCCCAAACAGCTCTCATAATAGTAAATAAAAGCGAATAGGCTCCCTGGAAAACAAAGCATAAAAACTCTCAGTTGGCCATTGTTAACACAAACTTAATAGAGAAAATGTTAAACCTTTAACTTTTTAAGGATCCCCTTAAATGACGTACGCAACCTTTAAAAAGCACTAGCCTTTATTTTGATGCGTCAAACACAATCTGTCTCTTGGATATTAAAAAAAACGTGTTTGTTTCAAACCGGAAACATACCAAGACTTTTAGTCTTGCCTCATGGACCAAAATACTAAGAATTTTGTTGTTGTTTGAATATGAAAAAAAAGTAGATTTCTTTTAAGAATCATACACTGTACTGTGTAGTGCAACCAAAACGAGTGCTAAAAAGCACGAGGAAGAATAGACACTGCAGAGATTCAAGTGACCAATTAGCACCATTTTGTTTCGAATGTACTTCGTGGAGATCTTGGCCCTCTCCCAAAACAAGAACACTTTCTTCACCACGAGGCTCGATGCCTCCTTGACCGACATTTTTTTCTTGATTGTGGCAATGAAAGAACCGACTCAGCACTTTCCACAAGGAGGGCAGCTGCTTTTCCATCATCGGCTGGGGGTTTCACTGGCCAATGAGCCAGACCTCTGTAACTTTTCCGCGTTGTATATGTAGTCGCCATACATTTCACTCAAATACTTCACTCAACGAAAATAACCCGTGAAACTGAGAAGGAACAAAATTAGTAATAAATGAAATATGATACTAAAATGGGCATTTCCACACAAATGTTTTACACCTTTATGTTAGTCATTAGTTCCCAAATTTCGAATGTCCTTATTAAAAATAAGTCCTTCTGCAAGCAAGCTCTGATTGCTTAAATTGCCAAAATCCACCTCATTAGACTTCTCTACCCGCTAAACCTGCTCAGGAGCCACATGAAGTCTTTGGCGCTCCTTAGTGCCTTCATGGTGCTTTTTCAAAAATGTTGATGATATGAAAAAATATGTGGTTTCGGTAGGACAGAACCGGAAGATAAATACAGTTTTCCACAACGTCCATGTGATGGCAACAAAGTATCATGTAAAGCGAAGTTGATCGGGTCTTTAATTCATACAGTTGTGGCATGAGGAAATAAGCCCAGCACAAAATTGACTTCCAAGTAACTTAGAACTTTGAAATGGATGGAATGAGTGTGTGCCCTTTTGGACAGTTCCCGAATGTACCAATTCACCATATACCATAATAAAATCTGATAACTAAGTTTTGAATGTAATGAAAACATCCAAGGCTATATATATCGATACAATAATATTCTCACCTTACGTAATTATGTCGATTGGAGGGGCAATCTCAAGTACAGAACATTACGCAAATTTCTCATTTCTTTGGCCTGCTAATAAGTTTAGCAACTTCAAGACCGTTACCCGATACTGCGAGTGGCAGATATCTAAGACCACGCCAATAGAGGCATGATCTGGTCATGCGTCCCTGGTCCATGTAAATAGAGGAGCTGATCGATAGCTCGCTCTCTTTTCTACTGCCTCGCATGACAGCCACAGGGCCTTGAGTTCAGCACGTGGGCCACACGTTGTGACCAATTAGAGCATGAGACCAAATCTCTCCGCAACAACAAGTAAGAGGACGGTTTTAGATATAACACCATGTTTGCTGGTTCTTGGGAATAAGCGTTTTTTTCTGAACAGGGGAATCCCTCCAAATCAACGAGCACTATAGAGCGAAACTTTCTTTTTATGCAAGTAACTTTCAGCGGTCGAAAACTCCAATAATCTCCAGCGACAACTCCCCCACCGACCCCCAATTTTTTTCCCCTATCATTAATTCTGTTAATAAATTGTGTGTGTGCTATTTCAATCGGCCTGGTTCATTGATTCCATTTTCTTGGGATAAGTAATTCCTTTCGGAACTCAAAGAACTCCAGTAATTACATGATTTAATTTGATCAGTGTAGGAAGTTCTAGCATCCTTCAGAGAAATAAAAAGATTTATGGTGGCGCACAAGCAACACCTGGAGGCAAATTTGTTTACTGATTGCAGTAAAGAACAATTTCAGTAGTTTCAATCCTAACGATTTTCAAAATTAAAGCTAGAAAAATCCCTATTGCAGTAGCTCAGGAGGTAGAGCGATCGTTTTAGGATTAAGGGATCCCAGTTCGAATCCCGGCTTGTCCGTGTTACATGCCGAAGTGTCCTTGGGTAAGACACTGAAACCCCAATACCCCCAATAAGCAGGTTAGCAGCCTTACATGGCTGCACAGATCACGGCCGCTATTGGGAAATGTGAAGCACATGTAAAGCGCTTTGGGAAGTCATTGACTTGAAAAGCGCTATATAAATGCAGATCATTTCATTTCATTTCATGCAGAAATATTTGTAAAATTGAAAATAAATCGTATAAAGTACAGTACTTTTATTTGTTAAACAAATTCTTACCTGTAAATCGCCAAATACTTGCCTTTAAATTGGGTTTGTTCTCAGGTAATAGATGAATAATCAACAAAACAAGTCGAGATCTCTACATCGAGGGAGGTTTTGAGAACGTCATCCTCCTCGAAAAACAAGCGATTGTTTTATTACAAATATACATAGGGGTTTAAAAAAACCTGTATTAAAAAAGAGAATGGCGGATTTCTACTTCATGGGAGCTTGGTGTGTGCTTACTGCATCGTGCTTGTCTAAATTTAGCTACAATATTGATTCAACTCCTGGCAGGGAAGGCTGTGCAAGCCAAACTTACAAGAAGTAAAAACAGAATCAATATGAAAGATTATCGTATACCGGGAGTGGGAGGTATCAAACCGTTTTTTTGCACCACGGGCAGTGCCAGCCCGAGCCTTCGTGAGGCCCTAAGCAAAATTAGATTTAGGGCCGATTATTACATGATCATTTGCATACCTAGTATAACTCATTCCATGTTCTAATCCACGGATGGGCAACTATTTGGAGTCATGGGCCGCATTGGGTCCAAAATTTTGGGCCAAGGGGCCGATCTTGGAAAAAGATCCAATTTCTGAATTTGCAAACTAGATTAGTTTCATCAAATTGGTTTTAAAACTATTCCAATCTCATCTCATCTCATTAGCCGTACCGCTTATCCTCATTAGGGTCGCGGGGGGGCTGGAGCCCATCCCAGCCATCTTCGGGCAGTGGGCAGGGGACACCCTGAACTGGTTGCCAGCCAATTGCAGGGCACACGGGGACAGACAACTCATTCGCTCATTCACACCTAGGGACAATTTGGACCGGCCAATTCACCTGAAATGCATGTTTTTGGAATGTGGGAGGAAACCGGAGTGCCCGGAGGAAACCCACGCAAGCACGGGGAGAACATACAAACTCCGCACAGAAAGTCTGGAGCTGGATTTGAACCCACGACAGGTTCCCATGACATGAACTGTGCCGCACAAGTGCTAACCACTGCGCCGCCGTGCTGCCCTACTATTCCAATACAAGCAAAATAATATATAAGGTCCCTATTTTAAGCAATTCATTTGATATGTAATTGTTATAGTAGTTGTACATTTTCAAAAGTATGTTTTGTATTTCTGTAGTTGGATTTTTGTTGAGGTTCAGTGGGTTTTTTTTTGTATTAATACTGTAGTTTTATTCTTTCTGCAGTAGTTCTCTTGCTAGTTTTTACCATCGTAGTAAATTCTTAGTATTTCTGTCGTATTTTTGTCGTATTACAATAGTTGAATTTTGTTGTTGTATGTCTATCATTTTTGTAGAAATATTTTTTTGTATAAGTGTACTATTTCTGTTGTATTTTGTAGTATTTCTATTGTAGAATCTGTAATTTTATTTTTTCAGTATTTTTGTCGTATTTCCCTAGTAGAATTTTGTAGTAGCGCTCTAGTTGTATTTTTGCAGTATTTTCATTGTAATACTTCTGTAGTAGTACATCTGTTGTAATATTTTTTTGGTAGTGTTTTGTATTGTAGTATTATGAAGTGATTTTTTTTGGTAGCATTTCTGTAGACGTATTTTTGATGTATTTCCAAAGCAGTATTTTAGTGATAATTTTGTAATTTTTTTGTCGTATTCCCATCGTAATGTTTTTGTCATATTTCTTTATTAGTTTTGTAATATCACTGTAGTTGTGTTTTTGTAGTAACCCTGGGGTAATATTTCTGTAGTATTTTGTATCATAGTATTTTTGTCGTATTTCTATACTTTTTTTTCTTTTCCGAATGAAAGCAAAATAATGTATGGGGTCCTTGTCCTTAAGTCTGATATTTAGTTTTGTCTTGCTTTCGTAGTATTTCTGTAGAAATTTTTGTTGTTTTAGACATACGAAAGTGACAATATGGTCAAGGTTGGCAAAAAAAATTAACCGATTGTTGAAGCCCCCTAGTGGTCGTGGGGCCCTAGGCAGCCGTTTAATACGCTTATGCCTTGCTGCAGGATTGTAAGAATGTTATGTATGATTTTATAGAATTATTTTGTTAATTCAGTGTTAATACTTTTAGATCAGTTGTGGGTTTTTTGTGTTTTTTATCTTTAAATATAGAATCTTATTGACACTCAGCTGCTGTGCCACTCATCCATTAGTAATATTATGTTCTAAATAATGCTGAAAAAATGATAATTTCACTTGGTACACGCATTTTGAGCCATCGTACCGACACTTGGACCACATGTACGGTATCATCTAGAACACAGGTGTCAAACAGGCGGCCCGCGGGCCACATCAGGCCCGCTAAAGGATTGAATCCGGCCCGCGAGACAACACTCAGAGAAGCGCAAGACAAAAACAAGCTGCAGGTTGAAATATGTCAACTTGATGTTGCCAAAGCCAGGTGCCTCTCACAAAGACACTGTACTTGTATTTATTTCTGTCTCTCTGTCTCTCTGTCTCTCTGTCTCTCTCTCTCTCTCTCTCTTTCTTTTCCACCCCTTTTCTCCCACTCTGTCTCTGTCTCTCTCATTCTCTGTGTCTCTTTTTCTCTTCCTTTGTTGCTCTTTGTCTCTTTCTCTCTCTGTGTCTTTTAACCTCTTTTGCTCTAACTTCCCTTTTTCCTTTTCTCTCTTTTCTCTTTCTCTCTTCATACCCTTTGCGCTTTCTTTTCTCTTTTCTCACCTTCTGTCTTTCTATTCCTCTTTGGATTTCTTTCTTCCTCTCCCTTTCTTTCCCCCTCTCTCACGACTTTTTATCTTTTGTTTCTCCCGCTCTCTCCCTCTCTCTTTTTCTTTCTTTGTCGCACCCTCTCTCTTTTCCCTCCCTCTTTCTCTTATTTCTTTATCTCTTTTTCTTTCTCTTTAATCTACTAGTCCGGCCCCCGACAGAATGTTTGTTCTATCGTGTGGCCCCCGAGTTGAAATGAGTTTGACACCCCTGATCTAGAACCTGCTGCATCTGGCAAGATTTTGAGACTGGGAGCTGTCAAGTGGACATTATATTTGATGTTGATGATGTCTGTTGGTTCTCATCTATTGCAGCCTGGTCATTCTGAATGGGGGATTACCTGATGTGTGACCCCTTCTCAAGGTTTCATTTTACTTATGCTGAGGTTTTTGAGTTTTTCCTTTCCTTCATGTAGGTTTCAGATCAGGGGATGGTGTAATAGTAGTCTGTACAGCGCTTTGAGGCTCCTTGCGGTTAAGGGCTATACAGATAAACATGACTTGACTTGAACACAGAACAACCCATGCACACAATCGTATTTCGTTTTAAGATATCTTCAGCCAATGCAAATAATAAACTCCTCGTCAATGTTCCGGTCAATCACACGTTTCTCATTCATTCTCACTGTGTGGGATGTTCTCACTCAAGCTGTGAATGGGATTAGGCGGCTTGAATCTCACCTCTTCCTCTCACCCACTTCCCCATCCATTTGTTCCCCCCTCTGGTAACCATCCATGTATAGAGACTCTCCTTCTGTTTGACCTTCAATTTCTTTCAATGGATCGTTTCTCATCTTTAGATCGACTCTACCCTTCTGTCATCCGTCTACTTTGGTTTCTCCCCTAAACTCCCCTTCATTCGATACTCTAAATAAAGGCACTTCCTCTCTATTTATATTTCCCTTTCTTTTGCTCCATTTCCTTTCTATCGGTCTAACCACTTTATGTGTGCATTCGGTTTTCTTTTTTGAAACAATTCGTTTGAGTGTATAGAAATAGGTACTTTTAGGATGTTGCCCCAATTTAAGCCCATCCCGTCCATTCTATCTCCCAGGATTAAACTGCAAAGGGACACATTTTGGCCTGGAGATTGAAAATCTAATTTTCGAGGGGGATTTAAGTAAATACGTCTCAAATTAGAAAAATGCTAGATTTATTCCTGTCATGCTGTCGTGTGAGCATAGGATCATCTTTATTATTTTATTATGATTGTTGTGTGTCTTGTCACTTACATAGCGAAAGTATTGCCCCCCCATGCAAGAACTATTTGTCATATTGCAACATTTTAGGCTTCAATTTTAAAGCTAAAAACTGAAAACCGTATCAAAGAATCAACAACATGTGCGTCACACTCGGGAAGAGGTACCAAATATTTCAAAATGTTATATTTACCACCCAAAAAGAAAAGCAAGTTTTGCAAAAATATTAGCCCCTTGTTCTCTCAACTCAACCAACTGACTCGAAAGGTTCTCTGATGACATTTGAATGATCCAACGTCGACCTAAATGACTGCCAATGACAAACAGTGTGAATAAAAAGCATTTCAAAGACCAAAGAACCAACCAGACAGGCCCAGGTTAAAGTTGTGGAAAGGTTCAGAGCAAAATGGGATAAAAGGAGATTTCACCACATTTACACATCTCCCGGAACCCTGTGCGAGCAATAATATAAAAATGGTGAGAGCCTAAAACTATTTTGAACCTAGCAATACCTGGTCGTCCCTGTAAACCTTCAGCCAAAACAAGGGAAAAGCTAATCAGAGAAGTAACCAAGAGGCCCATCACTATATTGGATGACCAGCAGGCATATCTGTGCGTAGGACAATAGTTAGTTATACTCTGCATAAATCTGCCCTTTATGGAAGAGTGGGAATAATCTCTCCCTGAAAGAATACAATGCAAGAAGCCAGATGGGAGACACAAAAGACATGTTGAACAAGGTGCTCTGGTCAGATGAGACCAAAATTGAACTTTTTGAATTGAATGCAAACCGTTACATTTGGCATAAAAGAAACACTGCACATCACCCTGAGAACATGATCCACACTGTAAAACATGGTGGTGGCAGCATCATGCTCTGGGGTTGGCTTTCTTCTGCAGGGACTGGGAAGATCGTTAGAGTTGATTAGAAGATGGATGTAGGCAAATATTTGGCAATTTTGGCAGAAAATCTATTGGAGTGTTAAAGAGACCCGAGAATGGGGACAACAATCCTAAACATAAAGCAAAATCTACAGCGGAATGGTTCGAAACATAAAGAATATAAAGATGTTCAAATGCCCAAACCAAATTCCAGACCTAAATTAAAAAATGGTATTTGTGGAAAGGTCTAAAAAAAATGCTGTGCATTAACAATCATCATAAAACCTTCACGAATTTGAGCTGTTTTGAAAGGCGGAATAATGATTCTGTTTCAAAATGTGAAAAACTTATAAATATATACACAAAAAGACTTTTGGCTGTGATCGCAGCAAAAGGAGGTTGTACAAAGTATTTAGGGGGGCAATATTTTTGCAAACCCTACTTTTCTATTTTTCATTTGTTAGCACAGTGTATAATCTTGAATAAATATTGTTTCTTTTCAAGATTGTGTCTCTCATGTTGTTGACTCTCAGAAAATATTTTGAGTTTTTATCCACAAGTTTGAAGCCCGAAATATGGCATTATGTCAAAACGTTATTGGAGCGGCCAATACTTTTGCAAGGCACTTTATAACAAAAAAAAAACTTTTTTTCCAGGCGCTTATCTGGTTCCATACTTTATTCTCCTGCTGGTCATCGGCATCCCGCTCTTTTTCCTGGAGTTGGCCGTGGGTCAGAAGATCCGACGTGGGAGTATCGGGGTGTGGAACTACGTATGCCCACGACTAGGCGGGATCGGGATGTCCAGTTTGATGGTACGACAGCCAAATCCATCTATCATTGTCTGTAGCTTTTTTTCGACAATAATATTTCAGGGAGCAGGTTTTTGGCAACTGTTCATGTTTTTCCTTTCGCCTGTGATCCAAAACTTGAGAGTCAAGATCTGTTAGTTGGAGTGAATCTATTTAACACTTTTCACACCAAGCCTCATTTTCAATCAATTGTTCTAAAACAGAAAATTCAAGCTGCTTTTAGACACTTGTTGTTGAATTCTAATGTCAAAGTAGTTTACATTAGGTAAAACAATTAGAAGTTGTGGATTTAAAACAGGGGTCAATTGAGTTGGGGGCCGCTGAAGCTAGGGTTAGTACTAAGGTTGGGCCAAATGGGATTTCCACAAAAACAGCGTTCATAAAAACATTCCGCTGTTCTTAAAAGGACAGGGTTTTATAGTTTATCCACTAGATGTCGCTGTAATGTGTAGTGCAAATAAAAATGAGTTCAAAGAAGAATACAAAGTACGGACACTGAAAGTGAGAAAAAAAGCACCTGTTTCTTCATATTTTTCTCAAAGAAAGACAAAAAGAAGAGAACATGATTTTTTAAAAGGAATTAATAATAGGGAAGAAGAAATAAGATTAAGAGATCATAAAAAAGGGAAAACATAAATAATGAGAAAAATAGGTTACACAAAGGAAAACGTGGGGAAAATTCTGTAAAGCAAAAATGAAAAATGGAGAAAAAGAAAGAAAAAAGGAAAACGTGAATAAAAAAGAAAAGTAGGGGGAAAGAAGGTCTAAAAGGGAAATAGAAAACATTTTCTCACTTTTTTCTTTTACTTTTTTACTCATCATTTTTCTCTTCCTTTTTTCTTATTTAGTTTTCTCACTTTTCTCTTTTCTTTTTTGTTGTTTTTTTTTCCATTTTTTTCATTTTCTTTTTTCTTTTCTTATTTCTCTCCTTTTCAGAAGTGATAAGGTGTGTTTTGGTCACTTTGAAACGTCCTAATTCGTATTCTTCCATTGTGCTTTTAGCACTCATTTCTGGTGGCACGACAGAATACAGCAAAACCTAGTAGGCAAATAATACACACTGTCCCTTTAATTTTCATACTAGGGCAGGGGCCTCAAACTATCAATCCGGGCCGCGATTGAGACCCTTGATTTAAAACCACAATAGCTTTGGCTTCGAGAATTCTAACATGAGTTCATTTTCCGGTCGATTGTTCTCACTTCGAGCCGTTTGGGTAACATTTAATGCCAACAGACAATGCTAACAAACATTTCAAATCAACAAAACAAATTCAAATAATTTTATCCGCAACAGCATAAAGTATTCCCATGTACTTGTTTACTTAAATATTTAAATTTCTTTTTGATAAATTATATTCTAATGTTACAGAGTGAGTACAGTTAATTTTACATGATCTTGCAAAAACCGTACTATTTTTTAACATGTTATTTATTTTGTGTTAGTCTGTTTTAATAAACTTGAATATAATAGAATACAAGGAGCTCCACAATTAATTGATGCGAGGGATTAAATCATCAAACAAAACATTGTTTGATTGTTTTAATGATATTTTGGTGGTATAACTCTGTTTTGATATATTACAATGGAATAGAAGTTTTCTATTCTGAAAAATAACACAAAAATAGTGTTTCCATTCATTACAATTACTATCAATCGCAAGGTTTTCTGGGGTTACGAGTGTTTTCGTGGAACGAGGGTCATCAACCTGCGGCTCTAATGCCAGTGGCTCTTTAGCGCCGCCCTAGTGGTTACCTGGAGTGTTTTCGAAAATGCTTGACAACTGAAAATGATTTTGGTTCACTAAGTAGGACGAACACAGACTTTTTTAATGTTCTTCAATGTTTGGGACAAATATGAAATGAAAAACTTTGATGGATGAATCACTTTTGGAAATTGGTCCAAAAAATGCTTTTAATTGCAGCTCAAGACCTTTTGGTCTTTTGTTGTTCTAGTCTGTAATGGTTATTTCAACATTTTCAATTTCTGAACCTTGTCTTAGAACAAAGTTGACTCATATCTGGACTATATTACGTTATTCACTGCTGGCATTAAAAAATAGTGTATAACCATCTGTTAGGGTGTGGGGTGACTTTGTCCACTAGAGGGCGCCGAATTGGTTTGTAATTCCAGTCACCCCACACCAATCCCACATTAGTCTGACCCTTCATAAGGACTTTTTGGACAGCACCCGTTGTCGGGTCATTTTCATTTTCCACATCCGTTTTTCCACCATCCCCATCTCCATACAGACCACCATTAGATAGATAGATAGATAGATAGATAGATAGATAGATAGATAGATAGATAGATAGATAGATAGATAGATAGATAGATAGATAGATAGATAGATAGATAGATAGATAGATAGATAGATAGATAGATAGATAGATAGATAGATAGATAGATAGATAGATAGATAGATAGATAGATAGATAGATAGATAGATAGATAGGTAGGTAGATAGATAGATAGATAGATAGATAGATAGATAGATAGATAGATAGATAGATAGATAGATAGATAGATAGATAGATAGATAGATAGATAGATAGATAGATAGATAGATAGATAGATAGATAGATAGATAGATAGATAGATAGATAGATAGATAGATAGATGGATAGATACTTTATTTATCCCCGCAGGGAAATTCACATTTCCAGCAGCATCCCTGTGCTGAGAAACAATACAATAATAAAGCAAAAAGAATACAATATACAAATGCCCAATGTGACATGCTTATACCCACCGTAGCGTGTTCTATAGAGTATCTAGATAGTGCTACACAGAATACATATTGAAATAAAATTCGGTAATATGCAATGTAGGGGGTGTGGTTTAATGTGGGCCTTTACTCTGCCGGGTGGAGTTAAAGAGCCTCATGGCATGAGGAAGAAAAGATCTCTTCAATCTGTCCATGGTACAAGACAGTGACAGCAGTCTGTCGCTAAATTACCGTTTTCCAGTGTCACCTTTATTTCCTAGGTTTGTTTTTTGATTTTCTAGTTTAGTTTTATTGTTGTTTTTGACCATTCGACCATTTGACTATTTAAATACTCTATCGCAAAACGTTGTATTAGGTATTTTTGTATTCTATATCTTTATTTTATTATTTTATTTTTCAACACAAGGATACTGCTGGAAGTGTGAATTTCCCTACGGGGATGAATAAAGTATCTATCTATCCATCTATCTATCTATCATTTGTTTGTTACTTTGCGGATGAGTTTGCCATCAAACACCATCATTTTTAAACACCCTGCCATGCACTGCGAAATGGCAACACCGCCTTTGTTAACGAATGAGTTAAAGTCCAAAAGGCTTCAGTAATGGGACAACAACGTATTTCAACACACGCAGGAGGAATTGCCCCGGCTTTCTTAGCAAATGAGAGATATTGAGACGTTTGGCAATGAAAAGGGAGCCTTTCTGGCACAGATGTGGCTAAAAATATCTCAGAGAGGATGTAAGTTGAAAGGAGATCACTTTAATTATTCACGTCTCTTGCCAAACCCCTCAGAATGTCTCACAACATAAATCTCATTGTGCCTACATGAATGCCGTGCAGTCTCCATGTTTCTTGACAGGATTGTTGCCATTTTGTGAATTCTTTTAAAATAGCAAAACATTATTGCATTTTTGACACCTGCCCTGCATTAGACCTTATCTCATTATCACACTATTTATTACAGTCCCAGAAACACTGATTTGTGTAACGCCTGAATAATGAATGATCATTGTAAGCAACGGGATTCCAACCTGAGTCATGGCATTGAGGGCATCAGCACCTTACCAATACACCACTAGTGGTACAGATTATACATGAAAGGGCATTGGAGTTTATTTCATAATCACACCATACTTTTTTTTTACACAGCCAGAAACAATGATTTGCATAGTTCATTCTGATATTGAAAATAGTCTCTCCACTTCTTCACCTGTGCATTTTGCTATTATACAGCTACTTGGGGTGCAAAACATACTTATGAGAATGTAAACTGATGACAGGAAAAAAACAACACAATCCCAATTCTTTTTTCATTATAGGTGTGCGGCTTTGTGGGACTCTACTATAACGTGATCATAGGCTGGAGCATCTTCTACTTTTTCCAGTCCTTCCAGTATCCTCTGCCATGGAGCGAGTGTCCATTCAGGAAGAATGGAACGCTTGCCAGTGAGTTACTTATAATATTTTCAATCCATCTATCATCTGCACTGCTTATTTTCAGTAGGGTTGCGGGAGTGCTGGACCTCATTCCAGGTATCCTGGGACACCCCAAACTGGTTGCCAGTCAGTCACACGGCACACAGAGACAGACAACTCACTCGCTCGTTCACACCTAGGGACAAATCGGACTGGCCAATTAACCTGACATGCATGTTTTTGGAATGTGAGAGGAAACCGGAGTGCCCGGAGGAAACCCACGCAGGAACGGGGAGAACATGCAAACTCCACACGGGGAGGCTGCGGTAGCTGGATTTGAATCCTGAAACTCTGCACTGTGGGGCTGCTCGCTAACTACCCAGGCGCCATCCATTATCTGCACCGCTTATCATCAGTAGGGTCGCGGGGGTGCTGGAGCCCATTCCAGTCATCTTTGGGCAGTGGGCAGGAAACACCCTGAACTGGTTGCCAGTTAGTCTCAGGGCCCTATTATAATAATCGTAATCTTTATTATTATAACTGTCATTGATTGATATTATTGTCATCATTGGTGACTGAATGATATTAAGTGATTACTAGCATTATAGAGTTAATAGATGGGTAAAACTAGATTAGTAAGGTAGTATAAAACAGTGATGGTGATGATGATGATAATGAAGGGACTGTGTATCGACAGAGCCAATGTAAATATGTATATTCGAGAGGTGTTTTATCACGAAGCGGGGCGGGGAACAGGAAATAAGGACCCATTCGCGTATTTAGGTTTAACAAACGTTCCAGCAACGCACCATTCAAAGGAACGCGCTTTAATACTGTCAAGAAGCAATCAGCAAATACGACCCAGCCGGTGTCCATGGGCGGGGCCAGCCGGGCGCCATGGCAACCGCGCCAGACATGACAGTGTTCATTGTGTGTATGAATGAATGAAGTCAAAGGGGTAGGATTTAATAAGCATATGCTTCTTCCTACTCCCTTTTGAACATGTACGATAATTTTTTTGTGTTATTTTTTGTGTAGTTTGTCATGTTAAAAATCAAAATTTCATTCATTCATTGATTGTTTCCCGCAAAGCAGTCGTGGAACCCGAGTGCGAGAAGAGCTCAGCCACTACTTACTTTTGGTACCGCCAAACCTTGAACACGACCAGCACCATTGCAGAGAGCGGAGGCCTCAACGTGAAAATGACTTTGTCTCTCTTGGCCGCTTGGATCATCGTCTGCCTTGCCGTTATTAAAGGGATCGCCTCTTCTGGGAAGGTGAGACTAAGCAAGAGAGAGAAGAGGCACGGCCAAACAGTGCAACATATCGGTACTCCTGTTTTTGATGGCTTTCACAGGTTATGTACTTCAGCTCCCTTTTCCCGTATGTGGTGCTCTTCTGCTTCCTGGTCAGAGGTTTAATGCTAAAGGGATCCGTGGATGGCATCGCTCACATGTTCACGCCAAAGGTGAGACTGATTTAAGAAAACATGGCAGCTGAGATTTCACCACATGTATGAAATTATTCTGTAAATGTAGACAGATTTGTCTCTCGGCCGCATGCTCGAATCAACATCCGGATTCCATGAGACTATGGGCAAGTACTAGTAATTGAGAGTTGGAGCGGAGGGTTTTCAGTCTTTGTAACCCGTGTGGGGGATTTAGAAAAAACACTCTTACATAACTTTGCTAGTTTTTCAGCAAAGGTGTAATCTAAAAAGTATTTTGGCCGCCGTTACCACAACGCTTCCGTTACTGATGGTCAAAAGCAGTGCATTGTTTTGGCCAAAGGCGGCGTGCCTTCGCAAACCAAAAAATGGTTTTCCACTCTCCTCAGAATTATTTACATCTTGTTCTTTTGGATCATGTCCCCATTCAAAATAACGACTACAGTATAGTTAAAAAGCAATTTATGAATATAGTATTTACGAAGCGCCGAAAGAAAAGGCAAATGTGGGCTGAGTTTTGACAGCACCCGAACGAACCGTCTCTATGAGCCGGCTCTTTGAACTGAGCGAAGGGAGCCAGGACCCACTAATCAACGACTGGTTCCCTCCGAGACGCCTTTTTTCTCTTATGATAGTTCCATATGCATTTTTGGAGGATTTTATGTTGTTGACTTTACATTTGTTGAGCATAAAAAGGTTATATTGTTTTGTACTCTCTTGATAATATTTCGTGTGTTTTTCAGTGTTAGTATGTTCATATAGAAATGTGCAGTTTGTTCATTTTTCTTATTTTTCTTCTTTTAGCCCTTTTTCCTTTTGTTATTGTATTTTTCCTTTAGTTTTTTTCCCCAGTTTTTGTCTCTTTCCCCTTTTTAAGTACCCCCGTCCATAATGGTACATAATAGTTAGTAATGTAGGGATGAAAGCAACAAAAACAACCTGAAGAGTTTTGGAAAGAGACGACTTTTTTTAGTGAGCTTGTTTCTATTTGCTTGTTTGTTTTATCCAATATTTTTTCTTCTTATCTTATTTCTTTTTCTTAGTTTTATTTCTTTTCTCAGTCTTCATTTATTACCCTTTTTCCATTTTTTCTTTCTTTTTCCGTTTTGCCTTTATTATTATTATTTTTTTTACATTTGGACAGTGAAGTTTGATCACTTTTAGTCTCTGTAGTATTTATTCTTGTAACAGTTTTTTTGGTTGCTCAACACAATACAGTATAAGTTTATTGAAAATTAGTTATACTTCATTTGTTCTGTATATGGCCATCATTGGAAAAAGTGTGCTCTATTCTTTTGTGACATTTAAAATGACCAAACGATAAATCATCTGGTTGTTCCTCCCAGCTGGAGAAGATGCTGGAGCCTCAGGTGTGGCGAGAGGCTGCCACCCAGGTCTTCTTCGCCTTAGGTCTCGGCTTCGGCGGCGTTATCGCCTTCTCCAGCTACAACAAGATCGACAACAACTGCCATTTCGACGCCGTCCTGGTCTCCGTCATCAACTTCCTCACTTCCATCCTGGCCACGCTGGTCGTCTTTGCCGTTCTGGGCTTCAAGGCCAACATCATGAACGAGAAGTGTGTCGAGGAGTACGTTCTGCGACAGTTTGAATTATTTTCAATTTCTGCTCAACTTTCTTCTCATATAAACGTGAATTTTTTAAAAGACTTGTATGTCAAGAAATTTGTGTTTATTTTTCATACCATGAGGCTCACATTAACAAAACCTTGCGGAAGCATGGTCAAAAAAATGAGACGAAAAATGTAGTTTAGTCAATTTGAGTCTCCATAGTTTGTATTCTTCCTTGTGTTTTGAAAACACTCGATTTTGGCTTCACTACACAATACAGCAACATCTAGTGGTCAAAAAGAAGCCTTTAATTGGAAGTTTTGTCCACAGAAACGCTGAGAAGATAGTGGGCTTTCTCAACTCGCACGTGCTGAGTCATGATCTTATCCCCCCGCACGTCAACTTCTCTCATCTCACAACTTCCGACTACGCCGAAATGTATCAAGTCATCAAAACGGTCAAAGAGGGCAGCTTCTCCCAGCTGGGTTTGGATCCTTGCATCCTGGAGGACGAGCTCAACAAAGTGAGAAGCGTCAATTTGTGTCGGTGGCAAGCTCTGTCTTCGTCACATGTTCTTGACCTTCTCCACTCAGGCTGTCCAAGGCACCGGTTTGGCTTTCATCGCCTTCACGGAGGCCATGACACATTTTCCCGCCTCGCCATTCTGGTCCGTCATGTTTTTCTTCATGCTCATCAACCTTGGACTGGGGAGCATGATCGGCACCATGACCGGCATCACTACGCCGGTCCTCGACACCTACAAGGTCCAGAAGGAGCTATTTACAGGTAAACATGGTTAATTTGGTGTTTGTTTGAAGTTACGAGTGACACCATTTCCATTTTTGGGGAGACGAGTCATTTTGGGTCGGGTTTAACACATAAATGCTGTACAGTGTGCAGAAAGGTCCAGTCCCATTTCCCAATAAATTAACCTATATCATACGCATCATTTGATTGGCAGAGCCAAATGAGTAACAACATAAAAAAAGGTAGCATAGGAAAAATGTTTGATTGTCTTGCCTGAACTTAAAAATGAAGTCAATGCACTGCTCATTTTAATAAAAGGATCCATAGAAAGGTAATCCTCCATTATAGAAAATAGTCCATGCAACGAGATAAAATATTAGTAGATGGCTTGGCTTGCTTGCTAATACTATCACTAATTCTATTTTTTGTGTCTGTTGTGTGTGCAAAATCAGAATCATTGGTCTCACTATCGCCCTCTGCCATGAGGCAAGACAATTGCGTGCCTCACTCTGCACCACAGTAATACATTACATACTAATTGTATTAATGATAGTCATATTGTAATGTGAAAATTCAATTTTGAAAAAGGAAATCCCCAAATTAAATGAAAAAGAAGTTTTCCGCTGAATTAAAGTTTAAAGATTTAAGATTGTCCTCATTTTCATTAACATAAAAATGACAATTACTTTTTCCTTAAAACCCAGGTGTACAATGTTGATAAAATAAGTTTCAAACTAGAATACAATAAAAATAATTCAAATACTGCACATTGATACAAAAAAGAACCGACTATGTACAGTGCCTTCCAAAAATAAGAGTACATTTTAGAATTCATAACCTTTTTAATTTTAAGAATGTAGTAAACAAATGTATTTGATTTATAAACCAGCCATACTCACTGGTATTCTTTATCCCGTCTGAAAAAGATAAAAATACCATATTGGCAAAACGTTTTGCTTGTATTAAATGTATTTTTTTTAATTTGAAGATAATATAATCAGGGGATGGTGTAATAATAGTCTGTGGTTTGCAATAATCTGTGGTCTGTGCAGCCCTTTGAGACTCTTTGAGATTAAAGGCGTCACAAATAAACATGACTAGACTTGACTTGACTTTTTTTCTTATTGGAAAAATAACAATCAATATGACGAGAAAATTTCTTATTTTATTTTATTATTTTTGCGGTGTGATCTTAAAAAGCGTAATCAAACGAAAAAATCTATTAAATATAATTCCCAGTTTGACTTTGATTAGCAGATAACTACTATATAAAAGGGGAAAATGTAATCTGCTGCCACCTACTGATTTGGATGAATGTTACAGTTACTCAGCTGATCACTGGAAGAAAGCTAAGCTACTGAACAATGTACGCTTTTTTGCAAAGATAAAATTAATTTCCTGCAGCACATTAGACAAGGTCTCCCGGCACACTGGTTGAAAAACACTGCTCTAAGTTATATTCTTCTTCAAACACTCGTTCTTTTTATATTTAGTATTTAGCATTAAAGAATTACTAAATGGGTAAAAACAAATTAATGTAATATTTTGATAACCATTATTATGATGATTATTGTTATAACTTTTGTGTGGCTATTCTTATCATTATTAGTATTATTGGTATCTAATCATGGAAGTAAGCAGAAGCCTTATAGGGGCCTACAGTCAGTAGATGGGTAAAGCTAATAGTTAAGCTTATTATTATCATTATTATTATTATTATTATTATTATTACAACAATTATCATGACTAATATTTTTGTTATTGTTTCTGCTATTATTCTTATCATTGTCAACTTTATATCTATTATTGTTATTGTTGAACGTTGTTAATATATTGCAGTCACCTTCATGTTATGCAAATTCATCACAATCTGGATCTATATTTATAAACAAACAATTAGGTGAATAAATATATGGGTGATGATGGTGAAGACAAAACATAAATAAATAACTGGGGATACAAACACATAGATACACATCTTAAAAAGAACACAAAACAGACATGTTCTTCACATCTCATAGTTAGGGCAGACAAGTGGGAGCTTAATGCTGGAGGCATCTGGCTCAAGCTCCCATGCCTTGTCATGCTGCCTGGGGGAGGACCCCTTATAGTAGAAGGTCCAATAATACTTGTATGATGAACAATACACCAAAAAACAATCAGTTCTCTCAATGACCACCCATGACAATTATTGTTATTATAATAGGTACTCTAGCAATGATGATAATGATGACGTCGAGAATAGTGATGGTGATGATAAGGATGATGATGATGAAGTGACTGTGGATCCACAGAACCAATGTAAACATGTATATCCATGAAGTTTTTGTTACATGTAAATACACAAGAGGTTAGGCTGTAAAACTGAACTATTGAGAAGGTCTGAGAATATGATTAAATTAGCATATGCTTCTTCCTGATTATTTTTTTTCCGGAAATTAACATTGTTTTTGTTTTCTGACTTGCTTTGTTTTTATCATGTTCGAAATAATGTTTCATTTATTCATTCCTAAACAGACAAGGCAAAAAAGGCAAGAAAATAGTTTGTGAAGGCAAAAAAACCCAAGAAGCTGCATGATGCAGATGTCTTTTTTTTAGATAAAACACTTAAATACAAGTAACATTTTATAAAAACAAAGTAGATAAAGACTGTACATACGTAATCCCTTTAAAAGAGTAACATTCAAACACTGCTTTCTTTCTAACCTCCACAGTGTGCTGCTGCATCGTGGCTTTCCTGTGTGGCCTGCTGTTCGTCCAACGCTCCGGGAATTATTTTGTGACCATGTTCGACGACTACTCGGCCGGCCTTCCTCTCACCGTGGTGGTCATTCTGGAAAACTTGTCGGTGGCTTGGATTTATGGCACTAAAAGGTACAACAACTGCAGATGAGTGTAGGTAGGTGAGTGGGAGGTTGTTCGCAGAGGCAGGACCCTGCATAAAACCGTTTAATGTTTCTGCTCCTCTGCTGATGGCAGATTCATGCAGGACTTGGAGGACATGTTGGGCTTCCGGCCGAACATCATCTACTTCTACTTGTGGAAGTACGTTTCCCCAATCTTCCTCATTGTGCTCATCTCAGCCTCCGTCATAGAGATGGCAATCAACCCCCCTGGTTACAATGCGTGGGTGGAAGAACTGGTAAGTTATATCTTTCTTTAATAATTTTTATTTTCAAGGAGGTTCAAATCAACATCCAGGTTGCGAGACAAGAGGAGTAGAACAAGCATTAGGGAAGCAATGTAAAAACAAATAAAACAGAATATTCTGCGGTCGTGAGTACAGAACAAGGCTGAAATGGTTCCACAAGTGTGGTGAAAAAGTGGTTGCCGATCATTTATATACCACGGGGGTTGTCTTTGAGAAAAACAAAACTTAAATTAGTGGAAAATCCTGCAAATCCCAGGTTCACCCCAGTCCTTTATCCAGGCTGTGTCTGCCTAGTATTGACAAAACTCAACAACTTCTGACGAAAAACACCATCTGAAATGCTGAAGAGACTCCATAATTTCCGATATATATATATATATATATATATATATATATATATATATATATATATATATATATATATATATATATAAATGGCTGAAATAGTGAATGGTTAATGAATGAAAATCTCATACAATCATGACCATTTATGCAGTAAGACGTTACAATGTGCAATTGCATACTACTGTGAATGCTGCTACTTGGCCAACTCCTCAGGAATTTACACATATTTATTATATACCATTTATATATATTTTTTTTTGTTACATTTTTACACATGTTGATCTTTTTACTCTTGTCTTACTCTTGCACTGAATGGAAAAGCCCTTTAATATAATTGCACCTCTGTATCTTTCTTCTGGTGTCTCACGAGAATGGTCTTCAGACATCGTGATTCAATAATGTGTTCATTTTTTAATGGATTAACAAATTATTGTTATAATTATGTTATATTTGATCATTTAGAATGAAGCCTTTGTATCCATCACAATGGTGTCCAGAATATTCTGCCATAAAAACACTTCTTGAGAAGTAGTTCACTCAACCTCTGTTTCTACTAACATTTTCATCACCCTGAATTCAACAAACACTTGAAAAACTAAAGAGGAAAACTACTGTAAGTCAAGAGCTGTTATTAATTTTACAAAGGGGGCAGTCTATTATTTAGCAAGAATGGATGTTCTTTGAGTAGTAATTCCTCAAAGTCTGACAATGACTTACCCCCATGTGTTCTTAGGCTCAGGAGCGCTTCCAGAGCTACCCCACGTGGGCTCTGGTCATGTGCTTTGCCCTCATTGTGGTGGCCATGCTGCCCCTGCCCATGGTCTTCATCGCCCGTCACTTCAACCTGATGTCGGACGGTTCCAACAAACTGTCCGTCTCTTACCGCAAGAGTATGATGAAGGACATCTCCAACCTGGAGGAGCAAGACGAGTCCAGGTTCATCCTAGGCGCCAAACCGGGCGAGGCGCCTGCATCGCTGGCGGCACGCAAAGCCTACCTGGTTCCAGGTGGCAACAAACCCCTGGACCCCAACTCCTTGTCTCCTAAAAGCTGCTATGGCACAGGCTACCAAAACGCCGCAATAAGTCCTACTACACCATCACCGACCACTCCTACCACACCCGAGTCTGACTTTTGACTGTGTTGTGCACTTGTCCTGTTCACTGTCAGAGGGAGCAAAAATCTCCAACACTTTCCTTCAAAAAGAAAACATATTTACCATATTTTCCGCACTATAAGGCGCACCGGGCTATAAGGTGTATGAAATTGAGACTACAGCAAGAGCTATTTACAGTGTAAGTTACACGGCGTATGAGTAGTTGAGTTGAGTATCACTGATTAAAATATTGTTTGCAAAAGGAATTAAACCTGGATCGTGGCAGTGAGAGAGCCAAAACTTAACCACTAGACCACCAGTGGTACAAATATACAAAAAGGCATTAGACCAGAGGTCAGGAACCTATGGCTCGCGAGCAAGATATGGCTCTGAGATAAAATTCTAGACGTGCAAAACAGTTTTATAGCGTTCGGATTTTGATAAGTGCAGTCAAGTTTGATGCACGCATAACCAATTTACTAACTGTGGTGAAAACAGTCCAGTATATTAAGGGCACACTGCCTGTTTACATTAAATGTGTCACACAAACAGACCCTGTTTTGCCTTTATGTAGCTAAGAAATCCTTTATATGTAAGCTGATTAAACAAAGAATATTTACTGTTGAGACACTTTATGGTAAAAACCCACACAACAAACTTTAAACATACAAAAACACCGGCCAAGCAAACAGAGCAATTTGATCGGGTGAGCGGCAGGACTGGGCGGAGCTATGCACACAGCGCACGGGCTCACTTCTCTCCTCCCAACTACGTCTTTGCTAAAAGTATTTACGTTAGTATAGCCTCGTTTTCAGTATTTTGTAATATTTTGACAAAAAACTCTTCTTAAAACTTATTTTGAAACCACTATTTATGAAAAAAAATGAAAGTCAAAATGAGCCTCAACGATCTTAATTAACTGTGGGAGGGAGACAAGTTTAAAGTCGTATACAGGATTAGTTGATATGGGATACAGGTTATGGCATTGTTCTTATTTAATAAATTTTATAAAAACTTATAATATCGCACAGAGAAATAAAATGCGCTAAAAAATAAGATTTGTTTGGAGAGCGAGTTTTGCGGTCTTGCTGAAGTTTTCCTTAGAATACGCGGGATGTCTCTCCCTCTCAAAAAAATATATAATTTGATATTATGGATCTTCAGGAGCATTGTTGACCACCACCCTGCATTAGACATTTTCTCCTCACACTATTTTTACAGTGCCAGAAACATGTTTTTGCATGGTGCATTCTGATAGGTTCCCCTGGCGATTAATATGTTTACATACATAAAAGAGCTTGTATAGATTTTTGTTGAAAGATTTTTTTTCTGTCTTTCATATCATTATGGATGCACAGGTGAAGAAGTGGAGGAACTATTTAACCTACCAGAATGAACTATGCAAATCATTGTTTTGGCCAAAATAGTGTGATAATAAGATAAACTCTAATGCCTTTTCACATATAAACTGTGCCACTGGTGGTGTAGTAGTAAAGTGTTGACACCCTCAATACCAAGACTTGAGTTTGGATCCCGTTGCAAACGATCATCTCATCTCATCAGCTGCACCGCTTATCCTCAGTAGGGTCGCGGGGGTGCTGGAGCCCATCCCAGCAATCATCGGGCAGTGGGCAGGGGACACCCTGAACTGGTTGCCAGCCAATTGCAGGGCACATGGGGACAGACAACTCATTCGCTCATTCACACCTAGGGACAATTTGGAACGGCCAATTCACCTGACATGCATGTTTTTGGAATGTGGGAGGAAACCGGAGTGGCCGGAGGAAACCCACGCAAGCACGGGGAGAACATGCAAACTCCGCACAGGAAGTCTGGAGCTGGATTTGAACCCACGCAGGAGGTTCCCATGACATGAACTGTGCCGCACATGCGCTAACCACTGCGCCGCCGTGCTGCCCGCAAACGATCATTCTTTACTCAAATACGGAAGTATACCTTAAACACCTAGTGAAGTCACACATCTATTACTGTTTGCATTTCCAATCTTATCCAACGAAGTATATATAAAGCACACAGGGTTATAAGGCGCACTTTTGAAATCCTGGCCAATTTGGGGTTTTTAGGTGCGCCTTCGAGTCCGGAATATTCGGTACATAGCTGTAAACCACAAGTAACTTCCTTTGCCTTAGCACAAGGAACCTTGGACTTTAATGAAGCACACTCACTTGTACAGCGAAAGAAAGCCCCGGAGAGATTTTGTCCTTCAACACAAAATGCAGTCATGTAAGTGTATGCATACGTGTCGTAGCATTCGGTTACAATTTATTGTAAATATTCGCAAAGCTCTAATTGTGAATCATAAACGACTTAATGTTTATAGTAACTGTGCGTCTTCAAATAGTAGCCGAGCTGTGTTTCCCAGTGACGTGTAGTGAGGTTCGTGTCTGGTGAGGCACAGTCAGATTTACAAATAAATAAACCCACATCTTATTCATCATCTGATTGGAAAACCAAGATAACAATCTATAAATTGTAGCATAGGAAAAGAAAACAAACAACTTAGCTTGATAGTACTATAGCTAATTATTATTGTTTTAGGCTGAAGTGTGCGCCAAATTAGAATCCTTGATCTCACTACTGCCATCTGCCATGAGGCAAGAGAATTGCATGCCTCAATTTGTATCTGCAGACGCTCAGACCAGCTCGTTACCTCCGAATTGTACTAATAATTTTCATAATAAAACGCAAAAAAATCATAAAATTGTGAAGTTAAAAGAAAAATAACTTTGACACTGGATAAACACTTTAACAATTTTTAAATTTTATATTCACATGATAACCCCTGACTACTGCACGTCACTGGTGCTTCCTGACCTCGGCAGGCACAGCAAATATTTTACAGAATCTAAAGAGTCAACAAAGACACATCCTATCTGTTAACCTGGCATTGATTGTTTTAAAAGACACACCATTTAGAGTTAATACACTTCTCTAATTTCAAGACTGCATAGTTTGCAGATATGAAATCTGTTTACATTAAGGCAATTTTACATTTTTAGGTCAAGAATGGCACAAAAACTACCATCAGCAGTTAGAAAACAAACAAAAAATGAGTGCTATTATTTGTGTGTCTTTAGATTATTCATTATAATATAAATTTACTACTTTAGATTGCACTCTCAAACAGAGCACATTCATTTATTTTATTATTGGAATTTGTTCATTTAAATAGTGTCTATAAAACAGGCCACTATTGGACTCCTGTTTTCAGTCCAAATCAGGTTTTGATTTACTGCAAGTCAAATTTAAATGTAACTAAAAATGGTCTGCACTTACAGTATATAGCGCTTTTCAAGTTACTGAAGACCCCCCAAAGCGCTTTACAATTTGCTTCACACTTACCCATTCACAAACACTCACACAGCGATAGCAGTGTCAGCCATGTAAGGCAACTACCTGCTTATTGGGGGGATTAGGGATTCAGTGTCTTGCCCAAGGACGCTTTAACCTTTTAAACTTATTTTATTAAGATTGTAAGGAAACAAATCGAACCTGCGACCTCTTGATCCCAGGACAAGTTATTTTACCTCCTGAGCTACTGCTGCCCAAAGTCAGGGTCATGTTTATTTGTGATGCCCTTAATCACAAGTAGTCTCAAAGGGATGCACAGACCAGAGATTATTGCAAACTACAGACTATTACTACACCATCCCCTGATCTAAAACCTACATGAGGGCAAGGAAAAACTCAAAAACCTCAACATGAGGAAAATGAAGAAACCTTGAGAAGGGACCGCACATGAGGTAATTAAATATGTGTCCCACACGTCTGTTTTGTTTAAACTATAATTTTAATCGAATCTAGAGCCATAATCCTTACTCAGAAAACCCCTGGGGATCTGCATCATCCTGGCATCAATGATAGGTAAAACAACCATTACACATTGAGATACATTTTAGTAAGAACATAAAACAGCAAGTATTGCACAATTCATAGTGAAGGCATGCAAGTGGGAGCTTGATGCTGGAGGCATCTGGCCAAGCCCCCATGTTATTTTACACAGTTTAGGACACTTGCAGTAGCAACAAAAAATTACTTTCGAAATACAACAAAAGTACTACAGAAATACGAAAAAAATACTTCTATGGAAATATTACATACAAAATGCAAACCACAGACTATTATGACACCATCCCCTGATCTAAAACCTACATGAGGGCAAGGAAAAACTCAAAAACCTCAACATGAGGAAAATGAAGAAAACTTGACAAGGGACCGCACATGAGTAGTCCCCCTTCCAGGATGAAATGAATGTTGCATTAACAAACAATACAAATAAAATGTAAAATAATTAAAGTCTAATATGAAATAAAAAATGAAAATGGATGACCAATAAGATAGATGCAAAACATCATCCGTTACTCTTGATCATAGCAGGATTTCATTGTTTAAATGTTGATACGCCAAAGAATTACAAGCACATGGCAAAATATTTGAAATATGAATGTGGGTTGCACAATAGATTCCTCTGCTCAGTGTTGCTCTCAAAGCACTCATTTGAATTGTTGGGACGCACAACATAGAACAGCCTAATTTCAATGCAGGACAGAAGCACCAAGTACACAGTATGAGCACCATCAGTAAAGTAGCACAAATTAAATTGAATGTTTTTTAAAAATAAGGACATTATCGTCACCCAGTAGCACAAACAGGCCAAGTGTGAATAGTGAAGGCGGCTCTATATATCGTGTATTCACTGCTTTGTGCTTGGATTGTTAACAAGCACATTTAAGCTTTTGTTGCAGATATATTTTCTTAACTCATAATACTCATGATAAGGATTATATTTCTGTATATTTTCTGGTCGTATATAGATGTGATCATATTTTACAGACCGTATAGTTTTTCATCCTGGTTGTACATTTGAAGACTATTTAGTTGTTTGTGTAGATCACAGGTTGAGCTGGTGGCCCGCAGGCCGGAGATCAGGCCCACCCGGGTGGTTTTAATCTGGCCTGAGATAACCAGAGAAAAATGAGCTGCAGTTTTAAATATGTCCACTTGATGTCACCCAAGCCAGGCACCACTCGCAAAGCAACTGTGGTAGTATTTCTTTCTCTCTCTCTCTTTATATAATTCTCTTTCTTGATTTCTTTTTTCTCTTCCTCTCTCTCTCTTTTTAACTCGCTCTCGAATTCTTTATTTGTCATCCACTCTTTCTCTACCTTTTTTCCGTTCCTCTCTTTTTCCTTTCTCTTTTGCTCTTTCATTTTTCTTACTATCTCTTACTCACTTTCTTACTTTCCCACTCTCTTTGTCTTTTTCTTTTCTCTCATTCTTTTGATCTTTCTCTCTCTTTCTCTATTTTACTCTTCTCTTTGGTTCTTTCTTTTTCCTTCTTTCTCATGTTCCTCTCTTTCTCTGTCTATTTCTCTCACTCTTTCTCTCTTACCTTCTCTTCTCTTACCTTTTCTCTCTTTCCTTCTCTCTCTCTTATCTTCTCTCTTTTTCTCTTACCTTCTCTCCTTACCTTCTCTTCTCTCTTACCTTCTCCTCTCTTAGCTTTTATCTCTCTTTCCTTCTCTCTCTCTTACCTTCTCTCTCTCTTTTTCTCTTACCTTATCTTCTCTCTTACCTTCTCTTCTCTCTTTCTCTCTTACCTTCACTCTCTCTCTCTTTCTCTCTTACCTTCTCTTCTCTCTTTCTCTCTTACCTTCACTCTCTCTTTCTCTCTTACCTTCTCTCTCTCTCTCTCTTTCTCTCTTACCTTCTCTTCTCTCTTTCTCTCTTACCTTCTCTTCTCTCTTTCTCTCTTACCTTCTCTCTCTCTCTCTCTTTCTCTCTTACCTTCTCTTCTCTCTTTCCTTCTCTCTCTCTCCCCCCCTCTCGTTCCTTTAATCTACTAGTTCGGCCCATGTGAGATTTTTTTCTGGTATGTGGCCCCCAGCTCAAATAGGTTTGACACCCTTAGTGTAGATGTTTGCTGGGAAATGTGTTGTCTGTTGCACTCAGGTCCAGCTTGAATTTTCCCAAGGGTGGGAAAAACAATATTTTATTATTTATTTGCATCATCTTTCATTTATCTTCCAGTGTGGTTATGTTGAAGATTCTCACGGGCAAACTTAGTTTGTATATCGGTTTTAAAGATTTGCAAATGGCAGTTCTTTAGATTTATGTATATAGAGACAAATTCTGTTCAGAATATTGATCATTGGTCACGTCGCGTCATTACCCATCTGTATATGTTGTGTAAAACAAATATGAATGTTAAATACACGTTTGTGTGTTTTAAGTTGTCGTTTAGGAAATCTGTGCACAAGCAATGAGTAAACTGATTCATAAATGTTGCTTCAGGGAAAGTGTGAAAAATAACGGCTGAAAGCTCATCAGTAGAGGAGCTTAACTATTATGCTGCAGTGAGTGTCTTGTTTGTTCGTGCACTTTAGAATACAAACTCCCTGTGGCTGGAGGGTCCACGTGTTCCCAATCTTGTCATTCCATTTTCTTCATTGATTGTATTACAGTGATCATTATTGTACAAAGAAATGTGTGGTTTCACTCAAATATTAATAAATATTATAAGAATATTTACCCCTCTCTCTTTTTTATTCTATTCTTTAAGGTGGGGAGCATTGTTTGAGGTGTCCTTGTTAAATTTAAAATGAAATACCTCCTCTAGTGAGTATGTGTCAACAATGCCCACCGAAGTTCAAACAGTCTTTATATTTCTCCCCAAAAGATGTTTTTTTTTTTTTTCAAATTCATTATACTTGTGCAACAAAGGGAGCAGCAATTATTATTTCAGTCAAAAAATGGCGTAAGCCAGTACAATATTTTCAGGTTAGGGACACCACTTTTGAAAAGGTGTTTTATTAGCCGATGAGATGTGTTGAATTATAAGGCACACCTCCCGAAATAGTCTTTTGTGAAAGATTGTTTTTATAAATCTGCTGTAATGACTAACACTACATTAAAAATAATAATAATGAAAACGTGTTTCATAGAACATAAACACTGAAATTTTGTTTCACCATTAAAATATATTAATTGAAGGAACGTTACTCTATGAAGTAGTGTTTCATTTTATTAATGCATTTCAAATTTTATTCATCATATGTGGCCTGTAAAGCACACCAGACTATAAGGTTACCTTCCATAATAGGCTTTTACAAATTTTATTTCGTTCATAAGGTGCTATGGAGTATGGTCAGTTAACCACACAGGGCGTAGGGGCACCATTTCCTGTGGTGGGTCTTGGGTAAGTACAGTCTGGGGGCGCCCATCTCTACAGGCCAAAAACTACTGTGATGGCTAAGGTTGCAATAATGCATTTCCAATTGTATTTACGTGATATTCAGGCAAATATTTGGTTTTCAGGTGTGCGTTATTACTCTGTATATTTTCCATATCTGTACATTTCAAATAAGGTTCCTTGTTAAGCCAAGTGATGTTTTTTTATATAGCCCTTAATCACAAGTAGTCTCAAAGGGCTTCACAGACCAGCGATTATTGCAGACTACAGACTATTATTACATCATCCCCTGATCTAAAACCTACATGAGGGCACTCTAGTTTTTTTTTTTTTAACTTAAAAAATGTATTATTCCTACCACCATTTGTAAATAAATGAACGTATTCACTGATTAACTGCCTATAGAATCAGAATTGTCTTCATTGTCATTGATGAGACAGGTAGAATACATGAGTCGAGGAAGACGCAAGTTTTATGTAACTTCACGCTTTGCGCATTCATAAAACCAGCATGAACAGACCCTCATCATGGAAAAGGTGTCAATCGAAAAGGGAAGGCTAACTACCATATTGGGAATCATTTCAAGAGTCTGTTTATTTGTAAACAGAAATCATGAGTGAGGCCATCAAACGTGTGGACCACTGTGAGCAAACTGCAGTAGTTCATTGTTTAAGCGCTAAGAGAGAAGTCGTACATTTATGAAGAGAAGGATTTTTTTTCTTACATCTTTTAAATTGGACAAGATTGATTTATGTGGTACCTTTCTATTCTAAACAACAACACTAAAATCACAATAATATGGAGTATAACAACTTCTTAAACCTCCAAAGTTTAAGAATTAATAATTTGCAATCTGGTATTAATCACGCCATCAGTAATAAATAAGCCATGTTACACATTTGAATCACATACACAGGAGAATTTGATTATACAGTAATGAAAAACATTTACAAAAATTATTTTACAGTATTATAAATCTTTCAAGGCCAATTTCAAGCCCTTTTAGTCTTTTAAAGTCAATTTTCCAAATTCTCCAGTATCATTAAAAAAGGAAATCCAGAGTGAGTCATGTACTTTTAATCTTACATGTGCAATTATCAAGATGTATGATTTTTAGATGTGGGGTAAATTGCAAATGTATTTGTGGATCGGAACAATGAGTGTGTAAATATATTTGAGATGAATATTTCTTTATACAAGTCTTGGGTAAAATGACAGTAATATGTGGAAAATATTTTCAGTTGCAGGAGGTTCTTCCCATTATAACACGACCTTAATTTTTTGCATGGCTCTGAATAAATGTCCAAAATGGATACATTATCCTTGTAGTAGTGCTGTTTCGGGGTAGCATGTACTTGTCTTGTTGGGCGCGCACTCTTATCTCTGAGATTTGGTTTCCTCCAATGTTCCTGCACGGAGCCTCTGCTCTGAAAATGCCGGTCTACTTGTGACTCCGAAAGCCAAGAAGAAGTCTGCAGGCTCGAGAGCGTTCTCCATCTGGGCCCTGGTGCTATGGAATGCTCTTTCTCCGGAGATAAGGTCTGCAACCTCAGTGGAAGTTTTTAAATCTAGACATAAGTCACACTTCTATTCAATAGCTTATGACTGATGCCCACCTCATATTTTTTCTTTTCCTGTATTTTTCCGACTGCCTGGCTGGTAGTGATATGAATGAGAAGGACGGTTTTGAGATGAGTCAGTGGGGAGAGGGATCTGGACCTGAAGAATGGAAAACTCCTGCATCGACCAGCCGGCAGAGATGGGAAACTGCGTCGTTGCTGTTATGGACTTTTTGGACTATGTTACCTAGTGTTCTCTTTTATTGATGTTCACTATGTTTTGTGTACCGTTACCCAATGCTAAATCAAGTGCACCCTGGTCATCCTGAAAAAGGGATTACCACTTGTGAGGCACCTTCTCAAGGTTTTTTTCCTCATGCGGAGGTTTTGAGTTTTTCCTTGCCCGCATGTTGGTTTAAGATCAGGCGATGGTGTAATTGTAATCCTGTGCAGTCCTTTGAAACATCTTTTGATTAATGGCTATACAAATAAATGTGACTTGACTTGACGGGCAAGGACGCCTCAAAGGACAATGCCATACAAACTAACACCAGCTGCCGTTAATAATGAGAGAAAAAATGCAACGGCAAAGCCAAGCCCCCAGAGAGCAACGTCAGTGTAATGTTTAAGCAGACTTTTTGAGAAACGTGACAACAATTTCAAGCATTCACAAGAACTTCACACTAAATTCAAGCACTTTTTAATCCTTGGAAATACAACATTAAAATTTAAGCATTTTCAAGGATTTCAAACATCAGTAAAAACCAAGTTTATGATTTCTTACAAAGGAATTGCAACTCAGAGAATTTTTAAAATGCATTACATTATAATAGTAAGAAATATTAGTTGACCATCTGATTTTAGAGCATTGTAGTGTATTTAAAGATTGATTATAAGCATTGAAAACTAGAGTCTTTAATCTAACGGACCATATTAAAAATAAGAATTACTGACCTGGACATGTTTAATTCTTTTCTCATTTTTCTTATTTCTTTTATGTAATGCAAGCTTGGTAAAATTAACATAAAGTACTTTTAAAACACATATACAATGTATAAAGAAGTAGGGGTGAAAGTGCAAGGATTAAGTTTATTCGAATCAAGGCTATATTTTTCTTCTAATCTACTATAAATATTTGAGGAGAAAAGGTCGTATACATATTGCATTTCAAACTAAGATTAAACAAAATATCTGTAAACTTAGTTCTGGGCCTTTAAGCAATAACTGTAATACCGTCTTTATTGGAAAAAAAGACAAAAAACGTAGCAGTCTGATAAATTAAACAGTGAAGACGGAATGTTACATTTATTAAAACGTTGTAAAACATGTAAAATCAGCCTGTACTCCATGGCCTGAGATTATACAGTAAAATTTGTAGTTTGTTTTTCTCCATTAATGCGTTTAAAATATGTAGTGATGTTATATGATCACAGGGGGGAGTGGCTGTAAAGGAAAAACTCCACAAACAGCTTTTGTACACTTGCATGGAAGTGGTGTCATCTCAGAGAACCCAAATACAAAATCATAAGTATCTAATAAACACACCAATGATAGAAACTTTTCAACATTAAATAATTCGTGGGAGATCAAACTGATGGCTGATGGATTAAAAACATTTTCATCTTCCCTCAGCCACCAAATTCATCAATTTCATTTGCTCATCCTAGTGCCCGGTGCCGAGTTCACCTGAACGGCACACTCCGAAGAGTTTGATGATAAAGGAACTAAGATGTGTGGTCACTTTATCACTGCAGCAGCTCCTCCCACGAAATGGGGTTGGAGAAGACCTCTCGTTCCAGCCAGAGGTCGTAGTTCATTTGGAAGTCTTCCGGCAGGTCTACCCGCTGGCCCAAGACGCTTTGCAGGCAGTTGTCAACGGGAAGGAAGTCCGGGTTGCTCTGATTCTTGTCATAGCGCCGACTGTTGAAGCGTTCGATATTGGCACGCAGGGCGCACTCCTCTGCCTGAAAGTCCCATGGACGAGCGTCCAGGTCTGTCCAAAAAGGGATAGTTGATTATGGTTATGTTAGTTGAAGTTAAAAAGAATATTTTGGGGGGGCATGGGGAACACATTGCAAGCAACATTAAAGTGGATTAGTCAAAAATGAGTGACACACGGACTTCAATTATGTAAAAGTAAAAAAAAAAATGATGCAATAAACTAAGTTATTAATATAACTTATCTACACGGCAAGTTTTGCTCAGGTCACATCACATCAAAGGTAAATTAAATGTGTGTTATTTCATTATATGTACAGATCCTCTGTATAAAGCACAGTCGTGTATAACGTGGAACCCTAATTGTTTATTCAAAACCGCTCTCCAGTCAAAAGTAAATTCTTCAGCACATTTTATCTGCCAACGAGGATACTAACATATTAACCTTTGGTGCAGAGGGCGCTGGGTAAGGGGGAGAAGGACGCTGTTGTATAGCCCCGCCCATCCCTACAGCTCACTCAATCAGATTGCTACGGGCGCTTTACTGGAGTTTTGGGTAGTTTACAGTTTAATCTGTAGGTTTTTGTCATGAAGTGTCTTAACAGTAAACATACATTGGTTATAGAGTTTCCATATCAAGGAGGCGTCAGCAATGGGCAGCCAAAATAGGGTCTGTTGGTGTGACTGGGCCCTATATATACTAGAGCAAACTAAGCTTATTTAGTGTTGTCCCGGCTTCGCACTTGCTGAAGACCGCTTCGCGGTTAACATTACATTATGGAATTTCGCAAGTGCTGTTTTACCATCAAGTCAGCTGTACTCATGAAAAGAGTCATATATGGCACGCAAGGTATAGGTTCCCGACCCCTGCTGTGGAGGGATGGGTGCCGACAGGCTGTACTTGCCCAAGGAGGTGGTGCCCCCTACATTCTAGGTGGTTAAGTGGTCCGTGAACCGTGAATGATAAAAGGAAAGATTTTGAAAATGCTTGCTAGTAACTTTTATTAAATTCCAACAAAATTTTGCACACGATTGTTTTCACTTTGTGCAACACTCCCTTGATGCACTCCAGCAGAAATAATCATGATCTCACCGTTTCCGTAGGCCCAGTCATCATTAAGCCGATGTCGGACCTTCTGGTAGATGGCCGACATGGTCTTCATGTTGCTCTTTCGCCACTGACGTCCAAGGTATTTGGTCTGCACTTTCAGCAACTTGAGGACATAGAGCTGCATCATGGCTTGCTTGACCTTGAGCGCCCTCTTTAGGATAGGTGCGGATTTGAACACCACAAGCATCTGAGAAACAGATTAAGTGTAGTTAGCATGGTGGATCACTCCAGCTCTACTTTTCATGTCTTATCCAGAGATCATATTACATTTGGACTTATCCTAATACAACAACAATGATGAAAAAATCAAGAAATCTCATTTCGTGGCTAATGTTTCTATCCACAAAAACATAAAAAATGTAACATTTGTGTCAACAAATCAGTTGTTTTGGTTTCATTTTCAGATGTGATAAACAATCCCAATGTACAAATGATGAATAATGTACTTAAGGATCTTCCCTTGTGTTGAGTCAAACATGTCCAAATTGTTATTATTTAGTTTAATTTATCATTAATTTATCTTTCTGCAGTGTTAATTGTTCCCTTTAAAATTGTTATTTTATAGTGTTGTTTGACTGTTTATGCCAATTTTGTTAGTAATGATGCTGTGTTCAATAAAAAGCTATCATGTTGATTTTAAGTTAGTTGTAAAAATGAGACTTCTTTATTATAAAATTGTAAAGTTACTGTACGCGGATTTATTAGAATAGAAAAAGAACAGTGCTATCATTTATGCAAAAAATACGGCCAATATTTCCTCATAATCATTTAAATGATAATAACCATAATTTAAAAAGTAGATATTGAAGGACATGTACAATATTAAAGTGTTTTATCAACATTAGAGTTGGTCTACACTACAATATTGGTATGCATAGTCAAAGTGTTTATTTATTTCTGCACTAAGTAAGGTCTTCTATTAAAGAGTAATGCATTCCATGAAACTATATGTGTGTCTCCAAAGACTCACCATTGTTCTTGAGTGCTTCCACTTGGTTAGTTTATTGAGAATCCTCAGCAGGTTAATGCAGGAAAATAGGTTCCTCCAGCAAAACTGATTGTTGTCTCCTGCTTCCTGCAAAAACAACATCAATATTAAATGTTTATTGAGGAATACAGAAAATTGGGCGACCGGACAATGTCGCATAAAAGGACGACAAGGGAAAACTTGCCAAACTCTCTGCCGTTAATTCAGGGAGTTCGTGCACCACGCAAAACGGAAAATCTAGCACGGATATGCTGCAAAACATGACAAATGGGCAAAGGGTTACATTCTATCCTTTTTAATGATTAGCGGTTGTAAAACAAGGCACCTGTTCTTGGCTGTGATGTAAGACATGATGTTCTGATTGAAGAACTTCAAAATGAGGGGGATGCAGTTGGCAAACACCAAGTGTTGAGCCATGTATTCAAACTAGCAAAAAAAATAAGGCAATCTTTAGCAAAACCGACTGAAATTGTATTGAAATGAAATCGACATGTGCAACATTTTAATGAAGTGTACTTGGTAGATGTGGTTGAGTTTGAAGTGTTTGAGGAGCAGCAGCAGGATGGCAGAGATGGCCTTCACGATGATCTCTTTGTGTCGATTGACGTCAACACCAAGTTTCATGCTCTGCAAAACAGTGGTCCTGAAATAGGAACAAACAAACTTCAACATATTTGACAAATTCTGTCTTGTCACTGTAAAGAGGAATCAATTTAACAGGGTCGTAATGGTGGTTGTTGTTCACTTGCAGTGTAAAACATGCTTGTTCTTTAAATCTTTTCCTTGAACACAATCAATAATGTAAAACAGATTCTAAAAGTAGAAAGGCTATTTTGAGCAAGAACAGAAAGAGAATGACGAATCACTTACGGCATCTCTTCTGGCAGAACATCAGCCAGGATGTTGATGGAATCCGTTTTGGCTTTGGAGGTCGGCGCTGCTGCAAGAAGAATCTTTAAAAGAGCGATCTGAATACCAAAAAATAAAAATTGATGCATTAGTAACTGCCTTTCAGTTGTAAACGATCAAGTGAAAGTTTTCAAGTATTTATAATTAGACACAGTGATGTGATTGCTCAATTGAATCATTTCGTATTTACAGGAAATTACAGGACAAACGTCTGTTTTAACCCTGGTTTTTTTAAACAGAAAAAAAAAGTTTCATAGGACATACATCACACACTGAAGCTAAAAGCTTAGTAAATTAAATAATTTATTTTAGGATCCAGTTTTTCAATTTGAACTGTGCATTAATTACGAAAACTACAGTATTCACAGTATTAAGGTGTTTCCAGTGGGTCTCTGGTATTTTATTCATGTTTTGTCCTTAAACAAAGCATAACAGGTGACAAAGATCGTCTGTCTTGTGTGAGAGCCCTGACCATGTACTGAGGTAATGTAGGTAGGATTCCCTGATAGAGCAGTTCAGTGGCACACATCTCCACTTCCTCTTCTCCCTATAAAACGAAGTAGCATAAACATAAGCATAAATAAAGACCTCTCTATATATAATAGAAGCTATAGTCTTGCCCAAAAATCTTTTTAACTTACCCCTGACAGAGGTGTTTTCTGAAACTCCTCCTCTCTTGCGATCTGAATCTCAGCTATGGACACGTATTTATGCTAAAAGGGTAATAATGTAAGAAAAAGACAAATAATGAAAGAGTAGAGAAAAATCTTTCAAAAAGTGTTTGAAATAATGCAATACCTGTTTTAGTGTCTTGATGCTCTCGTGAATAGGTCTGGGTAACCCAACAACCGTATCAGTATCGCTGTTAGAAATATGATAAAAGACGGTTGGTTTACTTCTGTTGTGTAAATACAAAAACAACATCTTACTATGCATTGCTTACCACCCAAGTGTGTAACCGATAAATTTACTTCTACTGGACTCCAGGAAATTTTCAATATCTTTTTCCCTGTTGAAAAAAAACATGATATCATATGGCCAGAAATACCCCCAAAAAAAAAGATTTACCTCACTTTGGGGGCCCACGGCAACCCTTTGGGGAAAGACAGCCTTTCTGATGGAGGATGAGGTATAGGTGGAGGCATCACCTCATCCCTTTCTAATGGGAAAGTTTCGACTTCCATCGAGTTATCATTGTCATCGTTATCGTCCTCATCCTCGCGGGCGTCGTCCGCCTTGTAAGGGTCCTTTTCATTGAATGCGTCAAGGTTGTCCTGTTTAATCAGAGCCTGTTTAAAGAGAAAATAGTGAGCTCAAAAAGAATGGACTAATGAGTCTTTAGAAAAATATAGCTGGGAATACAACATTTTTATGACACGCATTCGATTATCACAGACCGTATATTCCACTTTACTTAGTGCACCTGATTTTAAGCTGCATGCTCAAAATTTGGAACCAAACACAATTTTGTTTATGTACAAGTTGCACTGGATTTTATGCCAAAGCACAACCAGCCATTAAAATGAACTAGTTCACATCCTTTTCTTACATTTTTAGACCGAAGCTCGCCTGGGGTCGATGGCGTGAGAATTTCGCATTCTTGCCTTTGGCTACAAAACGCCAATGGTACAGTGCCCCTGCACACCTGAAACCGCTCTCAGCGGCATCATCACAGCTGTGTTTTGTATACAGAGCGCATGCATTGTGGAAAAGAGCAGCTCACCGTTTACTTTGGTGCCACCATGTAAAAAAAAAAAGAATAAGCCGCCGTGTTTAAAATGTAGCAAAAGAGTAGCGGCTTGTATTACGGAACTTACAGTAATCAAGGTTGGTTTTTACATTGAAAGCTTTGCTGACATTGAAACCAATCTCAAGAACAACACATACTTTATGTTCACGCCGCGCCCTCTTTTGTTGCTGCTCCAAAAGGTCAGAAGCAGAGGCAGGAGGGGAAGCAGCCCTCATACTGCGTACGACGTGAATGCTGTCTTCTGGGAGAGGGGAAAGACCAAGCTTCTCACGCTTATGGACTTTTATAGTTTGAAGCTGTTCAAATCCTCCGAGTGTGAACTGCAGAAGAGAGTAGTTTTAGGTCTCACACCTAACATCTATGGTAAATATATATACCCTAGCCTTTACCAGTATGCTCTTCCACAACAGTAGCAACACCTTCTTCATGGGGAAGTGAGGTGCATGGCCGCTACAGAACTTGGTAACCATTCCAAAGAGCATGACTGCAATAGGCTCATTGTTGTATAGAGGAGAACCTATTCATTGAATGCCATTGATTAAAAATAATTCTATGACACAATTCTTCTGTTGGATCTCAATGGATTGGGCTACCCACCCAGTTCTGCTCTGAAGGTTTCCCTGATAACTCTCCATTCTGCCATGTCTGTTGGGTCGTCCTGCTGGATGGTTTCTACCATCAGGTACATGATGTTGAGCAGCACTCGGAGATCTGTGCTATCAGCAAGGGAGATGGCTGGTTTTCTGACAGCACTGCTACAAGCAGCACTGTTACTAAGAAAGAAAAATGCGGTATTTGTTATGATCCATCTTTAGAATGATTTAAGCGAGTCATATCCTGTTTCTTAAGGGTTTTGCACAATTTCTCATTGCCACTGATTATCCTGTCACATTACAAGGCACTCTAGAATACCTCTTCATAGTGAGATGTTTTAAGGATATAGAACACAATGTCTAAGTCAAGGCCCGCGGGCCACATCCAGGGGTCTTATAACCCAGTGCCCCTTGTAGTGCAGAAAATACGGTACATACAATTTTTATTACACTCGAACTCTTATTTAAACTTTGTTGTTGGGTGTCGATTTGAAGGGAAATTCATATTTCTTTTGACATAAATGTAAACATTTACACTTAAACCACTGACGATGAAATGATACCTTAAGAGCCCTAAGTAAAGTAGTTATCATTGAAAACATTAGAATAAAATGTTGACAACTTACTCAATCTCCATGTTGAGCAGTTCTACCAAGGCAGAAAAAGTACCAACTTCCAACAGCAGAAAGGTGTTGTATCTCATCCAATGCTGCACCTCGGCCTCAGAACTGCACTCGCTAAAGGTACCTATGTTTTAACAAGTAAATATGAAGACAATTAATAGTTTCAGTCAGTAATTTTGTATAGATTTATACGGGGGTCTCCAACGTGGTGTTCACAGGCAGCTGAAGCCCCCAAGGACCTGTTTTGAAAATAGTTCACCAGTTCTGGGTCAATGTGATTTTCTAATTAAATGATGATTTATTTTAGTGGTTGATTGAGTCTATTTACCCCACTTCAAAAATGTAACTTGATTTAAACATAGTAACAACATAATAATGGCATCATAAGATATTATTTTAGAATGGCAACCAAAACTGAGAGCCCATTGCACTAATTAGTAACACAAAGTGGCTCTCAGCTTGAAATAAGTTAGAGACCCCTGATTAATAGTAAAACCATTCATACTGACCTTGCACCATGTAAAGAATGGCTCTAGCAACCTTTAGCCTTTTATCTCGAGCAGTCACCTCCAGTCCATCAAGCATACGCATAGCGTGTGCCCGGTGTTGAGGTGCTTCAAGCTCTGTCCACTTCTTATCACACACTGAGTAATAATGGGACACAAAGAAAACGGAAAAGTTTTCTAGCTTTGCAATAAACAATTCCATCAGGCAAGTACTTCAATGGTACAAACCATGTGCTCTGAATTCTTCATCAAAGCATTTTCTATTGAGAGAAAACTCAGGCCCTTCAGTATAACTGTACAGCTCTAGAACACACAACAGAAGTGCAAACCATAAAGGCCAATGTTGTCACAACAGAAACACAAGTAGATTAAAAAATTAATAATTTACCTGAGAGTTCTGCACCCCATTTGTCCGTATCAGCATATTCAAACTCAAGGTCTGGAGACTCAGAAAAGCCCTAGGTAAAAATAGATTGTTTAATGCACTTACAGGGTCAAAATTGAAATCTATATTGTATTTTACAACTGGGGTAAGAAGTAGATCGTGTATTGAGGAGGGAAAAGAACATATTGCTGAGTTACAACAGAAATTTAAAGAATTGAAGAGTAAGTGAAGGTGCAATAGCATGAATGTTTTCAGAACTGGATTAATGTAATTGAATTAAATTGTCTTTATTTTCATTGATTCATTGATTCAAGATTAGGCATGGCTCTCTAAGGTAAACATATAAGGAAAACCTTAAATAGATAAATATGTTTTATGAATGTAAGGATAAATATACAAACATATTTACAATGTAGTGCTTAGAGACTTGCCTACATTCTAATAATAGCGCACTGAAAAAAAATAGTGCATCAGAACAAAAGTGCAATGAAAAGTAGAGCAATTACATTTAGCAGTGGCAAAAATTCCCAAATAAGACGCAAGATATATATTTTTGCAGTTTTGTGCACTGGAGCTGGCCCTGGGGAAGAAGTAGTCTCCTAGCTTGTTTGTCCTTGTTTTAGGGGACCTTTATGCTGTGTTTAAGACACAGAGTTTATATTTAATATATAATATACTTGTGAAATGTCTAGAAAAGGGGCTACCAATGTGGTACGCGCCGGCACCAGGTAGCCTTGTAAGAACAAGCCCACGGACTTGTTCTGAAAATAGCTCACCAGTTATGCATCATTGTGACTTTCTAGGAAATGTGATTTCTAACTGGTATGTTATAGTGAATGACTGAGCCAAGTTTAACCACAAATCTATTTTACATGGTGGTAATAACTTAGTAACAATATAGTACAAATATAAGTTGATATTTTAGAACTGGGGCAGCACGGTGATGCAGTGGTTAGCGCGTGTGTGGCACAGTTCTAAGGTCTTGGGAACCTCCTGTGTGGGTTCAAATCCAGCTACCGGACTTCCTGTGCAGAGTTTGTATGTTCTCCCCGTGCTTGCGTGGGTTTCCTCCGGGCACTCCGGTTTCCTCCCACATTCCAAAGACATGCATTTCAGGTGGATTGGCCGGTCCAAATTGTCCCTAGGTGTGAATGAGCGAGCGAGTTGTCTGTTCCTGTGTGCCCTGCGATTGGCTGGCAACCAGTTCAGGGTGTCCCCCGCCCACTGCCCGATGACTGCTGGGATGGGCTCCAGCACCCCCGTGACCCTACTGAGGATAAGCGGTGCAACTAATGAGATGAGATTTTAGAACTGCACATGAAACTGGTAGCCCTTCGCGATAAATGTCCACAAACTATTAAAGTCTCATTTTTCTAGGAGAACATAGTTACCGTACATACAATGGATATTTTGATGGATTCAGTTAAAAGTTTCACTCATATATCAAATATTCTCAAATACTTTTAAACGGCCCAAAAAAATGTCATCTTTCCAAAATCCAACTTTCCTCTTTTTGGGTAATAGTTTTTAAATTTTGCTAGAATAAAATGTTTAGAAATAGTTGATAAGTGCTGTGGAATGCTCTACCCTCTGTGATTTGATCCAGACCTCAGTAGAACTATGCTTTAAACACACTTATATTCTATACCAGGGGTCGGGAACCTTTTTGACTCAAAGAGCCATAAAAGCAAAAAAATATTAATTTTATTTTGGGAAAGAGTCACACCATATATTATGAGACAAATTTACTAAATTGCTAAACCGGCGCCCCAGACAAAAGCTTAGTCTTCAGCACATTTATTTTTGATGATTTGATAAAAATTATGAAAAGAGAATAATGCCAGAGCCCCTGTCCCAAATTCAACAAACATACCACTTTAAACTTGTCTCTTTCTTGCAATTACTCAAGATCGGTTAAACTCCTTTTGACCCTTTTTTTCATACATATTGGTTTCAAAACCAAATGCAAGCATTTATTTTGTAAAAACGTCACAACATTCTGAGAATAGGGAGCCTTATGTGCTTACCTTTGGCGAGAGATGGGAGGGAATGCTTGTACTTTTTGCATAGCTCCACCCATCCTTCCCACTCACCCAATCAAATGACTAAGTTCTCTTTCGGTGTTTTGGCGTATTTAAAGTTCTGTGGATATATCATAAAGTATCTGAACACTGAACACAGATTATATAGTAAACTTTTAAATAAAGGATTCTTTAGCGTTGTACAGCCAAAACGAGTTTTTGTTTCCCCTTTTTTTGTGTGACACCTTGACTGTAAATTGTAGTGAAAAACGTGTCCTATATATACTGCGAAGTGTTACCTTTGTACTTAGCTTTGGTTTGGCTTTGCGTGTACCTGAATAGGATAGACAACTCCTGTTTTGAACAAAATGGAGAAATTTTGCATGCAATCAAATTGGTCTCTGAGCCACAGATACTCATAGAAAGAGCCATATATGGCTCGCGAGCCATAAGTTCCCGACCCCTGTTCTATACCTTATGAATGACCTATATTTCATGTTGATGATGTCTGTTTATTGATACCCTTGCAACATGCATTGCAGCCTGGTCATCCTTGAAGGGGGATTACCTCATGCGCGGCCCCTTCTCAAGGTTTATATTTACCTCATGCTGAGGTTTTGAGTTTTTCCTTGCCCTCATTGTAGGTTTTAGATCTGGGGATGGTGTAATAACCATCTGTAGTCCGGTCCTTTGAGACTTCTTGTGATTGAGGGCTATACAAAAAACATGACTTTACCTGACTATTATTTTCTACATTTCTAAAAATATCTGTGATTGTTTCCTTTTTATTGTTTCAAAAATATTGCCCGAGTCCGCCCAATTCTCTCAGTCATACATAGAGTTGCTGTCGCAAGCTTTAATCTCATGCTGTTGAGATTATTGAAGTTCCATGCTCTCCGGATACCCCAAAAATAATATCGTAGGGCAGCTGTTGCAAAATTCAGGACCACGCTTGCTAGCGGTTGGGATCACATGATACCAGATTTATTCTCGCTGCATTTGCTTCCTTTGTGATTTGTGATTTATTTTAAGGTGATTTTATTAGATTTTAGGTTACTTTTTTCATTTTAAATGCTATTAAACAGCGCTTTGAGTAGCATTTTGGTTTGGTTGAATTAAATATAATCGTGGGAAGTGTGTAGTAGCTAAACAAGACAATAAAAGCAAATCACGTGAAATTGCTGGGCTTACGATAACGTTTAAAGCTGTTAAATGGAGTTTTCAATAGGTGCAGTAATTCGAGACAGCTGATTCTCTTCATAGCTCGTCTTTTCCAAGATAGCACTTCCTGTGTCTGTTACCAGATTAATAGCTACAGTAACGGCGAATTCGACATTATTTTAAATGACAATACACCATTTAACTGAAGCAATGCACAGACATTGCGAACTGTTTTTTTTCTGCAAGGGAAAAAAATGATAAAAACATATTCGGTGACCGAGCTAGCTAGAGATGCTGTATGTGGCCTCGGCCATCTGAAGTCTCAATTTAAAAAGACAAAAACAAAAACAGACATTATAATATCAATCCCTCGAACAAATTTACACTTACCTCTGAATCTTTTCTCGGGTTGCGAGTAAATTCCCCCTTACTTTTGTTCGGGAGCATAGCTCTCTGTTTATTGTTTACAAGTAGTCCACCGCCGTTTCCTCCGACCTCCATTTTTTGAGAGGCCACAGCGTCTTCTCGCGAGACGAGATATCATAACGAGATTAACCAACGAATGGTGAAAACAAACCGACGTCCCTCATAGAGTTGAATTATTTTTAAGGCGTATTTTTGTTTTATTTTATTTTTAGGAAATATCATAAATTTATTCGACATTAATATGCTTTATATATTATTCTGTATCTAAATAGAAATGTCCATGGGTACTCTAGTTCAATGTGTTTCAACCTTTTTTAAGCCAAGGCACTTTTTTTTAATTGAATAATTTCTCGAGGCACACTGTCCGTCAAAGTGTTTAAAATCAGTTTTACGTTTTCTATGTGTAACGGGTGTAATAATAACTTTTATTTTATTGAAATTCCTGCTAAAATATGTGTATAGTTTTTGGTAAATGTACTGCAATGCTGAGTCCAACAGTGCCATCTGCTGGTATGGGGTGGGGTTTGGTTTTGGCTTCTAACATGTGACCAGGAGGCGGGGTTTGTTGTCAGTTTTACCAGAGTACTACAAAGGTAAGACATATCTTTTGGTGCTCCACAAAATAAGTTAATTTTAAACATTATAACCCCAGCTGACAAATCTCTCACCATGCATAGTAATGTGATTGATATTGTCAAGCTGTTTTGATTTATTTTCGTTTTGTTTCTGTTTTACTAAATATTAATTCCCCTTGTAGAGATCAAAGAGATCAAACCCAGCAGAAAAAGCTAATGTTGTGACTCATCCATTTGCAGGTACTGTAATAATAAAAACCTCATCATCCAGTCCAGCGTGAATGTGGATCTTTGGTGGGACACGTACACCGCGGTTACATTGGTGCCGTGACCCGTGACTTCATTCAAACTCTCCGAACCGAGGACTGTCCTACCTGCCACATCGTTTCATGAAGTCATCAGCTCACAGTATTTAAAATTGCTATACAGTGACGTGTTACTCAGGCTACTGATTTATTTTGTGATTTTGACTCATTTACATATTCGAAACATGTTTAATCAGAGCACGAGTGACATTTCTGAGGGTGTAGCTGATCAGATGAAAAATATTATTCAGGAGATAGGACATAAATTGGCTGATAGCATATTCTCAAATATTCAGTCACATAATATAGTAGCTCCTAACGCTGCTGCCACACAAGATGTAGCAAACAGATTGAGTCACCATCAGGCTCCAATGGTTCTGTGACATCAGAAGAAGTTGCTGCTGTCTTCAGTGCTCAGTCCACTGGTGGCGTGGGTCAAGTGATGGGAACAGATGCTAACTTCAATCTTCTGCAGAAGGGAGATCAGTCAACGGCACTCCCACAGAGTCAGCATATTCTCAAATATTCAGTCACATAATATAGTAGCTCCTAACGCTGCTGCCACACAAGATGTAGCAAACAGATTGAGTCAGGTGGTTACGCAGAGAAAGGTTAAGGAACCGCCGTCATTTATTGGGGATGGCTCAGACTCAATAACAATACATGAGTGGGAAGATCTAATGAGGACATTTACCTGCAAATGGATGAGTCACAACATTAGCTTTTTCTGCTGGGTTTGATCTCTTTGATCTCTACAAGGGGAATTAATATTTAGTAAAACAGAAACAAAACGAAAATAAATCAAAACAGCTTGACAATATCAATCACATTACTATGCATGGTGAGAGATTTGTCAGCTGGGGTTATAATGTTTAAAATTAACTTATTTTGTGGAGCACCAAAAGATATGTCTTACCTTTGTAGTACTCTGGTAAAACTGACAACAAACCCCGCCTCCTGGTCACATGTTAGAAGCCAAAACCAAACCCCACCCCATACCAGCAGATGGCACTGTTGGACTCAGCATTGCAGTACATTTACCAAAAACTATACACATATTTTAGCAGGAATTTCAATAAAATAAAAGTTATTATTACACCCGTTACATATGTCATCATTAAATTATGGTGTTGCCTAAATTGACAGTATTAAATGGACAGTGTATAATGCGTTATGACTACATGTCACTGTTTTGTGTAGTGCAGGCAAAAACAAGTAAGAAAATTACAAATTCTGGAGACCCAGTGATCAAAGCGCTCTAGTTTTATATTTATTTTTCACAGACTTTTGCAAAGAAAGAAAAAGAAATAAATTATTTATAATCTAAGACAAAGAGGAACAGGGAAAAGAACAAAAAGAGAAACAAAACTTAAAAAGAAAAATATAAAGAAAAAGAGAAATAACAGAGGGAAAATTAATGAAAAGGGGAAAAGAATAAAAATTAAGAGAGGAAAAAAAGTGAGAAGGGAAAAATAAATGGTTTTTTGTTTTTTGGGAGTCCGTAGCATCAAGATGACAGACAACCATATCAGATCCTCCCAGTGGACATCATAGTATGTGAAATAAATACCAAATTTTCAGCTTACAAGAATAAAAAGGCACTTTTATATGATAATTCATGTATTTTTGCTCATTATTCAAACCAATATTGTTTTTTTTAATGAATGAAAGTTGCATTCAACCATTAGGAGGTGCTAAATAATGGTCATTTTAAGTTTTTTGTACTGATTTAGGGTCATCGTGGCTCAGGAGGTGGTAATGGTTAATTTTGTTTAATAATTTTACCGTAATTTTGGATTATATTTGTAACCTGTTTTTTATGTTTTACTGTAGTTGTATCTTGTTTTTCTAGAAATTATCAAAAATAGTACATAAAATGAGCAAACCATACCTGACAGTGGAACATTTTGTTTTCACTAGGTTGTAACGTTTTCATCTTTTTTGTTTAGGTAAAATGAGGCGGGGTGGAAACATATGTTGGCCTGGCGAGGGATGGGCACCACCAGGCTGTACTTGCCCAACAAACACAACAGGAAAATGGAGCCCCTACGACTCTAGTGGTTAAGGGATACAGACACCCAGCCACTCAAATGAGAAAATAAGCAAATTCATATGCAATATTTTACTCAATTTGATTTATTTGCAGGCAGCACAGAGGCGCAGTGGTTAGCGCCTCTGCGGCACAGTTCTGAGGTCATGAGATTTAACCTACCTGTGTGGAGTTTGCATATTCTCCCGGTGCTTGCGTGGGGTTTCCTCCCACATTCCAAAAACATGCGTGTTAGGTTAATTGGCCGGTCCAAATTGTCCCAAGGTGTGAATGAGCGTGTGAGTTGTCTGTCCCTGTGTGCCCTGCGACTGGCTAGCAACCAGTTCAGGGTGTCCCCTGCCCACTACCGGAAGATAGCTGGGATGAGCTCCAGCACCCCTGTGACCCTACTGAGGATAATGGATGGATTTATTTGCAGGGCAGCACAGCGGCGCAGCGGTTAGAGCGCGTGCAGCAAAGTTCTGAGGTCATGAGATCGAACCTTCCTGTGTGGAGTTTGCATGTTCTCCCCGTGCTTGTGTGGGTTTCCATGAATAAATGATTTATTTGCAATCCTAACCAGCTTCATTAAATAAAGGCAATAGATATATTTTTCAGTACTGCTTTATGAGCACATAATTAGTATGTTAAAAAATAGCATTCTTCTGTCACCTACTAATATGAATGAGTGTTATATTTACTAAGAAAGCGAATATACTGAACGATGGCATGCTTTTTGGTAAAAAATAAAATTGGGAAAATTCCTGAACTGCTCCGTTTCCTTACATGTGGTCTTCACATACTGGGTGGATAAAAGAACAGCACAGTGAATGTGAGAATGTTTTACCCTCCTGCGCAAACGCCAGTTTTCTATATAATTGGATTTTTTTTCCTGTTAAAATTTGAAGTCTGAGTTGAAGTTTAGCCAAGCTTCATGTTCCTCTCTGAAATAACTAAGCAAGAGCAAAAGTTTGAAATCTTACTTCCAGGGTCAGTCTTGCAGTGAGTTTGGTTTGAAACCTAAACATGATGGTGCGTTTATATTACATGTCTTTCATCCATTAAGGCAACGAGGTGTATATAACTTGATAATTCTCTCCTATATCTGTTTCTACTTGCTTTCATACACCGACTTACGACCTCTCATTCTTTTTGACCACGCTGACACCATACCCTTGTTCATTAAGAAACCAATTTAGAAAATGGTTTAGCTACTTTAGGGGCGCTTTATATTATAAGCCCCTTAAAAGTTATGCTTTGCTTCTTGTAAAATAATACACCAAAGACATTTTCTAAGTTACCAGCAGTTTATTAAAGGGAACAGTGCAGGAGTCATTTTGCCACAAAAACACGGTTGTGATCGTGTTTTACGACGAGTTGCTGTGCTCAAGACCTACTTTGAATAGTGCAGTCTTCGCAACAAAGACTACAAAGTGTGACTGTAAAAGTAATATCCAGTTGACAACCATCAGCTTCAAATAAAGCACCCATACATTCATACTTTCTGTTAACTGATAAACTATTTTAAAAGTAGTTATTATTCATAAAAGCAATTTGAATCCAATATAGATAGAAATGAAATAATTTTGGGAAAAAAATCAGTGTAGGACATGGGAAGGCAAACCTTTCGAGTCATGTTAAAGAAAATTGACAAAGAACCGTTCTGAGCAGGAAAACAATCATTTTTTTTGTATCTACTGATATATTCTCAAATCTGAAATATTATCATGGCCATTTTAAACAGACCTTTCATTTTTTTGCACATTCCAGTCAGGAAAAAGTAAAAAAATAAAATAAAAGGCCAATAAATGTAGACAAGTCTTTTTAAAAGAGCAGCGATGAGATTCCTTTTTTGTCTCTAAATAAACAGTTTAATCAAATTGGTTTTGAAACTCTGAGTAAAACCAAATTCATAAATTGAAACTCAAAATACAAAATGACTTGCTCAGAAGTTGTTTGTTTTTCATTAAATTTGATAATTGTCTCGATAAATGAAAAAAATGGATGAGAATAAATGGCAAGTAAAGAAAATTTTTGCCAGAAATTTGAATGATGGGGATAGGAATGTCTGTAAATTTAACAAATATTCATTAGTACCTTTTAAAACCATTTTATATATTATTATATTTTTAACATTTTCCCTTTGCGGAACAGATAAAAAAGCCTGACGGGCCGCATGTGGCTTGCCGCCCATAGTTTGCCCACCTTGAGTTTAGGGGATGATTGTGATTTTTACAAAGAAGCACATAGATTAAAGTAATTCATTACAAGGTGTAGTCACTTAAAATTGCTGACTACACGACCAGGATTTAATCATTCATGATAGAAGAAAACTGCATAGCATAGAAAGCATGTTGAGCAAATACTTGAAATAATACAGGACGTCTGCAGATACAGACTGTTCCAGGTGAGTCACAAGGCACTGTCACCAGGCAATGACCATGGTTACTACACCAAGCTTCCCGACAATGATTTCCTCATAAATAAGATACCTTTGATTCGTTTGCCATTTAAATACCAAGTGCAAAGTTAACGTAGTAGATCTCATTAGGCTATGTTTTTAAGTCATTTTATATTCACACATTCTGTTAAAGATTGCTCAAATTGAATGTCAAATGAATAGGTTTTGACATTTAGGACAGTGTTGAGATGAATGGCATGGTGAAGATCAAATAAAAATTTGAATACTTATAAACACTCATTCCCTTAAAATAATAAAACCACATGGTTATTTACACATAAACAAGTGACGGAAATAGGTACTGTATAATGCGTGCAGAAGGAATCCTCGCAAACTGAAGCAGGTTGAAGGGAAATATGTGAGCAGTGAACACGCACAAGACAAAAAAATCTTCAGATAATTACAAAGTTATTAATAAAGTGACAAACCTTAATAGATTTCTTATCTGAAAATACGCGGCAAAAAAGAAATGATAAATCTAGATACAAGTTATACAGCTCATAGTTACTGTGCGTGTTTTTCTATAATATGTGGTGTTTCGAGAAATGCCACCCAGACGAGCTTTTGGTGGCTGAAAACAGTACAAAGTAAAATTACAGGTTGAGATTTTGCTGAGCATGCGATATTTGACTCAAACAAGAGAATATACCAGTACATCAGGTACAGCTGTATGTTTTCACAGTAAACTAATCCCTCTGATAACATCCTACAATGATAACACATATTTAAGTGTGCCAGGTGGCTCCCAAGGACCATGGAAATGGCCATAGTGATTTCCTAGGAATGCTTTACAGTTGTTAATTTAATAATGCAACGCTGGGAGAAATGATTTGGGTGACGATATTGTGTGTTTATTTTATTTCAGAACTAGCTATGAGGTTTCCAAAAGGTAGGGGATCTCTTCTAAAGACATGTCAGCATTTTGCATCATCTTTATCAATCTACTTATGAAACATATCTTCTCGGATCATTAAGTACCAAATTTAGTTGAACAACATGTAGTGACTGTTCACATAGACTTGCTTTTGCAGAAGCATGGAGTGTTTTCCTCCTACCTAATCATTGGAATGTATTCAGTCAGCAGTGCCATGTATTCCAAGTTGGGATTTTTTTTGCATGCAAAATGACGCTTTATTTCTTACAGCATCTATGGCTCATTTATAAGCACAAGTGCTACAAGAGACTAACTCGAACTAAAACATCCAGAGACAATGATTAGATTGCTAGCCAGATTATATGAATTGAATAATATATCCTAACCAAAATGGTGGTTTGGTCCATACATTTACAGCTCTTTAGAGATAAAATAGAGATAAAGTGGTCATCATTCTCAGACACGAGGTTAATGACCAAATGAGTATCAGTCGTTTTCAGTTTTCAGAGATTTCCTTGCACAAGTTTACACAATTTCACATCCAAAAATACCTTTCTTTTGGTTAAATACACTCAACAGTAACTGTTTTAAATCTAGAAAAGCTTTACCTTCCATTTTTGGCACGTCAGTCTAAAACAATATCAATTGATGATAAATATAACAGAATCTGGTTGATACTGATGCATTATAATTTTACAAACACAATACATTTGTGTATAATTATGGACTATCACAATTATTTCTGTGAAATTAAGTAGATGAGAAATATATAAACATAGAATAAAATGTCTTCATGCCTTGACTACAAAATGGATGATACATCAATAGGTCTTGTGTCTCTGCAGTCATCAACACGTGGTTGTACTGAGGAGGCTAATACCTGTGTACAACATCAAAAAACATTTTTCACAAACCATTCATTAATGCAACTATAAGGCACTAGAACATTAAATAAGTTCCACCCAAAAATATATTTGGTCCTTACAGTTAAGACAGCTTCACAAAGCATTTACCTGTAGTAGTTGGGTTTGAAAGGACCATTCTTATTCAGGCCCAGATATTTTGCCTGGTCATCACTCAGCTCCGTCAGATGGGCATCGAAAGTTGCTAGATGCAGGCTGGCTACGTATTCATCTGGATAACATTTTTATGGAAGTTACAAAGGGTAAAAGGATTTAGAGACTACATCAGCTGGATAAAACATTGATCATGAAGTCGAATTTAAAAAGAAAAATATGATAAGGGTCGCGGTGGTGCTGGAGCCCATCCCAGCTATCTTCGGGCAGAAGGCAGGGGACAGGGAGCAAAGAAGAAGAAGGCCCCCGTGATCCTAGTGAGGATAAGCGGCACAGAAAATGGATGTATGGATCGAGAAAATATGAGATTGTGAGCTTTAAAACTATAAACAGAAAACAGAAAAACAGTTGTAAATCTCAAGATGTACATAATTCTCCTTACCCATTTTCTTAGGAAGCAGGTACACATCTTGCTTGTATCGTCCATCTGGAGCATTATACAACTCTATCAGGGCCAGAGCCTGAGAAAAGGAACGACGGGTGTGTAAATATAATAACAGATTCACAGCGTGAGTCTGTAAATTCATAAAGCAGAAATGTGGAATACATGTGATTTAATAACTCAACAAGTGCAGGCGCTGTCTTTGATATTATTTTTAGTTGACAACTCATCAAAAATCTCTATTTGCCTTCAGTTTCCACCTTCAAATTCATGTTCAACCATCACAGTTCGGTGGATTTGTTTCAGAATTGAATTATATACACTATACGTTCAAACGGAATGTGTATGAGTCATGTTTGAGTTTACTTTGTGTTTGAACTTGTGAGTCAAATGTGGGGTGACAAGCAGAAGGAAAAAATAGGTTTCTCAATAAGGCTTGAGTAAAACAGTAACTGGATATTTTGTCTTGTTTTTTTGGGTGGTGAGTGGAGTCACAGTGCATATGAACTCTTTCACAGTACAAAGGTTGTTCAATGACCACCACTTATACCCATTTCATCATCTATTAGTGTACAAAAGTATTTTCTAATGTTGACTGTTTAACAGTTGAATATACATGCTGGCAGCATTTATTAACTTCATAGGAATATTGTTACCTGGGTGGTAGCGGTGATGGACAGGACAAAAGTGGGAACAGTGGAACAGCTGAGATTTAGAAGGCGGCCCTAAAAAAGCATCAGCATTTGCAGAGTGTATTATCTTTCCGGGAAATACTTTCTCTATAAATAAGAGCAATGAATGTATCTATTGCATATGTCAACTGACTTCAGCTAGCAGGACGACTCTCTTGCCATCAGGCCAAATGACGTGATCGACCTGTGAACGCACCCTCTCCCATGTCAACTCTGGGGTGCGAAGGCTTGCCTGTGGGGAGCATTGTCAGACACATTAGCACATGGCCATGTCTAGAAGAGCTAAAATGATTAGTCGACGTCAACAAAAAACGATTAAAAAATGGTCGAGAATTAATTCCAATGTGTACTATTGTCGCAAAACACAGATTTCAAACAGGCATCTTTCATAATTATAATCTCTGCACAAAGGTGTCTCAGTTTCAAGCAGTATGGTACATAAATGATGGCGTCAACATCAAGTACGAGTGTCAAAATTTAAAGAGTTTGGGAGCATTTTAGCCTGGATATGGCGAATAAAAAGACTACTTGCGAAGTCAGCAAAGGGGACCTTGCGTAAAATGGCAGTATCTCGTTGATGCATGAACATTTAGATAAAGCATGTCGGAACGATGAACCAAACAGAGTATGATTCAAGTACCATTCAAGCAAATATGTTTTGATAATAGCTATTGTGCATTTTATATGCCTATATTTTGCTATAAGAACGAGCTTGAGCAAATTGCCAGGCTGTGCCTGACAAACACATTTTAAATTGAATGAATGCTGTCTGAACAACAAATGTAAGCTGTTAAAAACGACAAAAGTCAGGGTTTAAAAAACGTTTGAAAATCGTTATTTTTGTTTTAGACAGTTGACTACTGAATGTACTTTACAAAAGGCACATATTTATTTTGTTTACTGTTGTACTGCTGCTAATGAGGCTGTTCTTGGTCTACAGGATACAAATATTAACTTGATTCTAATCCATTATTTATTTGTCCGTTCCGTAAATATAGAGAGAGGTTTATTTGTGGATTTACGTTTATTTTGACTAAGCACTGTGCCTAAATGGATATAGATATGGCATTTTTATCTAGTTTTGTACAAATCTGCAGTATGTTTTTTATTGTAACTATTTTTCTTGCGTTTCTTATTAGTTGCCACACAATTATATCAGCTTCGTGCTACATTTGAGAAAGAAATGAATAAGTATCCGATTTTTCGACCAATTGTTTCAATAGTCAGTGACTATATTACTATTAAAATAGTAATTAGTTACAACCCTAGTGTCTAGGGTCTCAAATAAATATTGCCTATTTAGGTATGCTTTGAACATTGGCACTCACCACATCAATCTCTGTATTGGAGTGCCCCATGTTGCACACAATGGCACCATTTTTCATGCGATCCAGTTGGTCTTTAGTCACCACGTTCTTGTTTCCTAGGGAAATGTCCACCAACTGTCAGTGTACAGTCCACACAGCTCCAAGCTTCAGTGAGTGGGGGTGTTGAGTGGAGTTACCGGTGCATGTGATGGTGATATCAACATGGCGGATGACCTCATTCAGCTTGACCACTCTGAATCCATCCATGCTGTTCACACGCAATCCAAAGACAAATGCATTTATGATTAGGCATTACACTGATTGCCGTTTACAGCTTGGCCAAATTTGTAATTCACTTTTCCTATCGAATCTTTAACAATTGTGGGTTTTTTGGCTCACCAAGCTTGCAGGGCACAAATAGGATCAATCTCTGTAATGTAGACAATCGCCCCAAGAGCTTTCAGTGCAGCACAACAACCTTTTCCAACCTTCAAAGACAAAACAGGCATAGGCATGAGACGTTGAAAAACATTTTTCTACAACGTACGTTCCAGAAAAGTGTTAAAAAAACCTCAGTGTTGTCTTTCAATGATTGAAAGTATTTTTTTTTTGTCATATTATTAGTATCACAAATGAAACAGGGATATATAATGACGTATCTCACCTCACCATAGCCACATACAACTGCCTGCTTGCCTCCAAACATGACATCTGTGGTTCTCTTTAAGCTTGAAGACAACAGAGGCAAATAATTAGCACATTGTGCGGAGGTGGGAAACAGCCTGTCAGTGAATCTAAATCAGCTGAGTCAGTATTCTGCTGAACAGTCTAGTTGAACTGGATGTTCCAGACAAAGACTTGAGATATTACCTTGCGAACTAATCCGCTTTCTTGACCGGGATGCAAAATGTCATTTTTTTTTTATTAGCATCTAAATTAATAATGTGTTGGTGTACATAATATAATACTGTAAGATGTAAGTAGTCAGTAACTATGTAAGTAGTTGGTACTGATGAAAACTAACATAAATTTGGATACCCTGCTGTGGATGAGGTCCGATCACTACTGATTAACATTTGAGTTGGACTTGATGATGGAATTTGTGGTTCATGACCAAAGTCTTTTTGGCCGATTATTAATCTGAAGTAAGCAATAAATTGCGAAGCAGCTACATGTAGGACAGTTAAACACAACCGTGGACGTTTTGCAAGAGTGGTTATTTATTTATTGTTGTCCTTGGTGAAAATTAACAGAGCAATTCATGTTTGGATTGCTCACTCGTTGCAGGTTTTCTTTGTGCATGAAATCAGTTGTCTTTGTAGAGCGACCAAATAAACATTCTGTACAAATGTTGAAATTTGACTATCTCGATCAGCCTAAAATAACTCAGATCTTACACTCACCCATCCAAGATAGACTCTCTGCAGCAGTAAAGGTTGTCAAACTTTTGCTTAGTCACAGAATCGTTCACATTCATGGCTGGCACACACAGTTTTCCCGCTTTGGAGAGCTGATACAGCCTGGAAAGTGGAGAAAGTCTGTTGGCATCACATTGGACAATCCTGCGGTGTTTAAAAAATGATGTCTATTTAAATGAGAGATAACCTGTGAACCCCAGTGACGCTTTCTTCTACGATGCCTCGGATCTTTTTAAATACATTTGGGTATTTCTTGTACATCCAGTGGGTGAGATCACCTCCATCGTCCAGGATCTAACAGAAAACATCTTTTCTCCGTTTCTTCATAAGAATTCCAGGTTTAAATTTTATTATACCATGTTAGGCTGCCATCCCTCAGTGTTGACACAGCGATCAATACACCACCAGAAATCATCTTCGGTCTCCCCTTTCCAGGCGAACACGGCCACACCTGAAATACAGTACACCACACAGGTGATATCCATAATGTTACCGTATTATCAAATTGCCACTGATAAGAAAGGTAGTGATCCAAAGGGATTTTGAAATATATTTCGCGTTCCACACTTGTCACTTGCTATATTGAATGTCTTTTGAAACAACACAAACATCAGGCCTTTCACTACACTCCTTGATTCATACATTCCTAGTGTGGCTTGTGATTACTCTGGGTCAAGCCATAAACAAACTAGACAACAAAAGAACTAGAGTAAAACAAATTACATACTTTGGTCACAACTTAGCAACCACCTAACAATCTTTAATGTTTTGTTAAGATGTGCAGTTCCCATCATAGGATCTTAACAAAATGATTCTTTTTTTTTAATTTAAAAAATGGTTTGGATGTCCAGAAATGAAAAAAAAAACATTTCATCAACAAAGTAATAATGTGGGACAGCAGCTTTTTGTAATGCATCCAAGCCAGAGTATTAATGGGGCCAAGTCAGATTTAATCTGCTTTCGTTTTTACCTATCTCGGACAGAGCAGCAGCCACTTCATTTTGTGTCGAGTAAATGTTGCAGGCGGTCCAGCGACACTGGGCCCCAAGAGCCACCAGAGTCTCAATAAGAACCTAAAAACACATATGAATGCATAAATCTAGGTAGAATGACTCTTTTATCCAGTGAACTATAGCAAAAAAAATGAATAGGACCAGTGAGATTAATACAAGCAGGATTTCCATTTTGATTAGTAGTGAAATCAATTGAACATTGAAAGAGGAGAAATATCTTACTGCGGTCTGTGCAGTGATGTGAGTGCAGCCAACAATTTTGGCACCTGCCAATGGCTTTTCACTCTGCGCTCTTTTCCTGAGAGCAATCAGTGCTGACATGTCTGAGAACATAATGTTGTAAGAGGTGAGCCAGAGACAGAAAACAGTTTTGTAGGATGATGCACTTACAGTAAGTGCTAATTTTACAAACAGCGAGGCTGGACTCTGAAAAAAACTGGCATCTCTCCATCCAATGATATCAAATGCAGGATTGTGGTTGTTATCTTAAGCTACTGTAAAAAAAAACTCTCCCCTTTGTGGTGAGACATCTATACCAGGCGTTCTGAAACTTTGGGTCGAGGAAACGCATAGAACTATTTTCAATTACTATATGGTCATAGTCCTAATACCAATGAAACATAAATATAATAATGCCCCCAAAACACATATAAAGTAAAAATATATTTTTCTTATCCGAAATCACTAGTAAATGGGTCCAGCTTTACAACACAAACAGTTCTGACTGGTCAGTTTATTGATTCAGACATTATTTATATAGTATTTCCTGACTACAAGTAAAAATAGTGACTGAGTGAAGATAGCACGGACAACAACATAAGTTATTTTCATGTTGTGTTCCGTACGACAGCGTAAAATTCAGTAGAAGCCAGTCACAGACTGAGCAAACTTAAACCATATTGAAGACATGGATCTGTTTACATTTTGTACATCAGTGATTAATAGAGATTTGAAAAACTTTTGAAAAAAAATATTTGCTTCTAAGCCGCAAAATATTTCCCCCTGACCAAACTCTATGGCAGTTTAAAAAATATCAAGGAAGATAGAATTATTGTGTGAGTAATGTCAGATTTCTGTGATGTCACAATAATAGCAATATTCACTTGGCCCATAACAAAGGAAGCAGATGAGTAAACCAGAGTATTTCCAGTATTTTAATTTGGATATATTATCTAAAGTTCCAAAAAACGGCATTAAAGCATGTGTCTCAAGTGTTCTACCTTGTTCAGCAATCTCAATTTCACGTCTCCCAAACTCAGCTTGTTTTATGTTCTTGACGCAGAAGTCGCTGCTGCCCTTGGAGTTGACCTGTGTTTTGTCCCTCGGTGAAGTTTCATCATCTGAGCTGTCCGTATAGGAAGCAGCTGGGCAGTACAACAGAAAAATTAAAAAGAGGAGAAACGCCATTGAGTTAAAAGAAATTGACGGTTTGCTGAATGATATTCTAACAAAAGAACATTGCTGTTCTTTTTCCCTCTGATCATTATTAAATAATCAAATCGTTAAGTTAATACAAGTTATGGGGTTTTCTGTTGAACTACACCTGGATGGAGTTTGCTGAATGATTTTCTAACAAAAGAACATTGCTGTTTGGTGCAAGACTAAAATTAGATGACTGTGAAGACTGGCATGGCTTCTTACCTGAGCTGTAACTATCGGTGGATGACTGAGAAATAGAGCGGGACAGGGAGCGGCGGCCTGCCTTGGTGGGGAACCGGCTGAACTCCTGCTTATCCTCCACAAACTGTATTTGCTGATAGGTCATAATACAAAACAATACATGAAGAAAAATTGTATCTCTACACAAATCTCATTGTTTAAGGAATCTGTGATTGAAAGGTCTATGCTAAGGTTCACCTTTCCAGCGAGTGTCTATGCAGTATTGCAAACGTAATGATATATTACTTCTCTGAACTCAGAAGAGGCTTCACACCATGAAGCAACATTCTAGGCATGAGTATAAGATTTCATGTGACCAATAAAGTGGGGATTGAGGGAGATGCCTCTTACAGACATTGGATTTCATCTCTGAAGTTGAGCCAGTTACTCTGCCTTGATCCATCTCTAGTTACAGGGCACTACTGCTAAAGTATTTTCATACCAGTGTAGATAGCGTACATACAACATACATCTCTGGTAAAAAGGCACTACCGTTAAATTCTCTTCATGCCATTGTCGATAATATGTTTTATTGATTCACCTCTAGCTACCAGACAGTAAAGTACCTTCAAACCAGGAAAAATAAACTGTAGCAAAGAACAATGGGAAGCGTTTTTAAAAGTGGTGGGTCGTGAGTGCCTGCAAGGCCTTCTCTGCTTGCAATTAAAATATCTGAATCAGGAAATGTTAATTATATTTTGTCCATCAATACTTATTAAATTATTCCAAATTGTCTGTCAGCTTCTTTTAATTGCTTTCCCCCGGGTTGCGCTGCATCCAGATGTGTTTTCATGTTTAAGCATTTAATCAATCACATTTCAGCCATTACTTTTTGCGAGGCTCAGAAATCTGCCCGGAGGCCCTCAGAAAAAGATCTGCTGGCCCTCATGAAGCCTAACAAGTAACAAGTGGTTTAGTGAATCAGATTTCGCGTTGGCGACATTCAGGCCTTCTTGCAGGCCTTAGGAAACGTCATTGCGGGGGTGATTATAAACCAAAGCGATCACGCAAACAGCTGTTTAACAAGGAAATACACTGTTGTGTTGATTTAATAGCGGAAGGTTGAACAACTCCATAGCGAGGAAAGAAGGTTTAGTTATAATTCCTTTTTTTATTCATTAATTTACCTTATATTCTCTTGTACAGTTCATAATTTTTAAAAAAAAATACAAAAATTGACTCTCACAGTTTACTTTGATGATACATGCCATGAGGCTCTTTAACTCCACCCGGCAGAGTAAAGGCCCACATTAAACCACACCACCTACATTGGATATTACCGAATCTTACTGCAATATGTATTCTGTGTAGCACTATTTAGTTACTTTATATAACACGCTACAGTGGGCATTTGCACGTCACACTGGGTATTTGCATATTGTATTCTTTTGGCTTTATTATTGTACTGTTCTCAGCTCAGGGATGCTGCTGGAAATGTGAATTTCCCTTCAGGGATGAATAAAGTATCTATCTATCTATCTATCTACAAAACAAACCGGGGCTGCCATCTTTTCATATTTGCCTTACATTGATGCATCTAATAAAACTTTTTACAACTCCAAAAATAAGATTGATTCCTTTTTTGGCATGGCACTGCACAAACTACTATTTTTGCAACAATTTTTAAAAACTGGACTGGTTTTATCTACCCTTATTTTGACTTAGTTCTGTGGCAGACACGCTGTCTCCTTGGCGACCGACCTTGTATAAGTCACAATAAAACCTTAGTGAGAAAAGTCAAAAATCTGAAAAGTCCCAAGTTTCATCATATGGCAGGGTTACCTAAGCGTATCTCTGAGGGTACGGGAGATTTAAAATATACCCCAAAAAAAATCATTTGTACCGAAATAATGTCATTGTCTCAGGAAACTATACGCACATAAAATACAATAAATCACAGAAAGCCATTCATTTTAAAATTTAAGTTAATAATAACAATCATTACAATAATAATAGTAATAGGCAAAAAAATATGTTTCCATTAGCAGACAATATTGACTTTTTTGTATTATTGTTGTTTTAAAAATGAATAAATGAAAAGATAAAATACAGAACACATTTTACTGATGCTACTCCTTTCATGAATATTTGTTTCTTATTTTAACGAAAATAATTCTTAATATAAATTGTATAATGAAGAGAAGTATTCTCATTGAGATAAAATACCTGTCAACTGTACAAGAACCTTTATACCAAACTGTAATATCTGACCACTATATGTCGGTGTATGGTGTAATGCAACCAAAAACATGTCCTACAAAGCAAAAGGAAGAATAGAAACTAAGGAGATTGGACAGCAAGCGTTGGAGGCAAAAATAGAAAAGTGGAAACTGCTGACAAGATATTGGGTACAGTGCCTTACACAAAACATTAAAACTGATAAGTAAACTTAACTAAAGATTTTGTGAAGACTGTCAGAAGGAAGAATCAGTAGAGCATGTAATTATAGAATGCAGAAGGTATGAAAAACAGAGCGAGAGGATAGAAAGGGGCTGCTAAAAGAAAGAATAAAAAGGATTGTTTGACTTGAATAAGAGGCCTCAACAAAGGACAAGGCGTACGGAACTTTCTCATAGAATTTGAAGAGTGGATCAAAGACAAGAATCCGTAATGATAGGGGGCGGTAATGAACCAAAGTGGTGGATGCCAACCGCCATAAAATTCAAAAAGAAAAAAACACTAAGGAGACTCAAAGTGACCGAACCGCACCATTGTTTTTTCATTTTCTCACCCAGACTTTCGCTAGGTTTTTGGGGGTACCCTTAGCAGCAAGATGGCTGATAATCATATCCATTCCCTCTAAGTGAGCCTCAGATTATAATCAAATAAATACAAATTTCTCGCCCTACTTGTATTGGAGAAATGCACGTTTATATAATAGTTTATGTAATTGAATAAACGGCTGCCCCAACAGGTAGGTTATATAGGTTATATATATAATTTGCCAATCAATTAATATACCAAAGCCATATCCCCTAGTAAAAGGAGGCTAGAGTCAAGAACACATTCACATTCACCAAACATTCAGTCCCCTTCGCTCTTCCCAACCTGACACCGAACATTATGCCCACAGCACAAGGGATGAGTTGCTGTGCCATCCAACCCTTCATTAGCAGAGAGGCCTGGCAGCATACACTGGTTTACCCCCTCTGCATCATATGCTTAGATATCAGTCATTCTTAACCATCCCTGATTACGTTGGCTCATAATTATTTTGATACGTATTATTTATTCAATATTTAAGCGTTAAAGCTAAAGGTTTGTTAAATTCTCCTTAGCGCTATCTTTGTTATAAGAAACTGGGAGCATCACAGGAAAAAAAACATTCTTCTCTTATGCCTCTAATGGTAATTAATAAAATCAATATTGATTTCAACTGATGGAAGTTTTTTTTTTTTTTTTACCACTAAGAGGTCCTAAATCGTACATAATGTTATTTTAATCAAAAGTATTCCACTCGTTAATATTACGTGATTGAAAAAATATTGCTCAAGGGGAATTCTACTTACTTTTGGGTAAGATGGACAATTCTACTACAGTGGAACCTCGGTTTTTGAGCGCCTCTCAGTTCGGACAAATCGGTGTTGGACCAAAAATTTCGAGAAATTCTTGCTTCACTGCTCGGTCAAAAAACCGGAGTTCGAACGCCGGTACGCTAGGGTGCGATGCTGAGCGGCGTACGGGTGTTTTACCCCCTAATTATGCCTCCGAAGAAGGACGGTGCAAACAGGACAGGTGAAAAAAGACAAGTTGTATGAAAGAGGTGTACGAATTTCCGATCTTGCTAGTGAATACAGCATGGCTAAATCTACTATCAGTACGATAGTAAAGAATAAGGAGGCTGTGAACTCGAGTGATGCGGCTAAGGAAGTTAGCGCTATAAGCAAGCAACTGCTGCAAGTTTTGGAAGAGGTTGAAAAACTTTTGATGATTTTTCTCTCCCCACCGTCCACCACAAAGGTAAGAAATCCTATTCATAATCCTTTTTTTATTTTTACAAGTTCATGTTAGCGTAATCTTTCGTACGGAAGATTACGCTAACGCGAACGTACGATTAGCCTGGGTTAGCTTCATGTTTACGTTCATGGTAAACATTCAGGGTGTTGGAACGGATTGAAACGATTTTACATTACTTTAATGGGAAAAACTATTTCGGTGATCGAACAAATCGGTTTTCGAACAGGGTTCTGGAACGGATTATGGTCGAGAACTGAGGTTCCACTGTACTACTAATACTACTATGACACAATATAATACCAAAACTACCAAGATACTTCTAGCATTATGTTAGCTGTAAAAAAAAACTTTAACTAGGGAGCATTATAAACATAAAAACTTTTGTCTGTTAAGCCTTTATTGGTTATTATTCAAAATCACAATTACTTTCTTATTGATTGATTTCATTTTTACAACTGGGAGGCATAAATAATACACATTGTCCCTTTAATAAAAAGTCTTCCATTGGTAAGAAAATAATTACTTGGTTGACTTAATACTGCTCAAGGGGAATTCTACTCGCAGCACGCCGACGCAGTGGTTAGCACGGGTGCGGCAAACTAATGAGGTCATGAGATCGAACCTTCCTGTGTGGAGTTTGCATGTTCTCCCCGTGTTTGCGTAGGTTTCCTCCGGGCACTCCGGTTTCCTCCCGTATTCCAAAAAACATGCTTGTCAGGTTGATTGGCCGATCCAAATTGTCCCTAGGTGTGAATGAGCAAACAAGTTGTCTGTCTCTTTGTGCCCTGCAACTGGCTAGCAACCAGTTCAGGGTGTCCCCTGCCCACTGCCCGAAGATAGCTGGGATGGGCTCCAGCACCCCCGCGACCCTACTGCGGATAAGCGGTGCAGAAAATGGATGGATGGGAATTCTACTCATTTTGTGGATAAGAGACACAATACTAATACTACTGCTGTTTCTTTTTAGTTGTAAGAAGCTTTAACTAGGGAATAGCACAAACCTAAACACGTTTGTCTCTTATGACTTTAATAGTTATGATTTAAATCAATAACTCAGCCGCCCCGGGGGCCTTTTTTTTTATATCTTATTTTTAATGTTATTGTTTGTTAGTACAACATCCACTGCAGCCTGGTCATCCTGGAAGGGGGATTACCTCATGTACGGTCCTTTCTAAAAGTTTCTTCATTTTCCTCATGTTTGAGCTTTTCCTTGCCCTCATGTTGGTTTTAGATCAGGAGACTGTGTCATAATAGTCTGTAGTTTGCAATAATCTGCGGTCTGTGCAGCCCTTTAAGACTCCTTTTGATTAAGGGCATCACAAATAAACATGACTTGACTTTTCAAATGAGTCAGGTTTTTTTTTACAACTAGGTGGCGCTAGAGAATACAAAATGTCCCTCTATAAAAAGTAATACACTGGTAAATCATTATTAATTGTTGTTCAAGAGGAATCCTACTCACTTTGTGATATGAGACCCAATACTACTATGACACAATACAAAACCGAAATAACAAGATATTCCTGTAGGAAAAAACGCAGATTTGATGTTGAAAAAAACAGCATGAGCTAGTTCAACTAGCCTAGTTGTAAGTCTTATTTCAAAAGACAGTAATCCAGTAGAAATAATTTAGCTGAGTTTTAACGATTGTTTCCTTAAATCGATTGCAAATTGGCGTCTTTACCTTTTTAACCGGCTTGTGTGTGGGCACAGCACTGAAGGCGGACGACGGCTCTTCCATGTTCATTTCGGTGTTCTTGCTAACCGTCATAACAGAGTATTTCTCGGCCACGTTTTCGCTCTCTTTTGCTTCTTTGCTCGCCTGCTTCACCTCCAGCTTCACCTCTGTAGTCGGTTCGGACATTGTCAAGCGGTTACCGGGAGGAAGACGAAAGCTTTCGGTAGACGTCGTGCGGCTTTATTAAGTCCCTTCGTCTTCTCTGCTTGACAACGTCAAAAGCAAATGGTCGCGATGTCCTGGGAAATTCTGGCGAGGCAGGCGGCACAAAAGGTGATCTTTTTAAGTGTTGCAAAGTAAAAACAGAAGAATTAATGACACTATGTGATTTCTGACGACGTTAGTGTCGCCGTTATGATGTTAGCCTAAGCGAGATCGTGTTGTTCCTCGGACAGGCTCCAACAGTCACCTGCTGCCCCGGCTGAGAGAGTTTGTGGGTGGGGCTTACGAGCCGAGGGGGTGGGTCCCTTGTCAAGATGCGTTCAATAGAATAGGAAAAGTGCGAAATCATAAAACATCTTTGTAAACTATCCATTCATCCATTATCTGCACCGCTTATCCCCAGTAGGGTCGCAGGGGCGCTGGAGCCCATCACAGCTAACTTCAATCAAGTCTTAAACCGAAAGGGACCCAATGTAGTTCAGCAAAATCAGGGTACTGTGATCAAACTCTCTTGTCTTCGTTAAAAGCCTCAGTGCAGCAGTTCTAATACTACTGTTTTAGTGACGTAAGCCTTGGAAAATATCTTTTTTCAGCTGAGTACATGTAATCAGCGTCAACCTTTAGCTTGTATATATAATATTATGATTGTTACAAAAACAACAAAAATAATAACAGCGATGATATATAAAAATCATAACCTGCTTCATGGGCATAACCAGACAAGCACCCCCAAAATTTAACCCAAGCGCCCCTGAAAATTATAGCATCTTAAAAAAACTATTTTTTAATAAAGTGTAGGATAGACCTAAATATACTGAAAAAAGCTTGCCGAAATATAAAAAAGTAGAACACACCAAAAAATGTGAACAACACAGCGTCAGAATTACTCCATTGCCTTGAAATGGTTCAGTCCATTTGATTCCTAGCATCACTTTCGCCCCCCTCTTTGCCTCACTGAGATAAAAGAATGGATATCACTCAACTTCTTGCGCTTTAACTCAGAAAAGGCCGAAATGTTAGTTATTGGTCCATCTAAATGTCATGACTTATTCTCAAAAAATGCTCTGAACATTGACAAATGTTAAATCACCCAGAGTGACTCAGTCAAAATGTAGGTGTCATATTTGACCCCGATCTGTCCTTTCAAACACACGTGAAGAATATTACTAGAAGAGCTTTTTTACATCTTCGCAACGTTGCTAAAATTCGCCCTATGCTGTCTCAGTCAGACGCGGAGATTATAATTCACCCTTTTGTTACTTCCCGTCTCAATTACTGTAATGCACCACTCACCGGTCTCCCGAAGTCCAAAATCAAGAGCCTTCCGCTGGTACAAAATGCTGCAGCGAGGCTTTTGAATAAGACAAGAAAGTGTGATCATATTAGCCCGATTTTAGCTAACCTGCATTGGCTCCCCTTTAGGTTAAGATGTGGCTTTAAGGTTCTGTTGGTATTATACAAAATCATACATGGACTTGCTCCCTCATATCTTTCAGATATAATTTTCCCCTATGTTCCCGTCTGGAGCCTTCGCTCCGAAAATGCTTGTCTGCTCGTGATCCCAAGAGCCAAGAAGAGAACTGCAGGTTCGGGAGCGTTCTCCATTCGAGCTCTGGTGTTGTGGAATGCTCAGCCTCCCGAGATTCGATCTGCAACCTCAGTGAAAATGTCTAAATCTAAAACACAATTCTATTGTATAGCATATGAATGACCTATATTTCATGTTGGTAATATCTGTGTATTGTTTTTTTTTTCAGAATGAAAGCAAAATAGTATATGAGGTCCACGTTTTTAAGCACTATATTTGATATTTAGTTGTGTAGTACTTTGTTGTATTTCTGTAGAAGTATTTTTCAGTGGACACACAAAGTGACAATGGGGACTTTGGTGGCCTCAAAAAAGTTAACCACTCTTGGGCGGCGAGCGCAGCGTCTTCACATGTCTCTCCGGTAAATCTTTTTACTTTAGTGTTCTTTTATCTCTCATCTTTTCTCTGATAAATACTTGCTCGGCAACAATCACCCTCAGTCGCCAAGAACTTATTAACCTGGGTCTAAGATTAGACTTCGACTCATTTCACGACTACAACACCAACAACAACATCCCAAAGGACATACAAGACCACCGGGATCTCCCTGGGTGATCTGCCCGCCCGACAAGCGACGGAGACGGCGGAGGGAACGACATAAAAAACTAGGCTCTCGGGAGGCCTAGCGGAGAAGCTAAGAAGGCGACCACACGGACAAGCGCTTCCGAGTATTTTCCTGACCAGTGCCAGATCCATCGTTCACAAAATTTGTGAATTTGAGCTGCGGATAGCTACCAACAGCTTCGTACGGAATTGCAGTATTTTTGTGATCAGTGAGTCCTGGCTTCACCCGCGGATCCCTGACGCTGCAGTCCAGCTAAAAGGCCGCACGCTACACCGACACGACCGCAACGAAAACTCCGGTAAAAAAAAAAAAAAAAGGTGGGGACTATGCGCTTATGTGCATAACGCGTGGTGCAATAACAGCAGAATCATTAATACACACTGCTTGCCCGATATAGAGTTTCTAGCAGTATCGTGTAGACCATTTTATCTACCGAGATAGCTAACTGTGGTCATTGTGATAGCTGTCTACATCCCACCCGATGCTAACGTTAGCACAGCGCTAAACCTCCTGCTCGCCGCTATCAACAAACAACAGCTTGCACACCCCGACGGAGCTTTCATTATCGCTGGCGACTTTAATCAGACTTGCTTAAGGACTGTACTTCCAAAATTCTTTCAACACGTGAACTGTGCAACAAGGGGGGAAAAAACTTTGGACCTCGTATACAGCAACATCAAAAACGCATATAAAGCTTCCCCCCTCCCCCACCTAGTCAATTCCGATCACCTATGTCTGTCACTCACCCCCTCATACACCCCCATCCGGAGAAAAAGAAAGCATGTAACAAGGACAATACAAACATGGCCTGAGGGAGCCCTCTCTCAGCTGCAGGACTCCAGAAATTCACTGACACTGTTTTATCCTACATTTGATACTGCAAGGATAAAGTCACAGTAAATAAAAAAATCAAGGTCCACCCAAACCAAAAACCCTGGATGTCCAACGAGGTGCGCACCCTCCTCAAACACCGCAACACCGCCTTCAGGTCTGGAGACAAGGCTCTTTACAGTGTGGCCAGGGCTGACCTGAAGAGAGGCATTGAGAAAGCAGAGGCAGCCTACACGGGGAGGATTGAGCACCTCTTTGCTGGAAATCAGCCGAGGAGGATGTGGCAGGGTCTTCAACACATCACTAACTTCAGAGGCCACAACCTGTTAACGATTGAGGCTGATGCTTCACTAGCTGCGGACCTTAATCAGTTCTTTGCTCGCTTTGAAGCTGGAAGGCCACAAACAGCCACATCACACCCACCAACAACCAGCAGCAACACACTCACATTTCAGGAGCATGAAGTTAGGCGTGTGCTGAAAACTGGAAACCCCAGGAAGGCAGCTGGCCCGGATGGAGTACCAGGCAGGGTACTCGGGGACTGTTCCGATCCGCTGGCTGGGGTCTTCACCACCATCGTCAACCAGTCCCCGTTACAGGCGACCCTCCCACCCTGCTTCAAAACCTCCACCATCATTCCCATCCCCAAAAAGTCAGCAGTGGAAAGCCTCAACGACTACAGGCCTGTCACTCTTACGTCCGTGGTCATGAAGTGCTTCGAGAGGTTTGTGTCCCAGTACATCAAAAACTCCCTGCCACTCACACTGGACCCCCACCAGTTTGCCTACAGGGCAAACCGCTCCACTGACGACGCCATAAACACAGCACTTCACACCGTGCTGAAACACCTGGACCACCGGGGGAGCTACGTCAGAATGCTCTTTCTGGACTTCAGCTCTGCCTTTAACACCATCATCCCGGCGATCCTGGTGGAGAAACTCTCACACCTAGGACTAGGACTCTCTCCCTCCATCTGCCACTGGATAATGGACTTCCTCTCAAACTGCTCACAGTCCGTGAAACTTGGTAACCACGTCTCTCCCACCCTAACACTGAGCACTAGCTCCCCCCAAGGTTGTGCACTGAGCCCCCTGCTTTTCACCCTCTACATCTCCGACTGCTCACCGACCCACCTCACAAACACAATCATTAAGTTCGCCGACGATACCACCTTGATCGGCCTCATCTCCGAAGGGGACGAGGCGGGGTACAGGGATGAGGTGAAGTCACTGTCAATGTGGTGTTCGAAAAACGACCTCATACTAAACACCACAAAAACAAAAGAACTGATACTGGACTTCAAAAGGAATGGCAGGAATTCAGCACCACTCATCATAAAAGGAGACTGTGTAGAGAGAGTCCACTCTTTCAAATTCCTGGGTGTGCACATCTCTTACGACCTCTCATTGTCTGCAAACACCAGAGCGGTGGTAGGGAAGGCCCAGCAGCGACTACATTTCCTGAGAGTGCTCAGGAAAAATAATCTAAAACAGCAGCTGCAGGTGTCCTTTTACAAAACCACAGTGGAGAGCATTCTAACATAATGCATTACGGTGTGGTATGCTGGGTGCACAGCAGCAGACAGGAAAACGCTCCAGAGGGTCATCAAATCAGCCCAGAAAATCGTCGGTTGCTCTCTGCCCAGTCTGGAGGACATTGCCTGCTCTCGCTACCTCAGCAGAGCAGAAAACATCATCAAGGACTTTTCTCACCCCGGTCACCACCTCTTTGACCTGCTGCCTTCCGGCAAGTGGTACAGGTCACACAAACTTCCGGCAAATTACGGCGCCGTCGCGAACGGCAGCCACTCCAGCAAGCTCCCGTGTTATTTTCGCCACTTTTGTGATTTATTGTTTTGTTTTTGCTTATATCTTCAATGTTTGCCTTGCCTTGCAGCACTCTGGATTACTTTCTATCCTATGGATATGGGTTATAACGCACAAAAATGCGTTTATTCGAGGAATCAACTCCTCTACCTGAAGAATTCTCGAGCCGGCGTGGTTCCCCTTTACCTGACGAGGTGAGGCGGCCCTATCGGGGGTGCAGGGACGGGTTTTTTTTTGTGAATTTCCCTGCGGGGATGAATAAAGTATCTCTCTATCTATCTATCTATCTACCTAAAACAAAAACAAACAGACTCAGAGACAGTGTCTTCCCCAGAGCCATTACCACCCTAAACACACTGCACAAAAAAATGAAAACTCCCACTACCTCATACGAACGTAAAATGGTACTCATGCCTATGTTTCTTGCACAATGTTGACTGCACTATGTTTACTGCTCACCTTGCACAATGTTGACTATTTTTGCACCAAATGCATATCGCACAACCCTTACGATACCAAACTGTATTACGATACCAACTGTATGTAACATCCTACATGCCGACATTTCTTGTGTAAATATTGTGTCAATTATAACTTTAACCTTATCCTCCTTGTTTTAATAACCTTATCTTCTCTGTTCCTTTATCTTCTCGGTTTCTTTTATCCTCGCTGTGAATATGTGAGACTGGAGTGCCTTGTCCAATTTCGTTGTCACAATATGTTAACCCATTTTGTAACCATGACAATAAAGGTATATTCTATTCTATTCTAGTGGTGGCGGGCTCTAAGCAGCCGCTTAGCTCGCTTATGCTCTGATCTCGTGGGCCGCAAATGGCCCCTGGGCCGCATGTTTGATTATGTTATCGAACAAGAACTAAGATAATTAAAAAAGCAAGTTAATTTTATTTATAAAATAAACAACACAAACAATTCTTTCAGCATTTTTATTCGTTCTTTCCCCACTTGAACTAATTTCAGCGTTACTTATTATACTTACCAGTCTATTTTATTTCCCCCCACGTACAACAATTGATATACGGCGTTTACTATTTGAAATTATAACAAAAAATATTGGGGAAACGTATACATTGACAGGTAGGTTGCAGAATATTTAACCAGTATATAATCAAGCCCTGGTTACCAACACTTTTTCATTACTGAATTTAGGGCAGGAGAATAATACGAAAATGTGTTGTTTTTGATCGAGTTGTGTGCAAATAAGCCCGAAAGAAATCCAACATTGACCCGCCCTCTCAGGACTCTAGCGGTTTCCCAAACCGATAATACGCCATTTTCCGTCGACATCGGTAGAGGAACGCAGTGTTCCGAGGAATCCCTGACCAAATCAAACGCCTACTTGAAAAAGAAAAGGTATGAATCTTTTCCCATATTATAATCTATTATTAATCCAGTTAATCGTTCTGTTTTTCGATTGCTAATCAAAACTAAATGTGCGATCCTTTGTCTGAGGTTTCACAGCAAAACGAGGCCTCTAAAAAAGGCGACGCCATTTTAGCTCTCAAGTTGTAGCTAGCCGTAAGCCCCGAACGAGCGCAATAATGGCGAATTGTGCGGTCTTATTTTAGTCGCTGTGGAGTAGCAATGTTGGTTGCTTTTAGACTTTAAAGTGGGGCGCTACTGTGGCTTTTTGGTTGACTTTGATAGAATTTAACAACGGCCTTTTGACCGGAAGCTAGTATGCTAGTATGCATGGCCGAAAAAAGCCCAGGTTCTTGCCTACCGTTTTCCTGCTTTTAAATCCCGATAATGCATATACACTTCTCGGTTAATGTTTTCATTTTTGTTCTTGTGATCGGGTCAGAAACTTTCAACCGTTTTCCTCTATCATTAAGGTATCGAGTCGTTGAGTTAATGCAAATTATGGGGTCTCTAATGAACCTAACCGTATTTCAATGTAAAATGACTTTGCAAACACATGGAACTTCAACTGTAACGAACATTTTTGTCTTTCTGTTATCAGATCCAATCATGCACCGTGAATGTCCACTCGATTGCAAGGTTTATGTTGGCAATCTGGGCAACAATGGAAACAAGACTGAATTGGAGAGATCGTTCAGTTACTACGGGCCTCTCCGCAGTGTGTGGGTGGCTAGGAACCCCCCAGGATTTGCTTTCGTAGAATTCGAAGACCCCAGGGACGCTACTGATGCAGTCCGAGAGCTGGATGGGAGGTAAGAACTGAAGGCAGTTAAACAGAATGGTCTACTTCCGAGTTTAACGGCGATTGGCATCTCTCACTTTGGTGCATTACCGCCCCCTGATTTTCTTCTATTTTACTCCTCAATTTCTATTAAAAATTCAAATGCTCAATTTAAACTGTAAAACTATCAACTATCAATGAAGACCTCTCAAAGTGCTTTACAATGTGCTTCACACTTACCCATTCACACACACACACTCACACACAAAGGCCTTGTGTCCAAAAGTAGTATATATTGCCCATTAATTTTTCTGTTTTGTTGTTTTCTAGAACATTGTGTGGTTGCCGTGTGCGCGTAGAGCTGTCCAATGGGGAGAAACGCAGTCGCTCCCGCGGCGCCCCGCCATCCTGGAGCCGGCGCCCCAGAGACCGGGATGATTACAGGCGACGGAGTCCACCAGTCAGGCGAAGGTGAAAACGAGACAAGAACAGTATGATTTTGAAATTGGTCGACCATTGCCTACACTTTTAATCTTAACCTGGCAATTGCTGCTACCGCTTTCATTCACTGGATACTTTCCGGATGAGGGCTACTGTTTTCTTTGAATGCATTCTTAGCTTCTCCTGTCCTTATGCCTCGTTATTTGACAGAATTGTTTCACTTGGAAGAATTGACCTTACATAATTTGGCGAAAAAGAAACTTTATGTTAGATTTTTTTTCGTCCCTACCCAGTAGTCAGATAATGTTGATATGTTTAAAGCAAGGTCCACAAGTTAATAGTCTCCGTTTTTCGTCCTACTAATGCTAATAAATTGTGACGCATTATCTGGGGTTGTTCGAACTGAAGAGAAACTAATATTAGGACATAATGCAACACACAAGCCACTCTTAAAATATTATACATTAAATGGATAAAATAAACATTTTAACGTTTTTTTGAAGGCCAGAAGCCATGCTTTAAACGTGTTAAAATTATTTTGCTTTACTTAAAGATCATTTTGCTGGGGCTGTACAGTTTGAAGCAGTATTCTAGTTCGATTGTAATCTTTTAGCGCCAAGCGTGCAAATGACTCCAAAGGTTTCCTTATTTACCCAACCAGACAAAACCTGTAAAATTGTGAGGGTGTAGGAGTGCCAAATGTGATGCTTTTCCTTTTTGTTTGAGGATGCTTTTTATTTTCCATATATATTAATAAGAATGAAACCCGTTGCAGAGCCACCACCATGCCTCTTCTCACCACCCTCAATCAACTAGTCCTCTTTCAGCCTCATGTGACTGCTGAGCATCGCGTCTCAATCAGCTTGACTGGTGCTGTCACATGACCCAGGCTTGGCCAGTCGTCAGGTTGCACCAGGCCATTGGTTCCTCATCATGCTCTTCTCAACCACCTCCTCCTTCAACCTTAACCGAAAACGGCAGCTGCCCACCTCACATTCCAATCAGCGTATTGCGTTTCCAAATGTCGACAACCTACCGGCAGCAGCTTTCGGCTAAGCAATTAAAGCAGGGAAAAAGCAGCAGCCAGCTACCCCACCTGCCTGCCACCTTATCAACTCGCAGCATCTGGCCAGGCCTTTTCTGCCAAATCTTCCTACTCGGCCGACAGTCTGCCACCTTTTCGTCATATCTAGCTTGTTGAAAACCAAAAATACTAGTAAGTTTTCCTGCTTCATTCAGTACACTGATAAGTTTTAAAAGTGACGAGACAGGCTGGTTACTAAGGTTGTTCTATTCTTTTTTTCCCAAACATTTGCAGAATTTGTCATTTTTGTTCTCACCCACTATAATTCCCGAAGGTGAAAGGCCCACCGTCGAATTCTGAGTGAAAGATGTCCTACATAGGGGTTAAAGCGTAGTCATCAAATAAGTTTTACTCCAAACTTGATAATTTGTTTCCTAATCAGTTTATTTAATCCAACAAAAAATAGGCATTCCACGGTGCAGTGTCCTGTCTTCACATAGGGACCGTTGTTGTCAGTTGGCTCACCCTGAGACTCGGGCTTCATTTGTATCTTATACCTATTCATGCCCCTTGCACTAGGGCTTTGGTGAAACTCCCCAAAGAGCCTATTGCCCAAAGGGCCAACGCTATGGGTTTTTATGATCCGTGAAGCCATATGTTTAGAAATGTGACGGATGGGAGCCCACAAACAAACATGAGTCTAGCGGCGATGCAATCGTCAGTTGAAGTTATTAACATTCACATTTTTTCCACACAGATCTCCACGGAGGAGGAGCTTCAGCCGTAGCCGAAGCAGGTATGACACATGATGCACTGTTTGTACTTTCCACAGCATTAGTTGGATTAGTAACATTTTTTATGTCTTTCAGGTCTTTTTCTAGAGACAGGAGGCGGGAGCGTTCACTCTCCCGAGACAGGAACCACAAACCTTCAAGGTCCTTTTCTCGGTCAAGGAGGTACGTGGCTTTTGTCTCTTGACGGCACATCCTCCTGGTTTTGGGTGGCAAGATGCTCATTGTTTTCTTTTGTTTCTCCAGCCGATCCAGGTCGAATGACAGGAAGTAGGAAAACAGGATGAGAGATGATGCAAATGGTTATTTTCACATATTCAATGATAATTGTCTTTTTTTTCCCTTTTTAAAAAAAAAACCCCCAACAGCAGTTTTAGTCCCCGTGATTTTTCTTTTGATTGTTTTAGCTTCATCGGCTTGTACAGGTGTAATGTCTTGAAAGCTGTACCATTCATTACCCATTCCATCATAAATCACTATGCTTTCCCCCCTGTTTTATAAAATGATAATTTTAGTTTCGACCCCTAGTGAGAGTTCATTTTCATTATGTATGCTGGATTCAAAATACATGTGTTCAAGTAACTTTTCCAGGTGTGATTTGGAAGACCACCAAATAAGAAAATGTTTCTGTGGGTGTGTAATCTTCATCTCTTTTCATTATACGTCCTTTGATACAATGTGAAATTGTCTCTCAAATAAAAATTCTGGTTTAAAACATTTTAATTTGGTTTCTCTTTGTATTACAAAGATGGTGCAATGTTCAACCAGGAGTATCATTGTTTGCTTGTAGTGTAGTTGTTTCTCTTTCTAACGCATTCTGGGTGCTTCTAGTCCCGTTTTCTAACATTCAATATTATAACCCTTAAAAATTAAACTCCTTCTAGTTGTTAAAGCAGCGACAACCAAAGAGTGACACTTTGGAGTTCCTTGAAACTTCTACAATCAATTCATACCGAATTCTTCTCCTTTTTAATGTTTGCATTTCCCCTAAAGTGATAATAAACCTTGCAAACAAAACGTGGCACCTATCTACTCATACCAAAAACAAAGTATAATAAAAATAATTAGTTTGATGTCAAAGTAATTTGCTAAATGACACAAACATTGAGTACTTTCTTCCCAATGTGCAGTAAGTTTAAACTTAAGTCTGCAGGTATACTGAATTCATCCATCCATTATCTGCACCGCTTATCCCCAGTAGGGTCGCGGGGCGCTGGAGCTCATCCCAGTCATCTTCGGGCAGTGGGCAGGGTACACCCTGAACCGGTCGCCAGCCAGTCACAGGGTACACAGAGACAGAGCTCGCTCATTCACACCAAGGGACAATTTGGACTGGTCAATTAACCTGACATGCATGTATTTGGAATGTGGGAGTGCCCGGTGGAAACCCACGCAAGCATGGGGAGAACATACAAACTCCATGACCTCAGAACTGTTCCGCACACGCGCTAACCATTGCCCCGCAGTGCTGCATATAGAATTCAATGTGCTGCAAATGGCCTCTGTCCCCAAATTCAACCTTATCGTCATATATGCTATATGCACAACATGCAGCACTGATGAAATTATTACCTCGTTTCTGTGTACTAAAGTGCAATAAATAAGTCACAAAATAAATATCAAAATTCTTATCCGAACCACCTTCCACTAGGAAAAAGTAGCTGTAACCCTCCAAATACGTAAAATGGGGTTGTTTTTACAGTACAACATATGTGAAAATGAAATCAATCACAGTTTGAGAAATTCCGTTTTGCTCTATGATTAGAATGGCGCTCCCTACGGGCACTTTCCCCACTTAAAGTTCATCCCACTGTCCAATCGCGTTTTTGCCTTCCCGCCCCCGACTTCCACGGCTGGAAAGTTCACGCTAAAGTCCCACGTGAAATGGCATAACACGTGTAGTCAGCCTTTCAAATTCCCGCGCGCTGGTGACGTCACCGTGGGCCGTGACTCACGGGTCTCTACAGGGACGACACGCGCTCCTGGAATTCATTGGAACCCACTCAGATATTTGAGTTAAAGGCGTTATTCACCCACTGTTATGTAACATCAGGACTCATGGATGTCGTTTCATGTGAGGCCACGCAGAGTCGACGCGTCAAATCATTTTCTAATTTTGATTCGCTTATAAAAGTGATTAAAACTACACTTACGAAAGCGTAAACTTAATGAGATTTGGATGTCTGACAAATGTTTTTCGCCTGGGTAATAGCTGTGCTGGGTAATGTGTACAAAAAGTACGTATTGTGTGCAAGAAATATTAGTTTTTTTTTGTTTTAATGTGTGTTTTTGTTTTTTCTCAACTTGGTCTTGATTTTGTTTTCAAAAGGCATTAAAGAATCTTGAATTTAACTTGTCTTAAGCTGTAGGAACCCTGATAAGCAAACCATGCTCTAATTTGTACAACATTTTTATTGAAATAATCGGCATATTAACTCATCTCATTAGCCGTACCGCTTATCCTCAGTAGGGTCGCGGGGGGCTGGAGCCCATCCCAGCAATCATCGGGCAGTGGGCAGGGGACACCCTGAACTGGTTGCCAGCCAATCGCAGGGCACACAGGGACAGACAACTCAATCGCTCATTCACACCTAGGGACAATTTGGACCGGCCAATTCACCTGAAATGCATGTCTTTGGATTGTGGGAGGAAACCGGAGTGCCTGGAGGAAACCCACGCAAGCACGGGGAGAACATACAAACTCCGCACAGAAAGTCTGGAGCTGGATTTGAACCCACGACAGGTTCCCATGACATGAACTGCGCCGCCGTGCTGCCGGCATATTAACTATACGGAAAAAATGGTGAGCCAAATATGATTTCCTATCGCTTTTCTACATTTACAAACACCTACCATTTTTTAATTTTTGAAATGTCCTAAAATTTAATTTAAACTAAAAAAATATCCTGACACCAGACAAGTGTTTTAATAGTATTTTAATGCTTTATTTTGAAGCAAAACTAAGTCTTTGTGCGTGAATAAACTGCTCCAACCATCGCATATGATTCTAACCATCTACTTTAGACAGCCAGGTTTTTATTTTTTTTTTATTTTATATATACAGTGAAGAAAATAAATATTTGAACACCCTGCTATTTTGCTATTGCTCCCACTCAGAAATCATGGAGGTGTCGGGAACTAGAACAGGATCAGGACCCAATCGCGTGACATATCACACAAGTCTTTATTTTACGAGAAATGGGGAGTCATGCACATTAGGTAGCCGGTCTGGCGTGGAAAGACAGAAAGTTAATGACTTACGAGTCATTTAGAAATGAATCCTAAGTAAACGGAAATGAATCTTTAAGTAAACGGAAAGATTCATTTCCGTTTACTTAGGCTAATGTAGCGTAGCATGCTAGCGATGGGACATTTTTTGCATTAATCGGTAAGTTTTAATATTTGTCATAGCAGATTAATTAAAAAATAGGTGTGGTGAGCCAAATATGACATCCCGGGCCTGCAGGTTTTATTACTTTGTGCATTAGTCTCTGTTGTTCCATTCTACATTTTAATATATGGATACTCATAAGCGAACCTCCTGTGTGAGGTTTGCATGTTCTCCCTGTGCTTGCACGGGTTTCCTCCAGGCACTCCGGTTTCCTCCCATATTCCAAAAGCATGCATGTCAGGGTTATTGGCTGGCCTAAATTGTCCCTAGGTGTGAATGAGCGAGCGAATTGTCCGTCCCTGTGTGCTCTGCGACTGGCTGGCAACCAGTTCAGGGTGTCCCCTGCCCACTGCCCGAAGATAGCTGGATGGGCTCCAGCACCCCCGCAGCCCTACAGAGGATAAGCGGTGCAGATAATGGATGGATGGATACTCATAAGGTTCAGTAATTATCGCCAAATGCGTACATTGAGTAAAACCATGATTTTGATGATTAAAAAGATGAAAAGTATGTAACTGGAAAACTCACACATCTTCAATAATTAAATAATAACAAATACCTAGTTTTACCAGAAAATCATGAATTTAAGGTAAATATGAGAAAAAAAACATTTAAAACGGTAGACGGGGTCGGGTCAACTGTTGCTCTTTTCATGTATAGCTCGGAGATAAAATCCACTATTTTACCGGCTTGAGGACGGAGGTGCAAAATCCCGCTTCTACTTCAATTGCCAGGAGCACTGAAGCGCTTTTCTACCTTTAAGGCTGGTAAGAAGAAATGACATTAGGGTTTCTTTTAGCCAATCAGGTGCATCAGATTACGGATACAAGTGTAGCATCTTCTTTTGATCATTCCGTGGATAATTTTTCAAGCCTGTAGTTTGAGCAGTTATGAAAAAAAAGATCAATGATGCGATTGTGAGTTTTAAGATACTACTAGTTATCCCAAGAGCCAAGAAGAAATGCTTCATGTTGATGATACCTGTGTATTGTCTGTTGATATGCTTGCTACATCCATTGCAGCCTGGTCATCCCAGAAGGGGGATTACTTTGTGTGAGGCCCCTTCTCAAGGTTTCTTCATTTTCCATATGCGGAGGTTTTTAGTTTTTACTTGCCTCCATGCTTGTTTCAGTTTAGAGCAGGGGTCAGCAACCTATGACACGCGTGCAAGCAGTGGCACGCGAGGGGTTAACCAGTGGCACTGCAAAATAATACAAATAATAATGTTTTTTGTTTAAAGCGCATTTTTACTGAAATTTAGACATTTTCAGTCGTGCGCCGTGTTTACGGTTGCGCCCCTCCTTTTCTGTTTAATGTGTGAGTGTGTGTCTGCGCTGCGCCTCGCAGAGGAGAGCTCTGTGTCTTAACGCAGCCAACGAAACACGCGCGCGATAAATGAACGAATCATGACGGCTCCTCAAGCGAAAGCATCTCGTTCTTTCCAGCCAGCGTGGACAGACGAATGAGGCTTTGTGCCACTAATGACTGTGCTGTTTTGTGCATAATGCCGTACCTCGCACGGGAAGTGTTAAACGTCATTACGAGACGAAACATGAACATGAATTCAAGATGGAGACATTAAAATGCGCGGCAAACAAAAACAGGCCCTGAAAACCTTTTGTAACTGCTAAAAACACAAGCTATCACATTGTTCACTGCATAGCAATGCACAGAAAACCATTTACTGATAGCTAATATTTTTAAGAAGCGTGTGTGTGTGCGCGTGTGCGTGCGCGTGTGTGTGTGCACACGCGTGCCTTCTGCTTTGCCGCTGTTATTTCAGGTTTTGATATTTTCTGCAACAAGATATCATTGATAAATAGTATGGTAGCTGTCCATATCACTTGTTTTTTTTATTGTAGTTCATTTTTGATGAAGAATGGTTGACTCTGGTTAATTCTTGTGGCAAAAAGTTGAAGTCATGAATGGCTACAGGCCTTTCCACTAGTTATTCACATTCATTTTTAGTTGATTGATGAACATGAATAGTGGAAGATAAATTGGTCAGTTATACCAGTGTTTTTCAACCCGTGTGCCGTGAGACCATGTCTAGTGTGCCGCTGGAATTTGCCCTATTTTATCTTTCCAAAAAAATCAGGCCATTATTCAGTATTTTTGCACTCTTCAGACGAGGAACTGTAATAGTCATCCATATCAGTAGGTGGCAGTAGATTTTTATATAATTTTTATGTACTAATTATCTGCTCTTGAGGTAGCACAGTACATTTAATAACTTAATTTGTTCAACAAAGCGGTTTAAGATTGCACTGTAAAAAATAAAAACATAAAGCACATCATTTTTTTTTTTATTCTAAGTATTATTTTCTTCTTTTCATAAACTAATTATCTGCTTATGAGGTAGTACAGTGAAAAATTTGACCTAACTTCATTTTCAAACATTTTTGACGGACAGTGTGCCTCGGAACTTTTTTATAAATAAAAGTGTACCTTGGTTCAAAAAGGCTTGAAAAACACTGATTTATACGATTAAAATGTATATCCATGTTGTATATTTGAACTGGTGTAAAATGACAGCTCTGTTGGATATTTAAAAAATGTTGAGCGAGCCATCGATCTTGGTGTGGCACACTGATTTACAAGGACATTTGAAAGTGGCACTCTGCACCAAAAAGGTTGCTGAGCCCTGGTCTAAAGGAAGGTGTCATTATAGTCTGTACAGCTACACATTGAGACTTCTTGTGATTAAGGGCTTTACATATAAACAACTTGACCTGAATTGACTTGTAGAGTTCAAAGATGTTGAAAATTTGCATCTAGAAAATGGAATGGAAGGCAATCTATGACTACTCAATTCCCAAGGTTAGAATTGAGTAGTAATTCCTCCTAGCTAATGTGTTCCGCCCTGAACAGCTTTGCTAAAAGTAAGATCAAAGCAAATGGGCGTACTGGAAAAAGAAAGCGTGAGTGCTCTTTGGAATTCAGTCAGGGATAGTTAACACACACTTAATTGAGAAAATATTTCACCCCACCTTTAAATCATAAAAGGCCGCACAGCAAAAAAATGCACTGATGAATTAGCTAGCTGGAAATTGATTAAAAAAAACTAAAAACTGTTCTGAGAATAGCTCACCAGTGCTGGGTCATTGTGATTTTCTAGTCATTTTTTTGTGATCAACTAAGTCTATTTAACCCTACTTCCTACCTTTTGCTCATTTTCTCTTTCTTACTTACTCTCCTTTTACTCCTCTTTCTTTCTCGTTCTCCCCTTTCTCCCTCCTTTTCTTTCCTTACTCTATCTCTCTCTCTCTCACTCACTTTTCTTTCTGTCTTTCTTTCTTTCTTCTTTAAATCTCTCTTTTTCCTTCTTTTTTTCTTTCTCTTTCTTAATATATCTCTCTTCTTTCTTTCGTTCTTTCTTTCTCTGCTTCGTTATCCCTTTTTCCTTCTTTCTTTCACTCTTTGTTTTTCTCTTTCTCTCTCCCTTCTTTAAACTTACAATAATTAACCTGGTATTAACATGGTGACTGCATAGAACAAGTGTTATTTTAGAAAAGCAAGTAAAACTAGGTGACCTTTTGCGCTAAAATTGAGCAAAAGTAGGTCTCCGAATGGAAAATGTCGAAGCCTTTGTTTCCCCTTGTTTCGAGAGGCTCTCCTGTACTGGAATTTCCTCGAGTCAGTGTTCCAAGTATCACGTGTGCTCATGTATTTACCGCAATCAAGCCACGTGTGAGAGCGGACAGGCCACGCCCCTGCACGAGATACTGGAGGCTCCGCCCACCAGACTTCATAAATGCCCCAACTGACCACCAAGTGAAGAAAACTTGAGAAGACTTGACGTTCCATTGCTACACATCCTCATCAGGACAAATAAGTCCCACTGACACCAAAAAGGCTTACTACTTTCGACTTAAAACGTAAGTAAAGCTATTTCTTTTAGTTGGTTTGTTTGTGAATTTCAGTTGAAGTTGGTGCTGTTTTTAAAAAAAAGGAAAAAAAAAACAGTCCGTTTTGATTACTTTACGTACTTTATGTAGTATAGTAATCCGTGCTTTTGTGTGTGTTTTGACTATAAAGAAAATACTTATTTGTTCATGTTTTTGGACGATGGGAGTGTTGTGAACTTAGTTGACAGCTCATTGCTTTGGTGGCCACGAGTTTCAGACTCACGTGTACCGGCGTAGTAAGTGGGCGGGCTTTCCATCTCCCGCCGCAGCCTTGAATTTCTCTTTGGTCTCCGCCCATTCCGTATACGTCATTTCCGCTCCACGTGAACACGGAGGCCATGTAATGGTAGTTATCATTTAAAACTTGAAAATTGGCCCTTTTTTAGGTTGTTGTGGTAATTCTTGAATATTATTGATATTCTCATACTTGAATTAGTTACATTTTCACAAGATTCACCTTAGCAAGAGTGAATGGGGAAATAGTATATGCATACCTGTCAACCTGTACGTTTTCGCTGTACAAAGTACGTTTATTATGCATTTTAAGACGTGTATGATGTACAAGAAAATCTGTACAGAAAAAACGCAAACTTGTCAATTATGGGTACCATCCGGTATACACAGACTATCATGAAACGGCAAATCAAGTTAAACGAGTTTGCAAGTCATTCTGATCTGAGGCGGGGTTGGTTGAGTAAATTTGAAATACATGTGGTCTAGAAAATATCGGATTTCATGTGGTATTTGTGTAGTGAAAGGAAGTCCGTCTCCTTTTAGAGAACCGGCTTTTTCAGCTCGACCCATTAAAGAGAGCGGGCTCTCAAACGGCTCACTTGCTTTGATGCATTATATTACAAATTATTATGTTGTATAAAGAAGTTAAGAAAAAAAGTATAAAAGCAGAAAATGAAAAAAGACAGGTTTGTGGTTACCCCTTTAATCAGTATATTACCAACAATAATTCAATGCAGAAAATGAATTCATAATTTGAATGAGAAAATGTATCATTCTACTTAATTATATTTGCATGTATTTTTTCCTTCTACAGAGAACGTCCAAGCTACTTAATGCTTGAACTTTTTTTATAATAAACCTCATTCATGTCAAAGTACCTCACAACAAAATGTTAATTACAAATATATAACAAAACACATGTACATTATAACATGTTAAACTACCGGTACATAAATAAACACATTTGAAAAAAATATATATAGTGTAAGATTATTTTGTAAGGGAAAATACGACAGTTTGTAAGGGCATGGAGCCATGAACCTGCGACCTCTCGGTCACAAGACAGGTTGAAGGACAAGAACAAGAATAATAATAATAAGAAAAATAAAAACAAACTTTTCAGAATACAGTCATGAGAGGAAGCTATTTTTTCCATGACCTATTTTCATGTGCAATGAAATAATCAATTTGTGTATCTACTGCACGGTATGCAAGAGTGCATGTTAAGGTTATTTAAAGTATCTTAATCTATAAGACCTGCTCCACCCATCCTGTTCGGATGTAATTACTCCCTCTTCTCACGAGATGTAGTAGATGCCTTCCTGTGTAGTTTTTAGAGTTTAGGTCTCATGTTTGTATCCCATTTTGGACAAACGCCTTATCATGATCTTCATCATCACGGTTTAGCTTTTTCTGCTCAATTTACTTGTCCTCGCATGTCCTGTGTCTGATCTTTACAAGTGGGCCTTTCCACTCACCCCCTTAGAGGCAGTTGGCCTTCAAAAGAGCACCTCCTAGTGGTGGCTTTTTTCTCCTCCATTTGCATTTGAGCCACTTATGCATGAGAACTTGCCCTGGCAAGTCTTAAGTGAGATTGTGTCTGGGCATGTACAAGTCACGTTCATTTGGGAGGACCTTGAGAACAATGAGTCATGCCTTATTCTTATAAATAGCATCCCAGTAATAACAACCTCAGATGCTCTGTTGTATTCACAGAGGAAGCACCTGAACTATGGTAAGAACTTGTTCTTTTTGAGGGCACAGATTCAAGCTCACTTAATTTTCAATTAACAACCCTTGGAGCTTTGGTCGAGGCATATGTTGTCATTATTTTGTTTATTAGTAACTGTAATCCCGGGTATTTTTTTTTTTAATAGAAAACCCTAAACGGCTCTTCAGGTGTTTTTTTTTTTATGCCTTTAATCTAGGTGTCCCCTGCCCTTTCAAGCGGAAAATTACTTTTGGTTACTAACTAGCGGTTTGATATGTATTTCTAAAATGCTATGTTGTTACTTTGTTTTTACCAGATAGTGTTAAACTCAGTCAGTTGGAAACCCTTGTTTTAATCCGTATATTACCAATTATTAGGCAACATTATGCACAAAATACTTTAAAAAGGCGGGAAATAAAGGACAAGGGGCAAGAAGAGAAAAAAAAGGAAAAGAAAAAAGCTGAAGAAATTGAAAAAAAGGGAAAATAGTTTTCTCTTTAAGGAAGAAGAAAAATAAAGATTCAAAGCTATAAAAAAGAAAAATGTAAAAAAAAAGAATAATATTAAAAGTTGCAGAAAAAAATAAGTAAAAAGCTTGGGGGGAATGAATGAGGAGACTAATTAAAAGGAAAAGAGGAAATAAAAGGGAAGAAAAACAAAACAGAGGAAGAAAAATAATTAAAAAGCTTGGGGGTTGTGGAAACAAAAAGAAACGAGGGAAAACTGAGTAAAATAAAAGCTAGGGGAAAAGTTTTTTTGGGGTTCCTTTTTAAATGTATTATTGCCTAAAATCATGTAAGATTATGCACAAAATGAATTAATAATAAAAAAAAAAAATTCCACTAAACTATATTGGCATGTATTTTTATAATATTATTTATTTGGAAGTTTTAACTCGTTTAAACTGTGAAACTTTTTATACTAAGCAACTAAAATCAACCACGTTGAAACAACTCAAAATCTCTAAATAACACACAGCAAAAATCGACGAAAGATATTTACTTTTCAGTGCAACATCAAATAAACTATAACATACAATAATAAACTGCAAAACACATTATCACTAAAAACACAGGATACATAAAATATTTAGAGCTATAAAATTTTTTTTTTTTAGGCTTTTCTATCAATTTTAAAGTCAACAACACGGAATCAATCGCAGGCATCGAGGCCTTTTCGTCGGGAATGACGCGTTACTCTTGTTTATAATGAAATTGTTCTCTTTTTGTAGTGTAGAATGATGGCAGGCGTCAAGCAGATCCTGACCCCACAGAGAAAAGGCCCCACTCGGCGGAACCTGTTTGGCCCCATTGACAGAGCCCAGTTGCGAAAGGACTGCCAGGCTGCCCTGAAGAAAGACCTGGAGGAGGCAAGCCAACGTTGGGGTTTTGACTTCATGTCGGACCGGCCGCTTTCTGGAGGCGATTTCCAGTGGGAGGTAGTGCCGGGCGCCCGGATGCCGCTGGTCTACCGCTCCTGTGGACTGGGCAAAGCTACCACTTCAAAAACCCCACTGGAGACCGTCTGCACCAAGAGAACCAGGGCAGAGTCGTCGGAAAACGAGAAGGAGAATGTCCCTGAGAACAAGTCGGAGAGACGTCCTTTCAATGTGGAGAAAACGCCAAGGAAAAAGGAGAATGGAGGACTCAAAAGGAGACAAACCAACATCACAGGTACATTTTTAGCGCGTGACATCATTTACTGAATCTACATGTTATTGAGCTCGTTTTGAACATGGTTGTTGAACATTTTTCCTATACCCTTTTAAAGGGACACTGAGTAATATTTGCACTCTATTGACCCTTTGCACACACGTGACCTAACCAAGTGACGACACCTTAAATCCAGCAATTACCTGCCCATGCGGTGGTAGAAGATGTTTAATATCTCATTTTTTTTGTTTAAACTGTTTAAGATTTTAATATACTTAATAAAGTCAAATATTGCACATACTTATCCTGTTACGGTTATTTTCTTTAGTCACTGTTATTTTGTTATAATGATGTAGAAGTTTTGCCCATTTTAAATATTTTGGTTATTTAAGTATTCCAAAATTACAGAAAAATGAATAACCAGTGTTACCTCCTGAGTCACGGTGACCATAAATTATACCGTCAATTAAAGCACCAAAATAATTTAAGCTCTACAATTAAATGAAACTGATGCCTGGAATTAATTTTTAAACACTTTTTTAAACATTGTGTGGCTCGATATAATTTTAATGAAAAATGTGCCTTGACTCCAAGTCAAAGGTGAGAAACTGCTGTCTGTGTCTTACTACATACTTGGAGATTTCCTGCCATCTACTGATACAGAAGAATAGTGCATTTTTTTGACAATATTCCGTCTGCACACAAGTCAAGTCATGTTTATTTGTATAGCCCTTAATCACAAAGAGTCTCAAAAGGCTGCACAGACCACAGATTATTGCAAACCACAGACTATTATGACACCATCCCCTGATCTAAAACCTACATGATGGCAAGGAAAAACCTCAACATGAGGAAAATGAAGAAACCTTGAAGAGACTGCACATGTTTCATAGCGCACAATTATAAGAGTTTAGTAAGAGACAGACTATCTCTTTTGACATTTTGAATCAAAAAAATTATACAAATTTCTGAGATTAACCCTGTAATCTCCCTCCTCTCCCAACAGATTTCTATCAGGCAAAGAGAAGAGTCATCGAGATCAAATCCAACATGTGATTTTCACCCCCCTTTTTTGTTTGTATCCCATCAATGACACATTCCTGAAAGAAATGGCGATATTCCAACAAAAACACTCAGGAATTTCCAAGTTAGACAGACACTGCACAGTCGCTCTTAGGAAGACAACATAAGGGACCTCAACTGTGGCGTCTTTAAAGGTTAATTTGTGTACTGTATACGTTGTAAAGCGGGGCTGGGGATGGGAAGATATTAACATTTGATCTGCGGAGATTACGGTTAATCTTTGCCCCGGTTGATTTATACTCATTTGGATCGAGCGGACGTCCTTAAGTGTTGACTGAAATAATCTTTCTGTGTGTTACGTTCTGCAGGCAGTTGAAATGTCTCTGCCACATTGCACAGAAATGTAGGATGACCGTTTACTTGAAATACACCATCAGGGTTTACATCAATCTGCCTCGACCAAATCAATCAACGAGGCCAGATGCAAGGTCCTGTTTTGACGAAATGTTTTCTTTAAAAAAAATCTTTTTTACTTCATTGTTCTTCAGTGTGATGAGAAAATCCATTTTAATGTGTTGTTATTCTTTCGACCCCACTAAGCACTTATTTTGTGTTTATACTTTATGCATTCTAGTGAACGATACAGTAAATATGCTTAAAGCTTTAGTGATGTACATTTGCTTTGGTTAGACCGGACACGAGCACCACGGTTTATCCTATCTTCTGCCTTTTTTTTGGGTAGAAGCAGCCCACAAATTGTTCAGAGGAATGTTAAGTTGGTTAATAGACTACCACTGTAAAGTAGCCTTATTATAAACACACTGCAGTATTGCACATGCACCTCGTGTTTCTTCTAGTTGACAATCCCAAGCCTGAAATCTCTAACCTTGTGAAGTATCTATACTTTTCCTTTGCTTTCACATGTGCAATTTCTAACACTAATGGTTCTCTGCTCTAAAAAAAATATTTGTTTCCCTCAATCTTATTTATGTCTTATGTTTGTATTCCTGCTGCTAGGGCTAATTTAAACGGATGTGGTAAAAGGTCATGCTAACAACTTGAAAATGTCGAGCATAAATGTGACCGGACTTCCTGTTTATTGAAGCTCGTGCACGGAACCCGCCGCATACTGTTTGTGTGAAGCTGCAAAAGAAAGATCATGTTCTATTTATTGTACATAGTTTTTGTTAAAGATTTCAGAATAATAATAAAATGGTCTTTATGGAGATGGTGAGGCTGTTGTGTTTTCTGTACTTCAAAAGAAATCTTTACTGAATTTGTTTTTAATTACGTTCGGGGTACCGCGTTGTCGTGCACATAAGTTTGAATTTTTTTCAAATTGTTGGGTTCACCACGGTCTCTCATGCAGAGCTATGGACGTAGATCAGATTCAGATATACTTTATTGTCATTCTTGTACACGTGTATACAGAACGAAATGTCGATACATCTGACCCGCACAGTTTCCTTGAATGTACAGATATAAATAAATGTTGTACTGAGTTAGAGTATTGAAGTGCTAAATAATTTTAGCTATGTATAGTATTATACAGTAGTGCAAAGAGTGCAAGAGGAGCAGCTAACCAGATGTGCAAAATGGGCAGTCAGGTAAACAAGTCACTATACAGTAACACTGGAGCACGACAGTGCAGAGGAGAACAGATGTGCAAAGGAGTGCCTAGGTATAAGAGAACTGCCAGTAGTGCAAAAAAACAAAACAAACAGATGTAAAGATTAGCAGCTGTGTAGGCTTACTGTGTGTGTGATTGACCATTTAACAGTCTAATGGCCAGGGGGACAAAGCTGTTGCAGAACCTGGTGGTCCTGCACCGCACACTGCAGTACCTCTTCCCAGGGGCTAGCAGAGTGAACAGCTTGGTGGCCTTAGGGGTTGGGCAACTGCTTCCAAGAATGGGAGGTCACAGGTTCGAGCCTTCAAGACTTTTTTGGGTGAAATTCGATGTAGTGAGACTGTTCGCATTTTCAACCAAATGCGACCTCTATGCGTCTCCTGTGACTTTTAAGCGTCTCTTGTTTGATCGCCATCATATCCCGCTTGCCTGGAAGAGGACTTGAAAGACACGAGCACTGCATTGTTAGCGGAAGTGATCATGGATGCCAACGTATTTAGCTATTTGAAAGGTATTTTGCTACTGGAGGCTGAAGAGTTGTCCTCCCAAAAATATCTTAAATCAAAGAGGTCATTTTCCTTCTGTTGAGTGATTTCCTTGTTTTATCCGCTGTGGTGTGGTAAGTTCTAAGCTTTGTCTTCTTTTGTTCTCTAGTTTCATTTTTCCATTGATTTGATTACCATATTTTCTCCTCTTTTTTTCCCTGCTTTTACTTGTCATTCCTGTTTTTTTCTCCCTTTTCGTGCATTTTCCTTTTATTGTTTCCTTTCTTACACTTGTTTCTGTTTTTATGTCTATTCTTCTTTTTGCTTTATTTTCCCCCCTTTAAGTCATTTTGTTCATAATGTTGCATAATAATTGGTAATTGTATAGAAAGGAGAAAAACAACAAAAGCAATCCGAAGAGCCGTTTGGGGCCGAAAATAGTCGGCTCTTTAAATGTGCTGAGCCAAAAGTGAACGACAGAAAATTGCGTGGCAACATTGACGTAGACTCGTAAGAAAGGTAGGTCACGTAGCCAGGTAGTGTAACTGCAGGCGATAATTAAAGTAAACCACACGGGCCTCTCAATATTTTATTGTGTCGGTGATACATTTTTATTAAAGTAAAGCTGTAATTTTATCGTCGCCGGCGACTTTAATCGGGCATGCTTAAGGACTGTACTTCCCAAATTCATTCAATACGTGGACTGAGCAATTAGGGAAAAACATTGAACCGTGTGTACAGTAAGATCAAACATCTAGTTGGATCCAGCCATCTCTGTCTGTCCCTCACCCCCTTGTGCACCCCCCTCTGGAGGAAAACAAAACCTATGCAATCAAAGACAGCACAACATCTTCTCTGTTCCTTTATCTCTTTGTTTTCTTTATCCTCACTGTAAAATGTGGACCTGGAATGCCACGTCCAATTTATTCAACCCATGTTGTAACAATGACAATAAAGGTATATTCTATTCGATTAATCTAATTCTGTATAATCTTCTATTGAATTATTTCGCTATTTCAAGCCCTGAATTTTATGGGCATGATAGATTTTCCTGTGCGCTGAGAAGGTCTGGGCATTGCGCAGTGAGGAGGGAACATTGCTTTTACTGTAATTATTGATTTTAATATGTGTTATTAATACATTGTTGCAGCCCTATTTGTTACTACATCTCAGGAATCCCTGGGTGCGTAGAATATTTTGCAACATATTTACTTAATTGTAAGGAAGAACATTACTTATTCTGTGCCCAATTGGAAAAAAATCAGTTCGGGAATACCTATAAAACCACGAGACATAATGTGCTGTCCTGTCCAACCCTGTTTGGATTGCTACCGCAGTGCTGGCTGCAGCCCACCCCTTCCAACCATCCCCAGCCCCCTCGCCGCAGGCCCTTCTGTGCTCTCTCAGCCCCGCCCACACCTCCACTCCAACACTGGCGGAAGCCCCCCCCCCATTCTCTCTCATCCCCCGCCATCATCTGCTCCTATTCTCCCACCTCCGTTACAGGGCAGGACAGGCAGCTTTTGCATTCTCACCATAAGAGAGGATGGGAGGGGGCTGCCAGGGAGGAGAGTGAGAGAGAGAGAGGGAACCGAAAGGAGGCTGTGGATGTCGACGACGGACGTCAACAATGGAGCCGCATTGGAAACGCTGAGGTGATCGTGGCTGAGGGCGAATATACTCCAGGTGGAGTGGGGTGGGGTGGGGGGGATTTAGGGTAAGGTGGTCGAGGTGAGGAGGTGGAGGAGGGGCAACATGGGAACAGGCCTGGAACGCAACCGGCATAAATTGGATTGAAGCAGTATGGTAACGTTTCTTATTCGATTCCTCATCCTCATGTCCTCATCCACCCTCCGCCCACTGTCTGCCTTGTGTCACTCGCATCCACTCGCTATCTTCTGGAAACAGGTCACGGCGTCATCCTGTGCTGCATTGTTGGGTCTTTACCGTCATGCCAGTATCACACATCACTAGCATTTTCCTATCCTGCTTTTTCCCTTCTCAACGGGTTTGTTTTTGTTCCCTGTTATGTGTTTGTAACCTACTTTGACGCGGGGAGGTGGGGGTGATTGCTAATGGCCCCTGGGAGCCATCGGAGCTATCACACGTCAGTTAAAACGCTGATAAATCCCCCTGCTGAAACGTCCGGAGAAATTAGAGCACGACATCCGAGATGTTCGGTGTCATGTTTCTGCCTGAGCTCGTGTTTGTAGGCTCTGATTACACTGTTTTGACGTCAGGCGGGCGAGGGCACGGCGGCATTAAAATAGGCGCCATCTGCCGAGCCGCCCATATACCCGGGCAGGGAATCCCTTCTTGAATCAATCATTGCAAAAATACATCACTCGGGTTTTTGTAAGGAACCCCGGTTTGTAAGTGATAAGTGTCTTCTGTTCTTAATATTGTACACCTGTAAAGGAGATTTCATTGGATACCTCTTCATTATTTTGCACACCGATCATTGGTTTGACTATTACATATCGGCCTATCATGTTGCTGTTCTTTGATTCCCACACCCTTTTGGGTGGATCTGCTTTTGTAACCTACGATATGTAATAAAAGGAAAGGGCTCCCGGGATGTTGGAATTCCTCATCTGATGGCTTCTCTTCCAGTTCTCTTTGCAAGTTCAGAATCCATTGATGTCTTCTCTTTTTATTTTGAGTGTCCACTAGAGTTTCAGTATCAGTAAACATTTTTCTCAAAAGGGTACAGGAGTTTGTGCCAAAAAACATTTCGACTTATTCAAACATGCAAAAGATATTAGCAGACATACCCTTTTGCTATTCTGATAAACTTATATAGATAATTGGTCTTTCTCAATATGAATGGGTGTCTCTAAACCTTAAAATTCCTCCACCATAGAGGCATCCCTGCCCTCAGTTTATCTACGTTGGGTTGTGATTTCTCAGTTAAATGCAAAAACTAAATAATTCATAAAAATCCAGTGGTTCATTTCATACAAAACAAGCAAAATGTGGGTATTATTTTAAATACATGTATTGTGACATGATATAAAATACCAATGCGTGATCAACCTTAAAAACACTAAAATGTGACCACTTGTGTAGTGCAACTGAAAGAAAGTGCTGCAAAGCACAAGGAAGTATACAAAATACGGAGACTCGAAGTGACCGAAGAGCATTTTTCTTTGCATTGTTTTGCCCAGCCTTTCACTAGGTTTTGGGGTTTGGAGTGTAACCTTAGCAGAAAGATAGCAGATTATTTATTTCAACCGAGGATAATGGGTCAGGGCTGCACAGATCCAACCTAAAACTGATCATTTTAGGTAGTAAGAGTGAAAAAAAAGGAGCTGCCACGAATGACCCAAATTCACTCTCCCCTGCTCTTGGCAATAGTTGCGTAGGGATCAAGGATCAACGCCAAACCAGTGCAGTTCATTTTAGGTCCCTGCTCGCAGCAATATGCGATGGGAGATAATGGATCGCGAACATGAGTGCAGTTTATTTTAGGAGAAAAAATCAGGGTAAATAGAACTGCCCGATCTGACCAAAGTGCCTCCTGGAAAAATACCGGGGATAATGTATCAGGGTGGCACGAGTGTAGTTTTCTTTTTAGTGGACAGACACAAAAGAAACGCCAGGCACGACAAAATTGCTCTCTTCTGACCCTCGCTCGGAGCAATATGCGATCCGGGATAATGGATCATGGAACATCTTTTAACCCCAATGCACTGAGGCAGCGAAGTGAAGTACGAAGTGAAAGGTCGCCAGGGATTACTGTATGTGGTAGTGTTGCAATAGATATTCAGTCGAGAGCAATACTTGGATGTACTGTATATATTCTTTATCCTCTTCTCCAGATTAACTGACATCAACAGAAGTAAAATACTTTCATGAGGGGAGGGGCTGTGTTAGTCAAGTCAAGTCAAGTCATTTTTATTTGTATAGCCCTAAATCACGAAGAGTCTCAAAGGGCTTCACAGATTGTTACACTATATTACACAAACTATTTTCAACCGACAAGAGGAGTAGGTTATTCATATGCAATGGAGTAGAAGTGAGTTTTAAGTTTAGATTTAAACATTTCCACTGAGGTTGCAGATCGAATCTCAGGGGGAAGAGCATTCCACAGCACCGGTGCCCGGATGGAGAACGCTCTCGAACCAGCAGAAGACTTTTTTGCTCTCGGGATCATCAGAAGACCAGCACTCTCAGATCGTAGGCTTCGGACCGGGACATAGTGGCAGATCAGATCTGAAAGATAAGAGGGAGCATGTCCATGTATGATTTTGTACAATACTAAGAGAACTTTGAAGTCACATCTTTGGCTAACTGGGAGCCAATGCAGGTTAGCCAAAATCGGTGTTATGTGATCGTACTTTTTTGTCCTGGTTAAGAGCCTCGCTGCGGCATTTTGTACTAGCTGAAGAGACTTGATTCTGGACTTCGGGAGACCGGAGAGTAGTGCATTGCAGTAATCGAGACGGGAGGTAACAAATGCATGAATTATTGTTTCCGCATCAGACTGAGACAGTATTGAACGGATTTTAGCAATGTTGCGAAGATGGAAGAAGGCAGTTCTAGTAATTTGCTTTACATGCATCTCAAAGGATAGATCAGGGTCAAATATGACACCTAAATTTTTAACTGAGTCACTCTGTGTGATGTGACATTTGTCAATGTTCACAGCAGTTTTTGAGAATAAGTCCCGGCATTTAGAAGGACCAATGACTAACATTTCAGTCTTTTCAGAGTTAAGACGCAAGAAATTGAGTGACATCCACTCTTTTATCTCAGTGAGACAGGCCTCCAAATTTCCACAGTTTAGTGTGGAAGATTCCTCCAACGGAAGATATAGTTGAGTGTCGTCTGCATAGCAATGGAAGCTGATATTGTACTTGCGAATAATATCACCTAATGGAAGCATGTAAATGTTGAAAAGTAGGGGGCCGAGCACTGAACCCTGCGGAACACCGCAGGTAACATTAAAGGGCTCAGATGTCGTTTCACCATATTTAACACAGTGCGTCCTATCTGAGAGGTAGGATTTGAACCACGAGAGGACAGCTCCTGAGAGACCAATCCATTTTTCCAACCGTTCTAGTAGGATATTGTGGCGCACTGTGTCAAAAGCAGCACTAAGATCCAGCAGCAGCAAAAGTGATGAAGCGCCAGAATCCATTGACATTAGGAGATCATTTGTTACCTTGATCAGAGCTGTCTCAGTAGAGTGGTTAGCCCTGAATCCTGATTGCATGGATTCAAAAAGGTTATTCTCGGATATGAAAGCATTCAGCTGCTGTGCCACTACTCTTTCGAGTACTTTAGAGAGGAAAGGTAGGTTTGACACAGGTCTGTAATTACTTAATATTTCTGGATCAAGGTTGGGTCGTTTCAGTGTGGGTTTAATAACGGCGGACTTAAAAGCTGCTGGAACTACACCTGAGGAGAGTGATGTATTTATAATATTTAGAACTGAAGGCCCAAGGACGCTAAAAAGACTTTTAATAAGTGAACCTGGGAGCGGGTCGAACTGGCAAGTTGTCGGTTTGGCCGCATTCACCACTTGTTTGAGATCATCAAGTGACAGTTCACTAAAACCGGCCATTTTCCCAGGGCAGCCACCCTGTCGTGCATCTGTAAATTTCAGTCCTTTAATACGTGTGGTACTAACAATATCTTTTGCAATTTCTTCCTGTATGCATTGAATCTTCTTAGTGAAGAAGACCATTAACTCCTGAGCAGAGTGTGTCGAACTGTCTGCGATAGGCTGTTGCCTTGTAAGCGATGCTACAGTGTCAAAAAGGGCTTTGGGGTTGTTCTTTTGAGACGCAATCACCTTCGAAAGGTAGGCCGATTTTGCAGAGGCAAGGGCCGCTTTATACTTTAACAAGCTGTCACACCAGGTTTGATGGAAAACCTCAAGCTTGGTAGCGCGCCATTTTCTCTCCCATTTCCTGCATTCTTTTTTAAGGGTTCTAGTTTCATCAGTAAACCAAGGTGTGCGTCTTTTAGGACGTGATTTTAGTTTTATGGGCGCTATTGAATCCAGCACACTAGTCAGGGTGGTATTGAACTCATTCATGAGTGAGTCAATCGAGCCATTGTATTTAGGAAAGGACGCAACTGCTCCAGGAAGGAGTTCAAAGAGCTCAGAAACTGTGCCAGTGCTTATATTGCGTCCGCTAAATCCCTCATCTTTATTAACTCTACATTTAGTTAGCACCTCAAATGTCACTAAATAATGATCAGAGATAACAGTAGTACACGGTAGCACCATAATGTTTGAGGTTAAAACTCCTCGAGTCAGAATCAAGTCTAGCGTGTTCCCATTTTTATGGGTTGGCAAGTCAACCAGTTGAGTAAAACCAAATGCATCAATTAGAGAACTAAACGCAATAGTAAGTGAACTGTGTGGGGAGTTCATATGAATGTTAAAGTCTCCCATAATTATAATTTTGTCTGCATAGGTTACTAGTTCAGACAAAAGTTCAGCAAATTCGTCTAAGAAAGTTGTGTATGGCCCAGGTGCACGATAGATAGTTATTACATCAATTGACAATTGAGGGGACCGCATCACAAGTGAGAATTAATGTTATTCCATTTGTTAAGTTTAATCTTTAAGAGACATCAATGGATTTTGAACTTGGAAGGACAGGGAGAGAAGTCTTCTGATAAGGAAATATCCATCCTCATTTTGAAGCCCTCCCAAAAGCCCCCCTTTTTTATTAAATCTTCAAGGTTACAAAAAGCAGATCGGCCCTAAGAGGTCTGGAAATCAACAGCAACAGCAAACAACAAAATGATTGGCCGATACCGACAACGATATAATAGTCAAAAGACCAGTGCGCAATAATAGAATAAGGAACTGGAATCCTATGACATCTCTTTTGCCGTTGTCCAATATTAACAGCATGATAAATTTATAGTTCCCTCTTTTCATTTTACAGAAACAAATATAATTGAATAAAAGGTGGTATTGCAAGCATTACTGGATGCCGACAAGATCGAATACACAGATTTTACCGCATGATGCGGTAAAAGCCTGCCTCATTTAACAGTCTCTAATCTTATACTTGGCTGCCCATCCATGCAGAAGGGTCAACTCAGTCTCACCAATATACCAATGTATGACCCAATAGTCTTAACTAAATAGTGGATAATGTGTGTGAGCGTTCTTTAAGAACAGAAACAGACAAGCAAGGACAAGTCACAGCAACCTACCAGGTTTGCTTGAGTCTTCTAATATCTGATAGACCTTGGCTAACAATCTCCCCGATTGAGTGGCCTTAAGGGTCAACATTGTGGCAATTGTAAGGTCTTAAATGTCCTTAATGTATTTACGTGACCCCCTTTCGAAATACAACCTCAACACCATTCATTTTAATGGGGTACGGATGACCAGCATGAATTTCCTCAATCTTTCTGATCTTCCCCAGCTGGACAAGAGCGAGGTGACAACTCTCAGCCTCCCGTCCACCGCCAGCCATGGAGGCTCTGACAGCAACATCAGTGCAGATGGCGGCGCGGCGGGGTCTTCAACCGGCGGCGTGCCGGCCGGCGGGGCTGCAGAAGGCGGGGCAGGTTGTGTCGAGCCCCAGCGGACTCGGGCGGCGCTGGAGCACCTGCAGCAGAAGATCCTCAAGGTGACCGAGCAGATCCGCGTGGAGCAGGAGGCTCGGGACGACAACGTGGCCGAGTATCTGAAGCTTGCCCACAACGCAGACAAGCAGCAGGCCTCGAGGATCAAGCAGGTCTTTGAGAAGAAGAACCAAAAGTCGGCGCAGACCATCGCACACTTGCACAAGAAGCTAGAGCACTATCACAAGAAACTAAAGGAGATAGAACAGGTAAGTTGTTATATTATTTGGCAAAATACGATTTTTCAGTTCACATCTCTTGCCGTCATTACACCAGTGTTTATGTCTTTGCGTTTATTTCCTCATTGGGGATTGTTTAACCAATAAGTGACACAAAAAGGCATCTGCACAGTGCAGGCCTTTGAGACTTTTTGTGATAAAGTGCCAGACAAATAAATGTGACTTGTTCACGGATCTTTTAACCGTCTGGTTGTTGGGGCACTACTTCCTGTGGTGTGTCTTGGGCAAGTAAAATCACGCTGGGCCCATCCCTCTACAAGCCGTTTTTTGGGGGGTTGGGGTTTGCTCCCCTACATGGAACAGATAGCACTGGTTACCATGGTCACCTGTAGCAGGGAGAATAAAATGAAATTAAATGATCTGCATTTATATAGCGCTTTTCAAGTCAATGACTTCCCAAAGCGCTTTACAATGTGCTCCACATTTCCCAATAGCGGCCTTGCAGCCATGTGAGGCGCTAACCTGCGCTAGCCTCTTGATCTGACTCAGATGCAGCACCCTCATAATCTGGTCTATGATTTTTTTTCCTGTAAAGCATCAGTCTGCTCTTAAGAGATGAGCCAGAGCTCAGTATAGATGGGCTTAGGACCCAGCAATATGCAGAGCACTTTGCCCCCAAAGACAACTGGAGCACGTGGGACAATAATAATATCAGATACTATTATTGTGCTTTTCACTGACCAGAATGGACCGGCCCGGCAGCCCAAGGATGTCCTGCGGGACATGCAACAAGGACTAAAAGACGTGGGGGCCAACGTCCGAGCGGGGATAAGTGGTTTTGGAGGTGGCGTAGTGGAAGGGGTCAAAGGCGGGGTATCGGCACTGACTCACACCGCCGTGGTCTCCAAACCCAGAGAATTCGCCAGCCTCATCAGGAACAAATTCGGCAGCGCCGATAACATCGCCCACCTCAAGGACACCCTGGAGGACGGAGTCGGGGGCCACCCGGACGACACCCCCACCCCACGGGCTCTGAGCGGGAGCGCCACCCTGGTGTCCAGCCCAAAGTACGGCAGCGACGACGAGTGCTCCAGCGCCACCTCCGGTTCGGCTCCGGGCAGCAACTCGGGTGGGGTGGGCGGAGGCATGTTGGGGCCTTCGTTGGGGAGCCCCCGGCTGGACGGGCACCATCACCACCATCATCATGTGCACAGCTCGTGGGACTCGCTCCTGGAGGGCTTGCAGGAGATCAAAGCTGGCCAATCGCACATGGAGGACACCATTGAGGACATGAAAGGACAACTGCAGAGCGACTACTCCTATATGACACAATGCCTGCAAGAGGAGAGATACAGGTACCCCCCCGCCCCCGAAAAAAAAAATGAACTAGACTCTTGAAGGAATATTGTGTATTATTTAGTGGTATAAAATACTTCATCAATTTAAAAATCCAATATTGGTTTAAATAATAACAAAAAATACATGAACTTTTATGTATTTGTTCGAATACTGGTAAGTCGAGTAATTTGTATTTATTTTACAAAAGATAAGCCTCAACTAAAGGGAACTGAAATAATGGTCCGCCATCTTGCTGCCATGGAAAAAACCCTCGAAAAGTCTTGGCAAAAAAGAAGTAAAACAGTCATTTAGGTCACTCTGAGTCTCCGAAGATTGTATTCTTCCTTGTTCTTTTTAGCACTCGTTTTCGGTTGCACTACACCATGTAACGACATCTAAAGGTCATATATTACACACTGTTTCTTTAACCAATCCATTAACTCTTGATAAGTATGGCCTTGTTTTGGTCTTCATTTGGCAAATCCCATAACAAAAACAACTTATTAAAAACCCGATTAAAAACAGCTCTTGTTTTTATTGGTTTTAATTGTGAAAATGACAAGATTACCAGTGGATTTGATAATGTATTGTCAAATGTTTCATTAGGTATGAAAGATTGGAAGAACAGCTGAGTGACCTGACAGAGCTTCATCAGAACGAAATGAGCAATCTCAAACAGGAACTGGCCAGCATGGAGGAGAAAGTGGCCTATCAGTCCTACGAGAGAGCAAGAGACATTCAGGTAAGGGGGAAAGGATTCATTAATAAATCAACCAATCATTCGATCCATCAACCTAACAAAGCTGATTTATCAAAAAGCGGGACACTTTTCAATAAAAAAAAGGCTCTACCCGGGTTAAGACCTAATTCTATTGTCTCGATGGATTGATGGAAGGATGGATGATTGACAGTAAGAAGTTGGATGGTCATCCGTCCTGAAAGTTAGGGAGAAACTTTAGCAAAAAAAAGATTTAAGACCTTCACATTGTGTTAAAATGTGGGCGTTATTTTTTACCCTGAGTAAAAAATTTTCTCACACATCAAATATTTAACTAAAAATGGGTTTTATCATCTGAAGAGTATTCACCAGTGTCCGCCCATTTCTCTCTCAGGCAATCACAGAAGTGCTGATGCATGCTTTTATATCCTTACTTTTAGATGATTGTAAAGCCCTGCTCTCTGGTTTCCCAAATCGCGTCAAGTCACATTTATTCTTACAGTCCTTAATCATCATCCCCTGATCCTAAACCAACATGCAGGCACTCAAAACCTCAGTATGAGGAAAATAAACCTTGAGATGGGGCCTCACAAGTGGTCATCCCCCTTCCAGGAGGACCAGGGTGCAATATATTGAGCATTGGGTCACCATCCATCCATTATCTGCACCGCTTATCCTCAGCAGGGTTGCGGGGTGCTGGAGCCCATCCCAGCTATCTTCGGGCAGTGGGCAGGGGACAGGGAACACTTAACCTGACATTCATGTTTTTTGAATGTGGTAGGAAACCGGAGTGCCCGGAGGAAACCCACGCAAGCACGGGGAGAACATGCAAACTTCACACAGGAGGTTCGATCTCATGACCTCAAAACTGTGCCGCACACGTGCTAACCACTGCGCCGTCATGCTGCCGCATTGGGTCACAAAACTGTAAATTTCTCCAAAAAGCCCATGACAGCAATGACTCAAAAAAGAATATTGCCAGCTTGCAGCTACTGCCAATTTCAGCAGCACGTGTGCATACAGGGGCCGAGGGGAAGGATCCAATTACACCAGTTTTAAAATCGCTGCATTGGCTCCCTGTGCGTTTCAGGATTATATTAACAGTCTTGGGCCATTTTACCATTCTGGTGTGATGTGATGATATTGACTGACAGAATGATAGATGGGTGGATTATTAATGTTGATTAGATTAGAAACATTGATGAATAAACGGTTGATGGGAGGAAACGCGGTAGCGATGGATGACTGATGGTTGGACAAGTTCTCGAAGGTACAAACGCAGCGCGCTTTTCGGATCTTTCGTGGATAGATTGAGGACGAGTCAAAAAAAAGAAGATCCATCAATGATTAAAAATTGATAACCAAGCAAAGACATTACCGTGCATGTTGCTCTTTCAGGAGGCGGTGGAGTCGTGCCTGACCCGAATCACCAAGCTGGAGCTGCAGCAGCAGCAGCAGCAGGTGGTCCAGTTGGAAGGCGTCGAGAACGCCAACGCTCGAGCGCTCCTGGGCAAACTCATCAACGTGATCCTGGCGCTCATGGCCGTTCTGCTCGTCTTTGTGTCCACGCTGGCCAACTTCATCACTCCCCTGATGAAGACGCGAGCGAGGGTGGGATCGACCGTACTGTTCACCGTTCTGCTCTTCGTTTTGTGGAAGCATTGGGACTTTGTGGAGCCTTGGCTTCTGCCCAGCTGAGCTTACCTTTGAGAAGTTCTGGGACAGAGGGTTTTTTTATGTGCCCTCCTCAAATGTTCTTTTGTGACATTTTGTTGGGGTCATTTCAAAATTCGGTTCAACCTATTCAGATTTGCTTCCATCTACCAAACATGAGCCCAAAAGGGCTCACAATTTTGTTATTTTCAAGTTCAACCCAGCAAGGAAATGAAAAATAAGTCTATTCAAGTTTTTGATGAACGTTTAGCTGCACTTTAATATATTAGGCATGCCCATCAATTGCAATCAAAAGCCGCTGCTTTTTTTTCTTGTTTGCCAACCTTTCTATCTTACAGAGACGCTGTGTATTATTTAGCTACTCCGAATAATTAGCGCCACCTAGTGGTGAAAAAAACCTTACTAGGAAAAAACAAAACATTGATTAGAATAATAAGCAAAAATACACAAACTACCATATAAACGTGCATTTGTAGGTAAAGACGTTCGTATACAGAGCTGGAGTGGGCCCCCTTTTCAGCCCGGGAATTTTCTACCCAAAGCCGGGTTACTTTGCTATGAAGGAGGTATTTGAATGACTGGCAGCGAGTTCTTATGACGCATTTTTATTGGGAAGAAATTCAGGTATATGTCGATAAGTTAACAGAAAACACTACACTGTTTTAATTCATCAGAAAATTATAGAAATATTCTGATATACATGAAAACATCTTTACCTATGTTCAGTGTCAGTCATTTGAAATCGAAATTGCATTTGCTGTCCCAACTTTTAAGCTTTAAACTTAACTTTTATAAGAGGCTTCACTTCACCCATTTTAAGTAGATTACTTAAAACATCAAAATCCTCCCAAGAAACGCACTGGTCGCTGTGACTTTGTTGATGACAATGTCATTGTTTATAGACTTCAGAATTTCCTTTTGAATGTACAGTACATCCGCATGAAGACAGTGAGCTTCTCTGCCTAGTTTTGAACCATTTTAAAGCAGAGAAGCTCCTATCAAATGCAACCTGAGTACAAGAAAGGCTCAGCAGGAACTTATATGGCAGCCCAATGACATGGTAGGCATCTGTGAGGAAGTTATATTGTGAGAGGACCTGCTTTTTTTCTCTTTCATTTCTTCCCAAGCTTTCTTCTTCTTTTTTTAGCATCTTTTCTTTTTTATTCCTTCATACGTTTCCTTCCTTTTCATCAGTCTTCTTGTATACTTTTGAGTCTTTTAGCCTTCTTTTTTCTTCCTCTATTTGTTTTTTCTCTCTTATTTCCTTTACTTTTTCTTCTATACAGATTTCTCAACCTGCCTGTATTTTAATAATTCATGTTGATATGATAATTCATGTATTTTTGTACTTTTTCTTTACCACTAGGAGGCGCTAAGTAATACATACTGTCCATTTAAAAGGCTGTTCCAAGTCACATAGTGGGCGTGACCTATGGTTACAAATCCAACTGTCAGGGTGCAACTTCTAGCGGTGTGTCTTGGGCTAGCACAGCCTGGTAGCGCCCAACCCTCTCTAGGTCGTTTTTTGAGGTTAGGGGTTCGCTCCCCTACATAAAAAGATAATACTGGTTTCCATCATTACAAGTAGCAGGATACGCTTCCTGATCTGACTCAGATACAGCACCTTCATCATCTGGTTGCCGTTGTTTAATCGCTCCTGTAATGAGTAGACCAGAAAGCTTTAGTCGCAAAGATTTTTCCCTACAGTTAAATGGAACAAAAAACACTGCCGCAACAAAACAATAAAAATGTACCCCAAAAATTTCCAGATGAGGACACAAAGGTAAATAAAAGCAGAATGTGAGCCTATCTTCTTCCTCTGGAACGACAAAAAGCACCAAACATCAAGACAAAAAATGCTTTTTGCCAAGCTTCTACATAAACCCACCAATCATCAATTGCTGTCACCAAAAACATCAGCTTTTCTAGACTACTTTAGGATTTTTACAAGATGCACTCACAGGACGGGATTCGTGAGGCAAACTTTCATTGATTTGGGAGAAAATGTCGTTTTTCACATGAATGTTTTTTGAGCAAATCATGCATGTTCTTGTGTGTGCACTGGAACCTGTTTGACACTTTAAGACATGGATTGTCGTGCAATGCTCACCAGACACTTGATTACCTGCACACAGAAATCCAATTCAGGGACTCTGAAGATTGAAACAGATATATTCTCTGTAAATGTATATATTTATTTCAATTCGAGAGTAGAGGCCAGCAAACGAAATGTCCCTCGGTTAAATGGGTGTGATTACCAGCTATTCTGTGTCGCAAGAAGGCTTTTTAGACACAATTCTGGCTGTTTTGCCCTCGCTAACGTTTAACATAGTGTCTAGCTGCAAAAGAAAATGCTTCTTCATCCTGTAAAACTACTTTCCTTCCACAGATAATATATTTCATGACCACCGTTGTTCATCTGTTCTCACCCATGGTGTCTAATGAATTGGCATGTCTATCTGTGTCAATGTTTTTATCCAGTTTGCAAAAAAAATATATATCTTCGAATAAATATTGTTTTGTTAACAAATAGACAACTCTAACTCTGAAAACTAGACTTTTAAAGGGAGTATTGCTTAGTGCTTCCTTGAGAAAAAAACAACTTCATTAAAAAAAAAAATATCGATTTTGATAAAAAGCAAAAATATATACACCGTTCAAGAGTGCATTTTTTCTAAATATTTGTAGGTTGGAAAAATTGGGGGAAAAAAATTGTATGATTTGGAAACTTTGGGTATCCGTAGTTTGTATTCTTACTTGTGCTTTTTAGCACTTGTTCTCAGTAAGGCAACCCGATAATACACACTCTTCTTTTAAGCACATCAGTCATGGAGAAAAGGTTCAACAAGAGTAATCTCATCATCCCAGGTGATTATTTTACTCCTAATCCTTTGTCGTCAGGAGAATGTTAATCTAGATTAGCCCTGTAGATCTTTAAAGGTGAATTATAAAAACTGAAAAAAAAAAAAAACTCGTTTGGATGTTATTTTCAAACAAAAACTTTTAATCTACCATTATAGAATTAAAAATGTAAATGTAAATCATTTTTTGGGGGATGTTGAAAAATATCCGGACATTGTTGTCAATTAGATTTTGTATTGTGTGCACCTTTTTCCGAGTACAAGACATTAATGTAGTGCTTCTTTCCGCCGCTACCGGCGTGTGGTGGCGCAGTGAGAGCTCACCCAGCATCCACAACAAAGAAATCCTCTTCCTCTTCCTAGCTCGAGCAAAGAGGCGAGGCAGTTTATTTTGAGATTAAAGTGAAATAAGAAAGCTTGATGCGGTTGAGAAAATGGTTGGATCGCTTTTTACCACGGAGGGAGACCTCTTGAAGCACATCTTCCAAAAGTAAGTTAAACTCAACTTTGTTTATCTTTATAGAGCATATTATTTTATGAAATGTTTATTTTTTGGAACAAAAAAGTACAGGTTACATATGCAAGCCTTAAACATACAAAATATAGCACTGAAGCAATTTACTAACAAATTCAACTTACGAACGATTGTCCGGAAGCTATCTTGTTCGTATGTAGAGCAGTGTCTGTATATTGAAGGATTTTTTTAAAGCAGCATTGCAAAAAAAAACAATTTTAGTGAATATATTGCACATGATTTTACTCATTTCAAAAAATATTTTATTTTACAAAAACGAAAAAAATGTCATAAAAGCCTTTTGTTTTACTTGCAGATCATTATTGCTCATTTTAAGTATTAACTTTTTAATAAACACACAATAAAAATGTAGTAAAAATAACGTACAATGCAAAATGAACAAGAAAATATGTTACCTCCTGAGCCAGGTGACCACAAATGATTAGCATTTTCAATCCGGCCTGCCAAACAGAAGTGCTCCAAAAATGATATTAACTCACGTTCGTTTTTTGGCTCGAATTGAGATTTTTGCTTAAAGCAGCTACCATTTGAACGCTGCACTATTCACACAAGTACCAGAGACACCCAACAAATCAAATAGCAGGTCACAAAAGAAACACAATTTCTGCCCAAGTTGAATTTTTCTATTGACATTTTGTTCTTAAGGCTTAAAATGCCGTAGGCAATTATGTTTTTTAGAGTGACGATTATGGTAGAAAAAAAAGATACCATAATTGCGCATAATCAGTACATTTCAAAAATCATCTTTTAAATATAAGCCTGTTAATTGTCCATTGTGTGACCGTGTTAAACGTACGAGACCTGAAGTTAGTCAAATGACGTGGCCTAAATGTCTTCTCGCATGGAAAAACGTGCCAAACGATTCCAAAGCCGAATCACAAAAGGCTCAGATTGACCCAAGAAATTGGTTCAGGTTTTTAATAATTGTCAGGCAAACCCATATGACTATTACAATGATGACAATGTACACAACAGAACTCACCTGACCTCTAAGCAGTAGGACATTCATCGTCATTAAGATTGTTTCTGACTTGGAGTTGACAAAACCTAGCGTGGATTGGAATCGTATCAAATCAAAAGCGTTTCTTCTCCGTTAGCTAGCAAACTCTAAAAGATTTTTAATAGAAACTGCAGAGTAGAAAACAAAAACATTTTTTCCTGATTTGATCTTGAATTCCCATCAAGGCTTAAGATATACAATATATTGCTTCCAGGTGCTAAAACATAATGTATCGAATGTCTCTTGGGGGGGAAAAAAAAATAAACATTCATCATTTAAACAGTGGCTTGTATCCATCATGGCCGGCCTCATCTGCCTTGGAGGGAGAAAATGTTGGTAAGGAGCTGCCATTTAGATCCAAGGAAGCTAATCAAAAGATGAACAATCAAAAAGCCAGAACCAGCTTGATGAGCCCTCTCCTTAAAAAGTCCCCTCTACTTCAGTCAAGTGTCCTTTTTTAACTGAACACAGAATTAACTCACGCAAACTTGCTGAAAGGACAGAAAAGCCCGACGACTGGATGTCGATACGAAGGAGTCGGAAAAGTGACGCTAAAACCAAATAGCTAACATAAAAATCAGAACTGGATGCAACACAGTCAATCCTCTTTCAAGTAGGCTGGTCCATTTCGGGGGAATCCATCCGCCCCTTTTTGTATGTAAAGCTACAAAATTAAAAAACAAAAACCTCCAAGGATTTAAAAATTAAAAAAAAAAAAATCCTGAAGTCCAGGTTTCAATGTTGAATTGTAATGGATTCCAAACGGTTTCTGGTATGTGCGCCTATTCAGTTGCCGGACTCAATACAAATGAGCTTTAAAAGAAATGCAAACACACCGATCGATGTTCAGCAGGACGTCATCGAAACCCGCATGCACAGTCTGCTGGTCTCGGGCGGGATTTATGAAAGCGTTTGGTTGCGGGGATGAGGCTCATTAAGGGTTATTGCAATATTTGGTCAATGACTTTCCGGAATGAGACGAAAAGCAATTTTATAAGAACTATTAGAGCCAGACTGCAAAAAAGTAAGGAAGGAAAATTGAAAGGGGAACGAGACATTCAGTTTGTCGGCATTTATAGATTTAGGAGCAAAGTGTAAATAGAGCATCGGGAGTGGAAGGGAACTACAAAAACCAAGGTGCCATTTTAACAAGGACACCTAAATGCCACATATTGACAATAGCAACTGTTTGCGTTTGGAAACCCGGCTTGAATTCGTATGTCCTCAGTCCGGTTGGCTGGGTGAGCTAAACACCATTAAAACCATCCATTCCTGACTTTATCATTATTTTTTGTTGGAGTCTGGACCCAATAGACCTTTGTACATTTTCTTGATTTTCTTTACCATGTTCAGGCTACTTTTTGCAACAACCCATCGTGCAATTGTTGTAAACCTTAGCAGAAGTTTGTGCTACACTAATTAGTACAGTGGTCGGCAACCTCCAGGCCGCAGACCCGTCCCGGGCCTCACGGTAAAAAAAAAGAATGCCTTTGTTTAATGTATTCGCATTACGTCAACGTTTGGGTGTCCCTTAAACAGGTTTGACTAGAATATCGGCGTCATTTGACTTAAGATTGCTCAGTCGTCAAATATTGCTGACTTCATTTGCTCAGCATTGTCTGCAGCGGGAATAAGATAAGATTGTAAATATAAAACACAATGTAGTACAGACGCCCCCCTGCTTACGAATATTCGACTTACGCAAGACGGTAGATACGAACATTTTTTGGGGGATGTCGAAAAATATCTGGACATTGCTGTAAATTAATTTAGTATTGGGTGCACCTTTTTCCAAGTACAGGACATTGCTGTAGTGCTTTTTTCCACTATGTGGTGGCGCTGTGAGATGTCACCCAGCATCCACCCCAAAGAAGAAATCCGGCTTCTACTTCTTAGTTCGTGTCTATACACACTGCACTGTATCTCTAGCACGCTAGGAACTTTGACGTTTTTATCGTTTAATATCTCGTGCATCAATTCGATATGGTTTGTGTAACGAAGAGGCGAGCAGTTTCTTTTGAAATGAACATGGAATAAGAAAGCTTGATGGGGTTGAGAAAATGGTTGGATCGATTTTTGCAATAATCTGTGGTCTGTGCAGCCCTTTGAGACTCTGATTAAGGGCTACACAAATAAACACGACTTGACTTGACCACTTTTTACCAAACTCTCCTAGCTCATCTTCCAAAAGTAAGTTGAACTTAACTTTATTTCTTCATATTTATTGTCAAGTTTATTTGTGACGCCCTTAATCAAAAGGAGTCTTAAACGGCTTCACAGACAACAGAATGTCCCGCCTAATGTGTAGCTTTGTTTTTCAGTACTATGCTTTATCATTCAGCCTGCTTTCTAACGTTTTAGAGCATATTATTGTATTAATCTTTTATTTTTCAGTTTCAAACCCATACAGGTTACTCATACAAGCCTTAAACACACTTATATAAACCTTAAACATACGTTCCATACAAAATATAGCACTGGATCAACTTACGAACAAATTCAATTTACGAACGATCCTCCGCAAGTAGGGCAGCGTCTGTAGTTTTTATCTCATCACCATTCTATTTTACTCACGTTGGACCTTATTGTTATGGGTGAACTCTTACCTATAATGCTCCTTCAAAACGTGTAGTATTATGGGAATGATTTCACCCGAAACAACGTAGTTGAATGATTGACTAAGTACGGTATGTCACAAAAGTGAGTACACCCCTCACATTTATGCAGATTTCAAAATAATGTTCAATTGAACATCATTGAAAAACATGGCTTTGACACAATGAAGTGAAGTCTGAGTAAAGCTTATAAGGCAGTGTAAATGTATTGCCATATTGGGAGTTTCAGTGAACAGTATGACAGAGTGTAAGGGCTGTACTACATATCGATTACACCTGCGTCCTAGTCACACCTGAGACTTAGAATAACAAGTCACGTGCTTTGTTTGGACATTTAAGGGTGTAGTGTCTTTGGGGTGTACCCACTTTTGTTACCAAGGGTTCAGGTACTATCAGCTATATTTTGAGTTTTTGAAGGGAAAAATAAATTTACACTACTATATATGCTTTACAGACTACTTTTCATAGTATCAAAGGGATGTTTCTTCAGTGTTGTTCTATTAAACATTACAATAGCTCTACTGACTTTTCTCATGTCATATAGCTCCCTAATGGTCTAATGAAAACACAGTGGATTTATGGCTTAATAGTTTTTATTATTCTGGTTATTAGTGGGCCCGGCCACAAGAATATTGTCAGACATAAACCGGTCCGTGGTGCAGAAAAGGTTGCCGACTGCTGTGTAAGGATTTTTGTCAGTATCTGTTTACATAAAAGTCCCCCGTCACCCCGGCAAATTGAGATTTTTGTCATGATTTTTTTCCCCGTAGGAGACAGCCCTGGTTGTCGAGATCATAACATAAATCAAGACCGTCTGCTGACACCTAAACGATTTCATAAACGCAGCTCCGGCTCACAGCGAGAGGTTCCTAAGCGGACCTCTGGGTGTAGAAGAGAATGTAGGCCTGAGTGTTGCACACTTCCTCCACACTGCAAACCTTCATCTCGGAATCATTGCAGTGGACCCAGAAACCTGAGGAACACACGGAGCCGGTTAGGTTGGACGTCAGCTTTTGTGGGAGGTGGCCGGGTCCGTCATCCACACCTCCTTCTGTGTTGTAGCAGTATGCGGTGTAGTGCCCTGAGCCAAAGCCTTTGCCATGGTGCATTACCACGGCCGACAGGTCGTAGGTGTAGCCCCCTTTGTGGACCGAGTGGCCTGAGCCCGTGCAGCAGTAGGGTTTGATGTTTAGAACCTGGTCGAAGGCCACGTGGACGCCGATTTTCTCCCGATGGTTTCTTCCTGACCACCTGCCCATAGAACAGGTTATTATTGCCACATTGTTAGGCGTTCAAATGGGACCGTGTGTAAGAATTGGCCACTAGATGTTGCTATGTTGTGTTTTGCAACAAAAAACAAGTGACACAAAGCACAAGGAAAATTACACACTAAGGAGATGCAAAGTGACCAAAAAGCCCTATTTTCTCTCACTTTTAGCCATTTTTTTTTTTTTAAAAGGTTTTATTTTTTCGGGTACCTGTAGCAGCAAGTTGGTGGACAAATATGTCAGCTCTCTCTAGGAGGGACTTATGGGTAAAATAAGGCAGATTTCAAGAGTAGTTCACGTGTTTTTGAAATCTATATATATTTTTTTTAATGATTTTTTTTTTTACCACTAGAAGGCACTTAATACACACTGCCCCTTTGAGTCACATATGGCATAGTCAAGGCCAGTGGGATGAAAGGTTTTTTATGGCTCCTGAGATGATCTTGAGACAATATTGTACACCAGGAATCGTTTTTCCCGTACATTAGTTATTTGTGGGGGCAGCACGGCGGCTCAGTGGTTAGCGTGTATGCAGCACAGTTCTGAGGTCATGAGATCGAACCTTCCTGTGTGGAGTTTGCATCTTACCCGCGTACTAGCGTGCGTTTCCCCTGGGCACTCCGGTTTCCTTCCGCATTCCAAAAACATGGCCTGTCTAAATTGTCCCAAGGTGTGAATGAGCGAGTGAATGGTTGTCTGTTGTGCCGTGCGACTGTCTGGCAACCAGTTCAGGGTGTCCCCTGCCCTCTGCCTGATGATGGCTAGGGTGGGCTCCAGCACCCCCGCGACCCTACTAAGGATAAGCGGTGCAGATAATGGATGGATGGATGGATAGTTCTACATGAAGAAAGTGTTATATTTGATTATATTTCAATTCAACTATGACTGAAAAATATTTCAGTTAAGCGAAAGAGAGAAAATTGCCATTATTTCTCCTTGGAAGTCAATTTAGCCCACTTTAGGCTACTGATGGCGCTTGAATGATTGCGGATAGCATCGCTGAGGCAGCCTTTAGGCTTAATTTTCTCTATGAAAAATATTGAAGTTGAAAATGAATGCATACAAAACACCTCAAAAATCGGTCACTTAAAGTAGTGAGAACATATTTACCTGTAGCAAATAACTGTTAGCTTAAGTATTTGTATTGTCATTGCTTTATAGGGTTTGTTTAAAGTTAGGGTGCGTAGTTTGAGGCTTTTTTAAAAAGTTTAAAATCAAATATTTTCTCTACTAAGTACGTGCTTACAATGCCCAACAGAATTCAAAGAGCCTTTATATACTTTTACCGCACAAATCTGCTTTTAGTTTACTTTTACCCTTGGTGTTTCGGACAAAGAGCGTATTACGCTAAAGGGGTGTGGGGAGCAGAAGAGCGATTTCACACAATTGTGGTCACGGTTTGTTTTTTTTTTCCCAGGATGAAAATAGTGAAAGTAAGAAAATGACTGTTTAAAATACAGTCCAAATGTCATTCAAAAGCCCCGAAAAGATGAAAAAGGAAGAGTTTATTCGAGTGCATCTCAGAATTTTTACATTCTTGCACGCGAAAAAAAGGTGTAATGACAATAATAAGATGGCATGAGCGAGTAGAATATTTTGAAGTTACTGACACCACCTTTAAGCAGCTGACGTTGCAGATTCAGTCACCAGCATTGGCATCGAACGTTGCTCAATTAGAACGTTTAAAAACTGAATGCACAGCAAAGAAATCCATTTTTTCTTATTAAAGTATCATTTTTTTCCTTGATTTTGGGCTGTCCTCAGCCTAAGAGGAGCACATATTTAGCTTTACCAGTTAGCTTTAGTTTTGTCCAGAATTACCTTAGAGGTCGCTAGCAGCAACAAGCACAACATTACTGAATGCTTTCATTCTAAACATTTTATCGGTCCGGCCCTAAGCTTGTACATGAACTTTTGAACCGGCCCTCCATCCATTTGACACCCCTGCTTTAAGTCACGGAAGTGCAGTGAATTGAATTAAAACTATACTTTCAATGCAAATGTGTTTTATTTCCTAGAATTGTCTGCCCAGTTACATTATAATGGAACTTTAATGTTTTTATGCATTCATTGTCATTGACAGCTATTGATGTCAATAGTATGAAGTCATCTTGAATTACTTAAAGGACAATCAATTCAATACTGATCAATAATTAGTTCTTCATTCTTACTATGATTAAATATACCCAGACGTCTAACAGTCTCAACTGCAACTATACAAGCAATTTTAAAAAGCAAAGTCCTTATTAGCTTTGGTCATTTGGATGATATGTTCATATTATATTCAAAATAATATCAGAGGGTTATGAAGGAACACGCATTGCTAAAATGTTTAAAAAGTCTGTGTGGGAGACAAAAAAATAACTTGCCTGAAGCGCTTGAGGTGCAGCCGTAGAACCTGAGGTAAACGGTAGATCAGAAGCTGCTTATGGGCTTCTGAAAGAACTAAAGGCTTGTGGGAGGTTTTCCTTCTTCTTTCTGACAAATCGCATTACAAAGAGACGATAGTTGGTTACATGAAAATGATCGGAAATTGCAGCGATTTGAGTTCAAAAATCAGCTCTCACTGTTGCAGTGGTTGCAGGCATAAATGCTGCCTTCGAGCGCCTCCATCTCAGTGAACTTGGACAGCATTTCGGTGAGGGTGCAGCTGCGCTGGTAGGTGGCCGAGCCTTTGTTGACGCTGTGGTAGCGCTCGGGGAACTCCAAGGACAAATCCCAGAATGGCTCTACCGTGTTTGACTTGTGCTTGCAGGATAGACACGTCACCTAAGAAGAAGGGCAAATGAGATTTTTATTTTAGCCCTGAAATATAACTGCTTTTTTTAAAAACTGACAGTCGCTTAGAAATTGTTGTAGGTGGGACTTAACTTTACGTGATTGACCCAAGTGCAAACTAGGGGAAGACCACATGCTTAAGTGAGTAACCATCTCAAACAACCGCCCCCTCATTTATTTTTCGCTCTTATTTTCAAAATGCTAACTTAATGAGGATCTAGTCAGGCATCACACCACTAAATACAGTATACCATTCACCTCGGTTGATTTCCCGACTACTCGAGTCAGCATAGAGTTGAAAATACATGGATATTTATATATCACACACACAAAAAGGGAGCGATGACAAATATCTCTGATCAGGTGCCCTGAAAAAAGGAGGAGACTAAAAACACTTAAAATGAATTGAAAAATTAAATGATCTGCATTTATATCGTGCTTTTCAAGTCAAGACTTCCCAAAGCGCTTTGCAGTGTGCTTCACATTTCCTAATAGCGGCCGTGCAGCCATGCAAGGCGCTAACCTGCTTATTGGGGGCATTAGGGGTTCAATGTCTTACCCAAGGACACTTCGACATGTAACACGGAGGACCCGGGATTCGAAATGCGATCTCTTGATCCCAAGACAAGCGCTCTACCTCCTGAGCCACTGCACAAAATGTATGTCTTGAAAATTACTTTTTGATACATTTGTAAAATCTTCCGAGATCCAGTCAGTAGCAGGCCAACTTGATACTCGAGTGAACCACTACTAGTCATTTCAACAAAGAATTATGACAGCAACACCATACAGAGTCACAGCCCAGACAATCATTTGCTGCCTCTGCCTAGTCTTGAGGACGATACCGAAGGAAAGCCATCAACATTTTAGAGGACTTCTTTCATCCCGGCCATCATCTCTTTTGACTGCTGCCCTCGGGTAGGCGGGACCGGTCCCTTAAAACACAGACTAAATGGGCTCAAAGACAGTTTCTTCAGGGTAATCACTCCCCTAAACATTGTACACAATATTGTGACAACAATATTTCTTGGCCATGTATAAAAATGGCCATTCATATCTTATACACTTATTTTGGATATAGTTTTTGGTACAATTGAAGGGTGGAAGACATTCCGGGAATCATCAATAGAAGTGATAGATATTGCCATATCAAACAGGGAAAAAAATCATACATGTCTGTGGGGGGGACATTCAGGTAAATGGCAATTAATGGTTATCACACACAGGACACGGGAATGAATAATAAGAGAAAATTTAATGCCCCAGAAGAATACAGAGCATGGACACCAATTGATTACAGGACCCAAAAATTCTGATGTGACTAGGGGCCAGCTAGAAGGCCTTGAGATAATTTAACATGATTGCTTGAAGCAGAGATCCATCGAAAGCATTTCCAAAAATGTATTTATCTATCTCTGATAGTGACAATCTTAAAAGGGACAGTGTGTAGTATTTAGCGCTTCCCAGGAGGTACGAAAACGCTTCAATAAAAAAAAAAAAAAAAACGACAAACATTGATTTGAATACCAGGCAAAAATTGATGAACTATAAAACCAATGTTAATTTTTTTTTTAATCACATCAGGAAATTTGTATTTCTTTTACACAGTGGATTCCTACTGAATGAAAACTTTATTTGAACATTAAAATAAAAACGGAACAAAAACAATTTACTCAACAACAAAAAATATTACATAGCATGTTTGAAAAGGGTTAGTCAGAAGCAAATGCTTATCCTCACTTGTTTGTCCAGCATCCAGCTGCCACGCTGTGCTCACTGGCACTAGCCCCCACCAGACAACACTGTCCCATCTAGTGGGCAAATATTACACATTGGGGCTTTAAGAATACTGTCGCGCAAGTGATCAATTGCTTTCTATAGCAGAGCTATGATTGGTCATTATCTGAAACAAAGTTTATGTCACCCTCACTCAACAGCATTCTCAAAACTGATGAAAAGAGGGTGGATTTTGCAAGATAATGCATACAGTACTGAAGAAACACAAAATGTCGATTTTCCGACAAGCAGAGGCCCTTGCAACATATTACTTTGAGAAATCATAAGAGTTGAATTCCACTTTAAAGAAACAGATTAGCCACATTTTGAACCCAGTACAGGTTACATAAAGTGACACGCTCCTACGGTAATACCCAAAACTTCGGGAAGATTAGAGTGATGTGGCTACCCAAAGACTGAAATCTGATAGGGCAAAAATGTGACACAGCACTGAACACATAATGGAAACATCCAGTACAGCCAAGTAAGAACAAGAACAAGTGTAGGGGATAGAATCCTTGGAGAGATGCGCGACAATTTGATGAAATTAAAAAAATAAGGTCTATTAAAAAGTAGGTCAGTGCTTAGGTCAGTAGTGAAGGCGATACTTTTGTCTCAGTGCATCAGTGACATTTCACAGTGATGCAGAAAAAAATAGCAGGAATAAGACCCAAAACATTTACAGATTGCCATTCTGGTGTCGAGCGGAATCCTAGTACTTCCAAATTAGGTACTCCTTCCAAAGACCCAATGGCATGTTCATTCAACCATGAAAATTAAATTACCAAAGTGAGCCAATTAACAATTAAAAATAAGTAAAGCATGTGATATACCTTGCACATTTGGGGACTAACCAATGATCACAAATCAAAACGTGAATAAATATTAAACATACGATCAAATGACAACATTGTAAAATGATTACTTAAAGGCTAACCACCACTCGTTTTTTTTTCATATCAGGGACCAGCCATTTTGACTTGCTGCCAACTGAAAATGACAAGACAAAATGGCTGCCCCTGTGATGGTTACAAATGGAGGGATTTTTTTTTAACATAGTGGGCGTTTCCCCGGTTTCATCAAAAAGTGATTAGAGGTAGAAGCTTTAGCTCTTTGTTGGTCAATTGCTTCTACTTTGGACAATAATGTTTAACATCATGAGCTATTTTATGGAAAAACCAGTAGAACAATTATAAATTTAACTGCGCTTTCTAAAATGTCAATTTGATAAGTTTCACAGAACAGGGATGGTAATAAATATTTTACGTATCTATTCATTTATGACGTGCACTCCTGCATTTTGGATTAAAAGTCAGTCTAAAATGTGGTTTAACTTTTTTTCTCAACTCAAACTTTCCGGTGGGATGCAACGGGAATCAAATCCGGGTTGCAGCGGTAAGAGCACAAAATCCCAACCAATGGCCCGCCAGATACAATGATGACATTATAAAAGGCATTTGATTTTATCTCATCATCACACCATTTTTATTCACAGTGCCAGAGACAAATGTCAATTTCCTTGTGCATATTAAGTTAAAATGAAATTGTATCGTTTTCTAGCATTTATTTATATCGTTCAGGACAACTTTTTTTCTCCCATTCGACAACATTCATTGGTCTTGAATACTGTGGTAATAAGACGAAACCTAATACCTTTTCTTTTGCAATCTATAATCACTGGTGATCCAGTAGTTAGGATGAGGCGCTCTCACTGCAGCGACTCAAGTTGAATTCCCATTGCATTCAATGTTCTGCAATTGTGGTCAGTGATATTTTTCGTCTGATCAATCTTTTCACGCGTTATATACAAATACAATAGTTAATTCCATTTGTCAACAAAATGTACCATTTTTCAGATAACTAGTATTTCTCAATGTTTGAAAAGAAAGCGGATAAAAAGGTTGGCTTTCCGAAGGGGCCTACTAATACCTTGCTTGACACCGCGCTTACCTGGCTGAGAAGCTGCCCATGAAAAATGGTGTTGAGCACCTTGAGCACTTGTTTGGAGAGCTTCCTCTTGGTGATGGGGATGACAATCCGCCGTTTCGAGGCCTCGGTGTCCAGCTCTTGCTGTACCTTGTCCAGCAGCTCGCACAGAAATTCCTGCGCGTCCTGCTGATCGTAACCACGGAATGCTGGGATAAGGTTCCACACGGAGTGAAGCATGGCGAAGGGGGACACCAAAGACCAACGGCCTGACCACATGACCCTGAAAAGGGTATGCAGTTCGTGGCAAAGCGACATCTGCTGACGAGTGGAGCAACGTGTCTCCTTGGGTTGGACTAACTCGGCAGCCTGCGGAGCGGCCGGGGGGTTTTCCCCTTTGCCCGCAGTCAGATTTGCCACATGTCCAAGTGGGGGCTTGGTCACCATGTTCCCGCCATTGACCATGCTTCCTCCCACCGTCTTCACTCCTTGAGAGTGGTTGCTCTTGGCCAGCAGTTCCTCAGTCTCGCAGAGGTCCAAAGTGAGAAAACACTCCCTGAATTTCTGCAGGTGGCTGAGCACTTGCAAGATGGAGTTCATGTAGCACGTGTTCCCCAGATTGCGCAGTCCGGTGACCCCCGGAGCGAGCCGTCTGCGGTTGGCGGAGTGAGCAGAGTAGTACCGCCGGAGTTTGGCGGCCCTACTGTTGGATGGGGGCTTTCGTGACAATGTGAGGAGCGAAGGCTTCTTGGGCAGAACGGTAGGAGGTGGCGGCAGGCGTTCTGGCGGCTCTCGAAACTTACAAGGGATGAGCGCGATTGTTGAGCGCGGCGCCTGGGTGAGGAGCCGGGCGCTTTTCCTAGGGGGGACGCTGACCAGCTCTTCCAAAAGTCTCCTTTTCACCTCTTTCTTTTGTCTCCTGGCCTCCTCCAGCTTGTCCTCGTGCTCCGCCTGCAGCTCTTGATGTCTGCTGGTCCACCTCTGCAGCATCTTGGCCAGCAGGGTTTTCCTCCTGTGACGCAATGCTAGTTGCATGAGAGGCTGCGGCCCGACCTCGCCGCCCCGGCGGGCGTACGTCCGCCAGGCCGAGGAGCGCAGAGAGCGGGCCCCGGGGCTCCGGACAGTGGAGAGGGCCCCTCGCAGCAGCTTTAGGTCTCCCTCTGCGTTGTCGTTGAGAACATAGTCGCCACAGGCGAAACAAAAGACGTCCAGCTCCCGGACCTCCATGGCCAGCGGGTGTTGCGACTCCTGAAAATGTTTGAGAGAGTGCTCCTCCATGAAGCGTCCGCAGGCCACGTGAGAGCACTTGAGGCAGGCCCATATCGAGTCGGTGGTGCTGCAGTCCACGCAGTGCCATTTCTGCGGATTGAGGATAGAGTGGTCGTGGCCCAGACGGAGGCGCACCACGTGCTTACAGCGATCCATCTCTCCGCATGCACATGGGTGGCCACCTCAGTGGTAGGACGCACGTCCTCCAGCCGGGCAGCAAGTCATTCTGACCAAACACAAATATAGCGGATTAATATATTGTGAAATCCGGACTACAGAGTGCACCTGAACGAATGCCGTATGCTTGAATTCAAGAACGAAACTCAATTTTGTGTTTGTATAAGCCTCACCGGCAGCGGTAAGAGCGCAGAAACCCAACAACCAGTCATACCGACATAAGAAAAGGCAATGCATTTTATCTCATCGTAATTTTTTTACTCTAAGTGCAACAAACGAATGTTAGAGAATGGATAAAAAAGCCGTGCTGAAAGATTTAAATATTATCACACACAAAAAAAAACACAACAAGGGAATGAGCTCTTCTGAGTATCTGACAATGATTAGGACTGTGTTTAGTTACATCTTTCAGGGTTACTTTCTGTTCCCTCAATTCTGAGTAAAAATACTGTGCAAAATCTAATCCCTTTTCACATGTTGTCCATATCTGGTGATCTAGCAGTGAAATTTATGAACCCTCACAGCCAAGACCCGGGTTCGATTCCCCTTTTGTTTTTCAAATGATCAATAGTTGCACGAATACACTGTAAATCCTCATGTAGTACTATACACATATAAATACTATTTTAATTTCTAATTGTATCCACCTGTATTTTGCGGTATATAAAGTTAAGGTTTTCAGGTGCGCCTTATAGTCAGTAAAATACGGTATTTAATGTTAGATATGTTTTTTTTCTTTGTCATTTTACTTTTAGGGCTGTCCTTAAAAAAGAATGGGTTAAAATAAATGCGTGTATACAATCATCATTTCATTGAGCTATTCTACACTTCGTACTGTTTCCAATTCTGTAGCCAATCATAGTTTGTGAAACTGCTGATATCCCTAGGCCAGCTAGAAGGCCCTGGCTCTGCCAAATTTAAATCTGATTGGTTAAAGCCCAACTCAAAGTTCCTTCATTTTTTGTCATGCTGAGGTTGTGTTTTTCCTTGCCCTCGTGTAGGTTTTAGAGCAGGGGATGTGTAAGCCCTTTGAGACTTATTGTGATTAAGGGCTATACAAACAATCATGACTTGACTACACCCCTGCACCCCCAAAAAAAGGTTGTTTTGAATTTGTAAAAAAACATAGTACACTTGTTAAATAAAAATCTGATTTATTTTGAGTCAAAGTCATTCAACCTTATAAAAAAGGTTAATATACCTTTAAACTTCAGATTCAAAATATACATGTAATTCATTTTTTAATCCAGTGAGAACTCCAAAAATTACAGTCATAGGAAAAACATGTTTTGTAAAAGTATATGGGAAGATATGCTTACTGCACAAATAGTTGGCTTGGTCAGATCTCGGGTAAAACATCACTCTGGTTGAAGGGAAGAGCAAGACTCCGTTTCATCCATATCCACTGTCATCAGCAGCCCCCACTGGAACAATCTGAGATACAGATCAAGAGTGAGGAGGAGGCTGTTATTCCACTTGAAATGCGCACTAACTTAAAAAGTGTGCGCTGCGAACTGCATTCAAGAAACCCTCCCCTGCTGTCAAAGGCATGCCACGCTTCCTGTTGGAGTGTATGAGTTCTTGAGGCCTCTTTTGAGTTTAATCTGGGTGCCTGTGCAGTTTTTCAACAAACCATTTGGTCACTACAAGGTTCAGCGTCGTTTTAAATAGTGACACACGGCGATTAAAGGTTTGAAAATAATGATTTTCACGGAAGAATGTGAATAGTGTGCTTTTAATGCCTTATCCAACTACTTTAAAACATGCAAATGAGCTTTTATTACACATTTGAAGAAAAAAAAACACTTGAAACTATTCTAAAATGTATGTTATTGAACACTTTGGATCCATGTTTCGGTTTGACAAAATGTGTCCAAACTACAGCCTGGTGCTATTTGAGGCCTTCCATCCAATTTTAATCAGCTTGTAGCAACACTTCAAACGAATATCTCTTAATAAAATGTGGTTTAGAGACTTCAGAACTTTTCCATCATCCAGGTTAGGAAAACGATCAAAGCGGGTATCACGTTTTCATTTTTAAGAATGGGGTCTTTGGAGGGAAACCGTGGGACCGAACTATCACCTTTCGGATGCACAAAATACGGTACATTTGAAAATACATTTTTATTGTTTGAAATAAATATTAAAACGATTTTATCAACAACCTTAAAATGCTTACTGTCAAGAACAATTAACCAACCCAGCACCAGACTTTTTAGGGATATTCGATTTTGGGACGAATCTGCTACAACAGGGGTCAGGAACATATAGCTTGCAAGCCAGGTGTGGCTCTTTTCATAAGTACATCTGGCTCACTTTAACGCACTTAGACAGGGAGTGCAATACTGTGTTTCTACCACTAGTGGCAGAAGCGCTATAGCGTGTTTCTTCCTTTAAAGCTGGTAAGAAGAAATGTCATTACAATGTGAGTTTTTTAGCCAATAAGATGCATCTGAATACTCATGCGAGTGTGACGTCTTCCTTCTAGCATTCCCTGGATGTTTTTTGATAGTTTGTGCAAGTTAAGAAAAACTGATGAATGATCAAATACGCACTTGAGGACTGAAAACAAATCTTTGTTAAATTCAATATCAAAGATGTGCATCTATTAAACGGAATGGATGATAAATAATGACCAAGTCCTATAGCCGAAAGTAAAAATATTCCCATCTTTGTGATATGCAATATTTTGTGATATTTTTACAAAATAACTCTGCTCTCTAGGGCTACGCAATTAACCAAAATATAAACAATTTTGCTATTTGACGTAGTATGATTGTGAACACGCAACACCCTGGGGTTTGAGGCTCATGTGAGCAGACAGAAACCCTAACAAAGCATCCCCAGAAAAGGGCGCTGTTTTCTTAATAAAGCATGTCAATATGGTTAACCCTTGTGATGTCTTCATTTTAAGTACCATTTGGTTCTTTTTAAGACAGCTTACATGGAAATGTGAATAAAAACCAAATGTTATTTTTTTTTTTACTGTTGGGACTAATCTAGAAAAAAGAACATTAAAAGTAAAAAAAAAAAAAGATTCGGGGGGATTTTTTTTTCTGGGTTTTTAAACAACGCAGTGGCATGTCATTTTGAACCTTGGACGACAAGATGGTTAGGTACTCACTCAAAAAAAAAAACCTTGCACAGAAAATGAATCGTTTAAAACTGAAAATCTAATTGAAATTGCAATACTGGTCTGAATTTTTTTTTTTTTAAAAAAATCACAATTTGTTTTTTTCCCCCCTAAATTCGTGCAGCCATACTGCTCGCATTACATACTGCAAACATAATGGTAAAAATTCATCTGAACAATCTTAACTGCGCGAGGGAGAAAAAATTCAAATGGGATACAAGCTCTGGCGTTTATATTATTTCATATATTTTTAAAAATCATCAAACATCACACAGTGATATAAAATGCGCTGAATAATTAGCTTTTGTCTGGTAGGCGGGTTTGTTTCAAGGTATGGTGTGGCTCTTAAAATCAAAATACTTGCATGGCTCTTTGAGTACAAGAGATTCATGACACCTGTGCTATAATCGTGTTTCAGACATGAATTAGTCCCAGTATTCATCAAGTAAAGAATGCTTTACATTTGAAGCTGGGTATCTGTTAAACTGTTTTGCTGGGTGTGAATCTTCTCTTGTGGCTGAAGAATAAAATATACACTACTGTTAAAAAGTTTGGGATCACTCAGACCAATGCGGTTTCCATGAAAAAGTCACACTTTTAGTTATCAAATGAGTAGTCCAATGTCGTTTATTTTGAGCATATGAATCTCTTCCCTTTGTTGGGCAATCTCAGTAATGGCTTTTTCTTTGCCACTCTGCCTGGAAGAACAACATATCAGAGTCACCTCTTCACTGTAAATGTTGACACTGCTGTTTTGCAGGTACAAGCTGCTAGTTGAGGACCTGTAAAAGGTGTCTATGCCTCAAACTAGAGACACTAATGCACTTCCACCTCTTTCTACTTTTATTAGAGCACAACACACTTTTGGAGGAGTCTTCAGTTTATTGGCAATTTCTCACGTGGAATAGCCTTCATTTCTTAGAAAAAAAGTCTGTTGAGTTTCATAGGAAAAGTTCTTTTTATGGCCATTCTGAGAGGTTAATCACACATATAAATGCGATGCTCAAGATACTAGACTTGCTCAAAGGAACATCAAATTTTATAGCTTATTTAACCAGCTAAACAATTTAACTGCGCGAACATTATTGCCTAAGGGTTTTTAATCAACCATTAGTCTTCTTTTGCAGTTAGAAAACACTATGTACCATTAAAGCGCTGAAGTGATGGCTGCTGGAACTAGGCATCTGTACCAAAAATTAGACATTTGCTGCTAAATAGTCATTTACCACGTTAACAATGTATGGGATGCATTTCTCGTATGTTCAATGTGATCCTTATTGAAAAACAAAACGTTTACTTTTTGAAAGCTTTTCCTGAAAAGCAGGGAAATTTCCAAACAAGCCCAAACTTTTAAACGATGGTGCAAATCTTAATATGAAGATGATAGATTCTAGACATTATTTAAATAATTTGCCACGTTTCAAAATCGCCAATGTGATGTTTACTCAAATGGCCAAATATCACCCATAATAATTACATTGTTCGTTGTGAATTACAGTACTTCGTTGTAATAAGACTGACCGAACATCTGCTGTGGTTGTTTTAATCCCAATTGTTTGAACGGTTCTTTCCAACCTGCAAGTAAAACACCATGCTACCATCCATCCCTTATCTGTATCCCTTATCCTCAGTAGGGTTGCAGGGGTGCTGGAGCCCATCCCAGCAGTCTTAGGGCAGTGGGCAGGGGACATCCTAAACTGGTTGCCACCCAGTCGCAGGGCACACAGACAGACAACTCACTCGCTCATTCACACCTAGGGAAAATTTGGACCAGCCAATTATGCATGTCTTTGGAATGTGGGAGGAAACCAGAGTGCCCAGAGAAAACCCACGCAAGCCCGGGGAGAACATGCAAACACCACACAGGAAGGTTCGATCTCAAGACCTCGGAACTGTGCCGCAGACGCGCTAACTCACCATGCTTCCATTTCCTGAATATATTTTTCCAAGTGTAGTTAGCACATGTTATGAAAAATGATGATCAGCGACACACTCAAGTACTGGAGACGAATGTAAATTTCAGGACGTCAAAGATGTGCATCTGTTAAACGGAATGGATGTCCTTATAGCTGAAGGGGGGGATTTTGTAAGGTTTATTGTTCTATATTCTTTATCAATTATCCGTTATCGGTCAAATCATAATGCGCTACAAAGCCAATAGGCCGAGACACTTGCTCTCAGCCAAGGGGCTGAGTCAAGGTTCTAGCCACAGAGCCAAGTAGCGATCATTGCGAATGCACCGATCCTGGAGGTACTGCAATACCGGGCCGATGCGTGGAGTGGACAGAGCAAGCTCTTATTCCATCTCCCGATTGCAAAAATCAAACTTACAACATTGCTGTAAGGTCCTGACCTGATCGACCAATGCCGACACACTTACCAAACCAACCTCAAAAATAGTATACAATTTCAGAACCACAGTAAGGCGTGCAGTGTTAAGCAGCATTTTTACGAAAGAGCTGTGCATGCATGACAACATTTGGGGTAAAAATGTACCCAGACGAACTTAACTGCCGGATGGAGACAATTTTTTGTGGGATACTTATTGATATAGGACACTATATTATTGCATATACAGTATTGTACCAAATCATTAGAGGTATGGTGTGCCTCTTAAAGAGCTGCTTGTGTGGCTCCTTGAGTCCAATAGGTTTTCAAATCCTGTGCTTAAGTGATTTGGTCTCAAAATTGACGTCTTAATATGGGGTGATCTCATACCATGCGACCAATTGAAGTCCAGAAACAGTCCTTGTTGCGTTTACCTTATCAAATGTACTCCCCCGAAAAAGTAGTTGGCAGACGGGTTTTCAACTTTCAGTTTACATTAAAAACAAAAGTCTTTAGGGTGTTTTCTTTTCCACTGTGAATCTTTTTTCTCGTGCATGAAGATTAAAAGAGAAATCTTAATATGATAGAGATGAGATGTAGTGATCCTTTTTAACACGCGATTACATGTTTGGAGCACAAAATGTTGACTTGTTATGATGCCAAAAGGAAAAAAAACATCAAATGGTGATTGCATGGACCGCAGTAGTGATTCTTTCTGTAGATTTACAGTACTGCGTTGTTATCAGACTACCCGCACACCCGCCGCGGTAGTTTTAATCCCGATTGTTCGAACGCTTCTTTCCAGCCGGCTCGTAAAACGCCATGCTAGGCTACCTCAGCCGCCTCCAACCTCCGCGACGAGGCAGAACAAAGGGGCGTGAAAAAGAAGAGCCCCTCTCCCACTCTCCTCGAGAACATCCAGGAACTTTGTGAAGGCGACACGGCCACCAAGTTAGCTGGCGCTCGCTCCATGCTAACCTGGCCAAAGAGGGAGTGGGGGGGACGCCGCTGCTAGCCTGGAGAGAGACAGTCGCCACGACGGCGGAGTCTCTGAGGGGGACTTTGTCGGAGAGGCGCTATTATTACTAAACGTGGAGGTCCAGTTCGCCTTTTGCCCCCGGTGTTAATTGAAGTTGACCTAGCTGCCGTTGTCGCTCGCTGATTTACGCGTTTAGCTAACGCACTGCGCCGTTTAGCGAGTCCGAAACTCCCCCCTGACACGCACCGCGGACGGCGACGCATTGTTCGCTCGTCACACGCGTCGCGATCGCTTAAATATAGCCGAGGTTACGTTACCATCGCCGGGACGCGTCCATCCGGCGCACCGAAGAGGAAGAAGGGAAAAAAATCTGCTTGTTGTCCTCACTCAGATTGAACAACCCAACTCTTCGATGCCAGTCCGGACCCCGGCGCTCTTATTGGAGGGATGCTGAGCGGATACCGGACTCCCATTGGCCGAGCACCGGAACAACAGGCAGCAGGATGGGCCCGCCGTGCGCAGGCCACATGGAACAATAACCCAGGCGATGAGCCCCAAAGTAGGCGAGGAGGAGCCTGACCTCGGTGTCAACGTGGTGGTGGGTTTTGTGTTCCTATCATGGCATGTTCTATCCATCCATCTAACTTGGTCATATCCCTCAAGAGGGGTGACCGACAGCAAGACAAACATACAAAAACACTAAAAATTAAAAAAATAAAACAAAACACACACACAAACATTTTTGGACCACGGCCAACCCAAATGCCCAAACAAGTTAGGCACCTCGGCACCAAAGTTGGTCATGCTTTCATCCCTCAAGATGAAACGGGACACAAGAAAGCGGCCAGGGTGACAAAACACGCTCTCTGTTAAACAGCAGGGCCCGACAGCTCTCACTGGTTTACCCCTGCTGCATCATACGGGTCCCCAGCCTATCCTATAGAACGCGTCCACAATCCCACTATCCTTTCACAACACCTCTCCACTCCTTCCTAACACCATCAAGAGCTCTAGCTTCCATTATATTTAGACCTCTTTCCTGCAGTGTCCTCATAACACTATCCATTCACGTCAATCGCAGCCTTCCTCTTGGTCTCCTTCCATTTACTCCAGCTCTGTAGATCCTCTTCAACATTCGCTCGTCATCCATCCTCTCCATGTGTCCAAGCCAACCGAGTACTCTCTTATCCACACGCTTGCTCAGTTCCACTACTACTCCAGTTCTGTCTCTCACAATTTAATTTCTCAATCTATCCAATCTTGTCACTAAAGGCATGGCTTGTTCAAACTGCAAAAATCTGCCATCACACGCAAAATAAACAACCCCCCAGGCGACTTGCATTTAATTTATGGTTTGATTACTGTACGACATAAGTAAGGCGCTAACCAGCATATTGGGGGTATTAGGGGTTCAGTGTCTTACCCAAGGACACTTTGACATGTAACACAGAGGAGATTCGAACTGCGATCTCTTGATCCCAAGACGAGCGCTCTACCTCCTGAGCCACTGTTGCCCCAACTCTCTTCAATTTGCAATAAAATTACCAACACTTAATGAAATGCCTAGAAAAGGGACAGTGTGTATTATTTGACCACTAGATATCACTGTTGTGTAGTGCAGGGGTTTCCAGGGTGCCCCTGAAGGACAGCTGAGGTGTCCACGGAGCTCTTCTGAAAATAGGAGACCTGTGCTGCGGATTTTCTATGAAAAAATTTTTAGTGATTGACTAAGTCCATTTACCTTTATTCAATAATTAACCTGGTTGTAACATAGTTACAACATAGTGATAACATGAGATATTTTAGAGATGCATATCAACAGACCTTATGAAGAACTATCGTCAACTGTACGCAGACAGAAACTTCAGTGTTATGGTCACGTCACAGGATCATCAGGACTGACCAAGATCATTCTCTTGGGCACAGTCCAAGGGGGCAGGAGGATATGCAGACCAGAAAAGAATTAGGCCAACATTAGGGATGGACTGGTCCCAATTTTGCCTCAACTCAAAAACAGGCCAGGACCTACCTATGCAGTTAAGGGATCCATGAAAAGGGATATCAAACACAGGTGCCCTTTGCACAAACTAGGACAAATAAGTAGCTCTCATCTTGAAAAAGTTGGTAAACCCAGCTGTAGTGCAACTGAAAAAAAAATGATGAAATCATCGTTTGGTCTTGGTGGGGACAGCACATTTCCAAGTAATCACATGGTACTAGTAGGGATGATGCAATGATTCCTCAATTCTGGTGGGTCCACGTCCCCTCCGTTCATGCAAGAACTATGCCCTTGTTTAAAATACACTTGGAAGTATATGAACTACGGAGATTGAAAGTGACCAAAACGCACCATTTTGATTCTCGTTTTTTAGCCAAACCTTTTTGAGGTTTTTGAGGACCTGTAGCAAACAAGATGTCAGACAATTATTTCAGCTTCCTTATATGTGAGGCTACTGTTATGTAAATTAATGCTTATTTCTCAACCTGCGAGAATGCATTTCAGGATAGTTTATGTATTGTTACTTACTTGAATCATTATATTTAAAAACGTTTTTTTTTGACCACTTGGGGTGCTAAATAATAAACACTGTCGCTTTAAGCCCCAACATGATATTTTATAGCATTATGACATTCCTTCCATTTCAGGTTACCGCTTTTAAAATTGATATTAGAAAGCAACCAATACTGGTTGTGGTACACATCGCAAGTACTGATGCGTTTTAAAATGCTATTATCAAAAAAAGAAGTCTATTTAACGATAAAGCCGCAGTGTGTAATATTTGACCACTAGATGGCACTGTTGTCTAAAGCAAACAAAAGGGCATAGCGCATCGCAGACACGACAGCGACCACTAGGGAGGGATTCCACTATGTAAAATAAACACATTCCCCGACCTATGATGTTTTATAAAAAAAAAAAATCCAATAGTATGATGGTTGATGTAATTTGGCCCAGTATTCAAATCAGTTTTCTTTAGCTGTTTGAAAATGTGTACCACTAGAAAGCTCTAAGTTTTACATGCTTCCATTGAACACAAAAGTAAATTTAAAACCCTCTTAAAAAAAAAAAAGTTGCGATCAATTTTGGAGGATTGGAAAAACTAATATTTACCGTTTAAAACATGTAAACAAATATAGTTCATGATTAATTTAAAAAATAAATAAATAAATCAATTGTTGCATCTCATTCAAACCATTAACACAAAATGACCACGCAGCCAAAATAAGTAAACAACTAGGACAATTGAAGGAGTTATTATTGTTCAGACCTTCACAAGTATCTATCTATCTATCGACTCTGGTCATATCCCTCGAGAGGGGTGACCGACAGCAAAACAAACACATACAAAAACAAAGAAAATAAAAAGGGGAAAAGTGGCTAAAAATCACACACAAATCTTTTTGGGGACCATGGCCAACCCAAATGCCCAAACAAGTTAGGCACCTCGGCACCCAAGTTGGTCATGCTTTCGTCCCTCCAGATGAAACGGGACACAAGAAAGCGGCCGTGTCACTCGGGTCAGGGTGACACTACACACTCTTCTGTTCAACAGCAGGGCCCGACAGTTTTCACTGGTTTACCCCTGCCGCATCATACAGGTGTCATTCCCATCCCTTAGAACGCTTCCAAACATCACACTATCCTTTCACAACACCTCTCCACTCATTCCTGTCACAAACAATAGCTCTAGTAATCCAGGTAAAAGTAGGACGTTATCTACAGTATGTGGATGCAGAAACAAATATCACAATCCCCTATAGGTGAATGTAAAAAAGGCATGCACATATACCTTCTTTTCTACAGAAGTAAAGTTATAGCAATACAATTCTGTACTCATCCATAACAGATAAATAACAAGATTTTTTAATAAAAAATGTTTTTTTCTGAAATATAACCTGTTCTTTAGATATTTGCAAGTGCTGATATTTTAGCATTCAAATATTGTGAAATGTGTCATTACAGTTTAATAAAACAAACTTGAGCAGAAGATTTACAATGATTGGGTAAATGACAGTTGGCAATCCAAAGACTTCTTTAACTCTGCTTTAAAAGGCACATCACTGGTTCAGAGTGGTGTCAAGCGGAACACACATATGTAGATTTTGTTCTAACGAAGTCTTTTTTTTTTTTAACACAAGACGTGACCATCAAAAAGGCTTATGCACGATGAAAAGTCACTCAATTGAAAATAACAGGACAAGCTTTCAAATAGCTTTTTGATCCAAGGGATTGGAATTTGTGAATATTTTTACAGAGTCTAAGACATACTATTAAAATAAAAAAGCACGTCAGGCCTTCCCCGTAGTTGTTGCCTTGTAACCTGATCTTGAATAAGCGGTAGTGACAGGAACAACGAGCGAGCGAGCAATAATATATCCAAGGAATGGCAATTCAACGTACATTACCCCCTTGAATTTGCAGTTTACGCAACTTGTTGAATAACTCCAGGTACTGTGTCATGGTGTCAACACAATCAGATGGTGCAAAAATGCCTTCAGGCTTGGTGGCAAAAGCAGAAGGCAGCTCTGGGACACCGGGGCCCAAGAATGACTGCATGAATTCCTTCATTAGATTCCAGCAGTCTCCTGGAACCACACAGGGACAATATTCCACCTGCAGAGAGCATGAGAACAGTTACAACCAAGTGAGGTGTATTTTTGGTTTGGTTTTTAACTCCGACATGGTGCCCCATACTTCAACTGATATTCCTCTGGCACTTGAGCTCATTGTCACTGTGCCGACTTTGATCAAAAAGTCACAGTAGCGGAATCGGGACCCCCGGCACTCCACTTTGTGGCCCTTGGCATTCTGGAAGTGGCTCTTTAGTTTCACCATGAGAACATCAAAGTTTGCGTCGGCTACAAGGCAGGGCCCGTTCTCGAATAGAGCCAGGCAACTTAGCGGGGTTTCTGAGTTGTGCATGACGTACAAAAGCTTGGACGGTTGACCTGGAACACAAAATTAACAGCGACAATCAATTATCCTCCGTGGCCATTAAAAGAACAAACCGATTCTGCTTTTCTTACAACATTAGTGGAATGAAGCAAAATATCTATAAATCAAGACAGGAAAAACATGTGAAGGAAATTATTTACATCAAATCCAGATATTTTTTCCATTATGTCCTTATACACAAATAAAGACAAGCAATTGTATTATAAAAATAGAAATTTAACAATAGCAAGAGTCTCAAAATGATTGGAAATATTTGTGTTGAATCATGTTATTTTGATTGTGTTTTAAAAGCACACAATTTGAATCAGGACTGGAATTGCAGTTCCTGTCAAGTGGTAACAAATGATTTAATTGTGGAATAATCACAGTCTGAATAAACGACTATTGATCTTAATTTCAATTGTTCCTAGATGACTTTTAATCATTAGATTATTTTAATAGTAAGAAGACCTAATCTAGCTTGTTGACATTTTCTCTGGTAGGAGCGGAGAAGAATTGATCAAAATACAAAATGAAGTGGCTTCCTGGCTGCACATTTTGACTCAAACAAGGGACTTAACAGAATACAAACATAATTAAGCATTACCACTGACGCTCCCAGTTGCATGGTAGGTTTCACAGTCGACACAGAAGTTTCCTTGTTTAACAGCGCCAAGCTGCTCTAGTTTCTTGTGGACCATGTCCACGGTCTGCTGCACACTCTTCCCTTCTGCCACCGGCACCTGACACACACTGCAACAAATAATTTTTGTTTTACACTGAACATGTATTAGCAATTGAGTCTGAGTGATACTTTAATCCTCTTGTCCATCACCATTCACATTTGCGCCATTAGAAATCATATACGTTATTTTCTAAAAATAAAATGTTACTTCCATAATAACACAGTGAGGATGATCTGTGCTATTGTTTCATCGTGACAGGTAGAACAGTCGAAAAGTGATTAGGTGAATTGAAATCATTAATGAGATAAGCACCCCGCGACCCTACTGAGGATAAGCAGCGCAGATGATGGATGGATGGATAATAAGGTAAGCAATTAATCTAGGTTGACAGGTGAGCATCTTATGAATTAATTTGAGAATCATGTGTTGTATGGTCAAACTCACAATGCAGTGAGATAAAATGTATTGAGAAAGCTTATTAAAGGGTCTTTTCACACTAAATATGTACAAGATAAAAAAATAAAATAAGTCCTCACCATGTAACTCCCATTATTCGTCGCGAAAGCAGATTTCATAGTAGGTTGAATACTTCCGGGTGGACTTCTTCTTCGTTTTAGATATTGGAAGTTTCCGGTTTCAAAAAACAAACAAACAAAACTAAACTAAACGTCAAACTCAAACAAAAACAACAATGATATATAGACACTAAAAGTTATCAACAAAAATAATAATATTAACTTTATAATTAAACAAAACAGGGGGGGTTGAGACTTTGACTAACTGTGACGTCACTTCCCTTTAGAAAGGCACCTACACGTGTTTAGCTAACTTGTTTACACTCTGAAGACAATCTCCATATTATTTCAAACCCGCAAAGGAGTTAAAAAAAAAGTTTTTCGGAACACACCAGACGAACTGAAGATATGCCGAAAGTGCGAAAATCTAAAGGAGGGGGTGTCAGGCAAATGCAGCCGGACACGCTCGTCGATCAGATGCTACAGGCCGACACGGGTCGACGCAAAGGCCCCGTGAAACTTCGAGATGATCGGGTTGAGAGCGAAGATAATTACGTGGACGAGCGTCTGTCCAAAAAGATCTTACAACAAGCAAGGATTCAACAAGAAGAACTCCAGACCGAATATGGCCTGGTACCAAAAAAGAAAGCGCCAGTCACGGTTCTTGGTAAAGTACATGCATTGCATCTGTATAATGGATACTAGGATATATTTTTTAACTCAATTAAATGCACCTAGGTTGCTTCAAAGTTTTGCTTTCATCAAAAGTCCGAGTTGTGTTTAACATATTTTAAATGAGGTATTTCCAATTGGATTATCACAAAAGCATGCTAACTTTTTCTGCAAATGAATTATGTGTGAGGCTGCAGAGTAAATAATAGTTTATAGTTCTCTTGACAACGTTAGGCTGGGAATTCTCAGACTTCTCGCTCTATTTTGAGCATTTTTTATTCTATATTGTATTTTCTATGGCTTGAGTGTCATATTTATCTACGTTCGGACGTGGAGAATTGACATTTAAAAAACAATTATATTTACTTTATCTTACAAAGATCAGATAAAAATAAACACGTTTCATCCATTCACTATCTGCACCGCTTATCCTCGCGGGGGTGCTGGAGCCCTTCCCAGTTGTTAGGGGACACCCTGAACTGGTTGCCAGCCAGTCGCAAGGCACACAGAGACAGACAACTCACTCTCTCATTTACACCTATGGGCAATTTGGACTGGCCAATTAAAGCGGGAGGAAACCGGAGTGCCCGGAGGAAACCCACAAAAGCACAAGGAAAACATGCAAACTCCAAACAGGGAGGTTCGATCTCATGACCTCAGAACTGTGCCGCAGATCTGCTAACCACTGTTTCGCCGTGCTACCCCACGTTTGAATCAATCAACAGCCAATTAATCATTAAACTAATGAACAATTGTTGAGGGAGGTGAGAACTAGTAGATTAGAGATGGAATGAAAAATAGTGGGGGACAAGGAAAGAGAGAAAGAGAAACAAAAGCGATAGAGAGAAATGGTGAGAGAGGGGAAAGAATGATAGATAGATAGATAGATAGATAGATACTTTATTCATCCCCTAAGGGAAATTCACATTTCCAGCAGCATCCCTGAGCTGAGAACAGTACAATAATAAAGCCAAAAGAATACAATATACAAATACCCAGTGTGACGTGCAAATGCCCACTGTAGCGTGTTATATAGAGTAACTAAATAGTGCTACACAGAATACATATTGCAGTAAGATTCGGTAATATCCAATGTAGGTGGTGTGGTTTAATGTGGGCCTTTACTCTGCCGGGTGGAGTTAAAGAGCCTCATGGCATGAGGAAGAAAAGATCTCTTCAGTCTGTCCGTAGTACAAGACGGTGACAGCAGTCTGTCGCTGAAACTGCTCTTCTGTCTGGAGATAATGCTGTGTAGTGGATGCGATGGATTGTCCATGATTGACCTCAGCTTTTTCAGTGCTCGAGAGAGAAATAAAGAAATCCAAAGAGAACAGAGAAGGAGAAAGCAAAAGAGAAAGAGAGAAAAGAAGGAAAGAAAGAGAGAGAAAAATAAGGTAAAAGACTCCAAGAGAGATAGAGACAAAGAAAGAGTAAAAGAGAAACCGAGAGAGAAAGAAATACAAGTACAGCGTCTTTATAAGAGGCACCTCGCTTTGGACATATTTCTACCTGAAGTTCATTTTTTTCTTTCATTTCTCTCAGCGTTGTCTCACGGGCCAGATACTGCCCGCGGGCCGCCACTTTGACTTCCCTGGTTTAAACAATCTAGCCTATAATTGTGACAAGCTTATTGAGAGATGCAAATGTAGTTGTTTCATCATGAATTTTCGGGGAGAATCATTGCAATATTGTGTTGATTTTCATTGTCACACGTTTTTCAACGGGTTATCTTAACATTTTTTTTAGGTTCCACATCACAAGATGGAGACTCAGATGACGAGTGGCCAGAACTGGGTGCAGAAGGTCGTAGTAGTGACGCCAACACTGTGTGTTACAACGATATCGTGGTGGATCCAGATGACGAGAAAGCAATTGAGACCTTCATGAATAAGAACCCACCAGTGAGGCAAGGCTAACATACCCACGCACAATCTAGACTTAAAGGAAACAATCAAATAAATATTTTTATTGTGTCGTTTAGGCGAACGCTTGCAGACATTATAATGGAGAAGATAACAGAAAAACAGACAGAAGTGGGAACAATGATGTCAGAGATCTCTGGTTGCCCAATGCAACAGCTCGACCCAAGGATAGTAGAAGTGTACAGAGGTGTCAATAAGGTTGTTACAAAAACTATGATATTTTTGCCTACCCTCAGAGATATAATAACTCGGGCTGCGAAATTACTCAACGTTGTCAACTAAAATCTATAATAGAAATCGTCAACAATTAATTTTATTGTCACCAGACACTATTTTCCTACAAAGTGAGGCTCTTCTACATGAATATAATCTCTGCTGAGAGTGGTTCATGTAGAATAGCGTCTCTGTTTCGAGCAGAAACATAAATCAAATTTCAAATCAAATTTGTTTGTAAAGCACTTTTCAGGCAAAATAATGCCACTCAATGTGCTGTATAAAAGCATTTAGCATACAACAAGACAGTAAAATCTCCACTAATCTAACCCCCTACCTGGATACAGAAAATATAAAGACTACAGACACTGCCCTACTTACGAACGAGATGGTAAGTTAACTTTGTAAGTTGCTTCAATGCTATATTTTATATGGAATGCATGTTTACGCCTTGTATAAGTAACCTGTATTGTTTTGTACAAAAAATAACATTTCATAAAACATAAACATAAATAAAATTAAGTTTAACTTACTTTTGGAAGATGAGCTTCAAGAGTTAGGTAAAGTGGCTGAAAAAAGCTATCCAACAATTTTCTCAACCGCATCAAGCTGTCTTATTCCACTTTTATTTCAAAAGAAACGGCTAACCTCTTCTTTACACTTTACACCAACCATATTGAATGGATGCACAAGATATTAAGCAATAAAAAAGTTTTTAGCCCGCTAGAGAAACAGTGCTGTCAGTTTACACACGAACTAGGAAGTAGAAGCCAGATTTCTTTTTCGGGGTGAATGCTGGATGACCTCTAGCAGCGCCACACGCCGGTAGTGACGGAAAGAAGTAATGTCCTGTACTGGAATAAAGGTGCACACAATACAAAATCTAACTTACAGGAATGTCCGGATATTTCTCGACATCCCGAAAACAATTTTCATAGCTACCGTTTTTTTTTTTTTTTTTTTTTTTTTCCGTAAGTCGAATGATCGTAAGTAGGGGAGCGTCTGTATTTCTAAAGTTTGCTAAGCAGACTTTGCGTAGCATGGTAGTAGCTCAGTGACGCACTAACATTTAAATAGAATGTCAGACATTTGAACAAAACTGAGTCTAACCCGCCCTGGTAAGATTCATCTGCGCATATTTCACCTTAAAAGAAAGCCTGAGCGTTTTGACAAATTGTGCCTGCATAACACATTTGAAATTAAATGCATGCAGTCTGAAGAACGAACGGCAGTTGTTTAAAACTCTACAACCAACAAACATCAGTACAGACGCTCCCCGACTTACAAACATTCGACATAAGGATAGATACGGCAGATACGATCATTTTTTGGGGATGTAGAAAAATATCCGACATGGCTGTAGGTTAGATTTTGTATTCTGTGCACCTTTTTCCGAGTACAGGACATTAATGTAGTGCTTCTTTCCATTGGTATCGGCGTGTGGTGGCATTGTGAGAGGTCAGCCGGCATCCACCCCGAAGAAGAATTTCACTTCCTCTTCCTAGTTCGTGTGTAAACATACTACGTATACTGTATCTCTAGCGCAAGAAGGAACTTTTTAAGACATTTTTACTGTTTAATATCTCGTGCATCCATTCAATATGGTTGGTGTAAAGTGTAAGGAAGAGGTGAGCCAATTCTTTTGAAACGAAAGTAGAATAAGAAAGCTTGATGTGGTTGAGAAAATCGTCGGAACACTTTTTTTCGGCCATTTTTTCACCACAGAGGAGGACCTCTTGACCCGCAAATCCCATAAGTAAGTAAAGCCTCACTTTATCTTTGTAGAGCATATTTCATTAAACGTTATTTTTTAAGTGCAAAACAATACAGGTTACTTTTAAAAAGCGTTAAACATAAAAATATAGCACTGAAGCAACTTACAACTTCAACTAACTATCGATTGTCCGGAATCTCGTTCGTACGTAGGGCAGCGTCTGTAGTTGAAACTATTTGATAATAAAATGTTAAAAATAGTAGAGTTCTTTTGTTACAGACTTTGCAGTTGACCACGGAATCTACTTCACAAAATGCACATATTTGTTTTATTTACTGTTCTTCCGCTGCCACTGAGCCTGTTCTTGGTTTACAGGGATAAAGATGTTTACTTGATTTTAATTTATTATTTTTTTGCCTGTCCCTAAAAAATTGAAAGAGGTTTATGACCTAGCATTGTGCCTAAATGTTTTTTTCTTTTTTTTTAGATTTATTTTTGTATGACTCTGCAATATGCTTTATAAAAGAGGTAATTCTCCACACAATTAAATCAACTTAATGCAAAATTTAAGAAATAATTGTCTTATATTTCAACGAATCCAGGGGTGGCGAACACGCGGCTCTTGGCCAATAAGAATGCGGCTCTTTGCCTCATCATATTTTCTATTATACTCTGGCTCTTTGCCTCGTTTCATGTTTAGTTTTTTCCCCTCTTAAAACACACTTGAATCCATTAGAGTTAATCACAAATAATAAATAAGTTTGAAATTAATTTGGCAGATTTGCTGTTTTTATGCTGCTCCGGACACATAACTGACTGCCAATCATCTGCGTAGGTTTTGTCTAATGCCGGTCAGTGCGTGGGGTGGCTCTTTGACTCTCACAGTTAAAAATTTGTGTCAAACTTGTTCGTCACCCCTGAACTAATCGTTTCAATAGTTGGTGACGGCCATAATATTGTTTAATAATAAAGGATTTCATAATTTGTTGTCAGCTAAGTGGCTTTGGGATATTGATTGGATTCCAGTCACAATCTCCATTTTTGTTTGACTTTCACTCCAGGTCCTGTCCAAGTATCGCAGTGGAAAGATGCCAAAGGCTTTCAAAATAATACCAGCGCTTTCAAACTGGGAGCAGATTCTCTATTTGACTGAGCCCGAGAACTGGACGGCAGCTGCTATGTATCAGGCAACGAGGTCGGTTCGCAGCGTGATACGAAAAATGATTTTAACGGACTGACATGTCTCCTTTGTGTCCATTTGCATTTGTTCCAGAATTTTCGCTTCTAATTTGAAAGAGCGAATGGCCCAGAGATTTTACAACTTGGTGCTGTTGCCCAGAGTTCGGGATGATATTGCCGAGTACAAACGACTCAATTTTCATCTTTACAGTGCTCTGAAGAAGGCCTTGTTCAAACCGGGAGCCTGGTTTAAAGGTGAGGTTTTAAGTCTAGAACAGTGTTTCTCAACTGGTGGGCCTGGACCTTAAAGTGGGCCCATTTTCATGGGGTGGCGGGCCATTGCCTTGGCAAAATAATGCGAAGAAGAAGAAAGAACGGAGGTTCAATAAAACTCCTTAACAGCAATGCCGATAATACCCTGCTCGAGCTCCTCTTGTTAAGGCAATCAGCTCTGCCAAAACTTTTTTAGCGACGGACCACAGCTTTAGTTATTGTGATTCTGTTAGTTTTATTTCCCTTTCCTACTCTTTATAACGGGTCCCAAGAAAGTTGGTGATAGTGAAGTCGGATAAGGTGACTATGTTCTACCTCCGATTTCAACTGCTCAAATTTTTTCTGATTTGGATCGCAGCTTGTCAGGGTGGGTCCTGAAGTCAGTTGAGAACCACTGTTCTATAACAGGTTTGTTTATATTATAAATGATTAGACATTCTTAAATAAATCACTCCTAAAATTCTAATCAAAACTCAGCCTCTTTCTGTTATGGATCACGTTTCGTTACTCAAAGCTTGCTGACAGCATTTTTTTTAGATCATGTTGCACCATAATTAAATATGTGGAATTTTCCACTGTGACCCATTTTGGAAGGTGTCACTGTACAAGGTGTCCACTTGGTGGTAGTGTTGCGTATATTAAAGCGTTACCTTGGTAGTTAACTGATTTCATGAACTTCAATTTAATATTTACTCGTTTGAAAAAAAATCTAACGATACGTAGTCATTATCACACTTACGTTATGAATTTCCATTATACAGAAACTATTTAATACGGGATGCAGTAGCTATTCTATACATTTTTTCAAGACAAGTATTTCTTTATTTCATTATCTTTCTGTATTTTTCTTTCTTTTTCTCTATTTATATCTCCCTCTCTGTCCTTCTATTCCCCTCTCCTTATTTAGTTCTCACTTTCTCTCTCTTCCTCTTTCTTTTGTTTTCCTTTCTTTTTTTCTTTGTTTTCTTTTACTTTCCTCTCTCTTGCTCCCCGTTTGTTTTTCTTACTTTTTCTCTTCTGTGATTATTTTTTCTTTATCCCTCAATTTCACTCTCTTTCTCTTTATTTCTATTTCTCTATTTCTTTAGCTCCCCTTTTGTCTTTTGTTCTTTTTCTTTCTTTTTTTCCCTATTGTTTACAGCCCTTCGCAACTTATTGTGATTAGGGGTTTTCAAATAAACATGACTTGACGTGACTTGATAATATACAGTATACCCAAACACAAAAAAAAGGTTGAGACTGGGTGGAAACATTTGTTGGACTGAAGAGGGATGGCCGTCATCAGGCTATACTTACTCAAGACACACCAAAGGAAATGGTGTCCCTACGACCCTAGTGGTTAAGGGATACAAACAAACAACAAGAAAAACAGTCCATTTACTTTGATTTTATTTTATTTTAACTAACTAAAACACCCATAAAATTTCCTCTCTGTGTAAAACGAGAGGTGTATAATGTTAACAGGTAAAAGCAGTAAGTAATAAAAAAAAGTAATCGCATTATACTTTGTCTGTTTGCCTTTTTACTCAAGTAACCTAGTGTAATTTGGAACCCTGGTATATTACGTGGCCGTTGACCCAGCCGTTGGAATTTATAGCCGTTGAAGAAAGATAGGTGTTTATCATTTCATCAGATTAGAAAAAAAAATCGTTGCATATCAAAGCCATATCTCAGGAATGTGTGTCAATCATGTGCCCTGATAAAACACATTTATATATATACACACACACACACACACATATTTCTTTCAGAGAAATAAATTGTATAAACGCTTTTGAAATTGAATCGGTTTGAATTTGTCCCACAGGTATACTGATTCCTCTGTGTGAATCTGGAACATGTACTCTCAGAGAGGCAATCATCATTGGAAGCATCCTCACAAAGTGTTCTATTCCTGTGCTACACTCCAGGTAAGCAGTGTTTCTTTGAACACAAATGCTTTTGTCTGCTTGATAACTCCTACGGTGTCAGATTTACTATCACATGTCAGAGTGTTACACAATCCTTACCGCTGCTGACTACGATGATCCAAAAATCATTTTTGTCCAAGTTCAGATTTCACAATGCATTCTGAAGTGATTGATGAAATAACTCTGTGAGGCTACAAAGTGATTGAAACAAAATAACCGACGTGGCGTTTTGAGCATCGAACTGTTTTTATTTTTGTAAAACAAAGGCATTTCAGAAAATCAGAAGGAAAGAGCCTTTAACCCCTTCATGTTCCTGTGAAATGTGCCTAAAATCCCAATCCAAGACAAACCCAAAGTAAATTGAATTGCAAAAATGAATGGTTATTATTTCTTTTGAAAGGTAGAACTCGTTTCGTTCCAAACTGATATGATTACTGGAAGTGCTACTAACATTGAGTAATCTAAGTTGGAACACACAGAAATAGGTTTTTATTTTTGTATGGAATTTTTTATTTTGCAATCGCATGCCTACTAAGAAGTGTAGCATAGGCATTTTAGCTGGAAAACAGCTGGGACAATAGCATAAAGTCTTACCTGGTCCCAGGTTAAATTTGATCACAATCTGAAAAACTAAACATTGTATTTGACATGTTTTTCGAAACGGACGTCAAAACATTTCCAAAAGTGGCCATTCGAAACGACCAATTTACGGCCCTAAAAATTTTGCGGCGTGTGATTTACTTTGTCCAATTTTTAGATATTGTGAAAGAGTTGTAAATGTTCTACTTGTCTTTCTAGAAGTCAATCCATGATCGCGCACACTTGCGCTTGATAATCGAGGGTGTGTTGCATTTATAAAAGTTTATTTTTAGCTGTGATTTAAATACACCCCGTAAAATTTCATAAAATTATGTTGTGAATTTTATTAGGTAATCAACATTTGAATTAGTCAATATTTGCTAACTTTTTTTTTTTTTTTTTGCCGAAGCATGCCATGTCCTTTTTTCGTTTTTTTTTATTACAAGCCCTCGTGAGGTTTCATATGCTAAGGACCATAAAAAATCTTGCAATTGACCGAGAGTGCTGTCAGTCAAAAGTTCCGAAGCTAAACACCATTTTGAAATAATTTAAAGAGTCTTTATTTTTACGGGGGAATTATGGAGCGAAACGGACTGATGCCTACAAGGATCGTCTAACAATGCAGGAATGCTTTTAGGCGGTTTTCTTTTTCATTAATTTGTCGGCATTATAATTTTTGGGGAGTCAATACTTTACACGGTTGGATTCACTGGACTCTCGTGAATATTACAGACCAAATTTGTGTATAATTCTTTTATGAGTGGAATTTCACAGAACGGGGTAGACTGCTGGAAGTGTGAATTTCCCTACGGGGATGAATTTCCCAGTATGAGCGCATTGCGATCGGCGGGGTCGGTTCGAATGGACTATAAGATTGCATAACACCTTTTTTGTACCTTTCAGTGCCACAATGCTGAAGTTGGCAGAGATGGAGTACAACGGCGCCAACAGCATTTTCCTGCGTCTGTTGCTGGACAAGAAATACGCCCTGCCTTTCCGTGTGCTTGATGCTTTGGTAGCCCACTTCCTGTCTTTCCGTAGTGAGAAACGAGAGCTTCCTGTCCTCTGGCATCAGAGTTTACTCACGTTAGCTCAGCGCTACAAAGCTGACCTGGCCTCCGAACAGAAGACGGCGCTACTGGAACTGCTCAGGATACAAACCCACCCGCAGATCTCAGCAGAGATCCGCAGAGAACTTCAGAACTCTGAGTCACGAGATATCGAAGTGGGGATCCCCGCTTCCATAGATATGGACTGAGAAATGTTTGTTTCAGGAGTTTTGATATTCTTGTTTATTCAGTACAATTCAGTACAAGGATTATAGTACGGAACACCAGTGATCATCGAGTTTGCATCACACAGTATTTTTTTCCCGTGTCCACATGGACATTGTGTCCACATGGACTTGCTATGAAGCATAATGGGTATCTGATAATGTCTTCAATCAAAAAGGCAATGTATATTAAAGCAAACTAAATCATTAAAAAACAGGGGTGTAGTTTGTCTTACTTTTTTCCCATGTGTCTAACTAAAGACAAAACTATTCATGTTGGGATTGTATTTGGTGTCAGTCTAACTAATTATTATTTTTCACAATGATTGTCCATAGTATATGCTAGTGTTTGGTTAAGAGGTAGACTGTTGAAACTAAAAAGATACCAGCTAATTGCCAGGCACATACAAACACAATTCCCGCATATTGGACAGTCTGCAAACTGAAATGACTTGACCAGAAATGAAATATAAAAACCCAGAAGGAGTTACATTGAGTTTTGAATGCAGAACCTTAAAACATAGGCTGACTAGTTGCTCTTGTTTATACTTAGAAATGTTTCATTTTTTTCTATAATCCAAAACATCTGAATTGATGTTCTCCAGTAAAACACACTTGTTTATTGCTTTAAAACGGGTCTCAAACACAAATTTATAGGGGGCCGCCAAAGCTAGGGTTTTGGTGACGTAGGGGGAAATTTGGTTTTCCAAAATAAAATCTCTTGATAAAATATAATATTCTCAAATACAGCGGTACTTCGTTTATTGCAGGGGTTGGGTGAAATCCATATAGTGGGCACCGGTATTTAAAATAAATAAAAAATAAATTAAGGGCAGCACGGCAGCGCAGTGGTTAGGGCTTGTGCGGCACAGTTCGTGTCATGGGAACCTGTCGTGGGTTCAAATCCAGCTCCAGACTTCCTGTGCGGAGTTTGTATGTTCTCCCCGTGCTTGTGTGGGTTTTCTCCGGGCACTCCGGTTTCCTCCCACATTCCAAAAAATGCATTTCAGGTGAATTGGCCGGTCCAAATTGTCCCTAGGTGTGAATGAGCAAATGAGTTGTCTGTCCCTGTGTGCCCTGCGATTGGCTGGCAACCAGTTCAGGGTGTCCCCTGCCCACTGCCCGGAGATGGCTGTGATGGGCTCCAGCCCCCCCGCGACCCTAATGAGGATAAGCGGTACGGCTAATGAGATGAGAAAAATAAATTAAGATCTAAAATAAAAAAGATCTGATAAAACATTACATTCCACTATTCTCACATACAGTAAAGTGATCCCTTAACACTGGGGTTAGGTAAAATTCATGTAGTATTATACAATTAAATAGCCAACAATGCATTGGACTCAAAGGACAACATTTTTGTACCGGAACAAGTAATTATTTAACAAAAAAACTGTAATCATTCATGTTGACCACTATTTCTATCTCAGGGGCCATTTTGCCAATCGGACTCCAGAATGCATTGCAAGATACAAATCTGGATAACAAAACCCGCGAAAAGTAAACCGAGTTATAGCAAGGGATTACTGTATCTTTTTTCCCCGAACACAACACGAGTTATAAAGATAAAACAGTTTTAAATTAGTATGAAAATAAATAAGTCTGCAATAAATAAAAACAATTTAGCAAATTAGTACTTAAGTACACATTTTACACAAAATAAGATACAAAAATGAAGGATTAATGTGACTATCAGTAAAAACGGGATACACATACTCTAAAATTTCATATTAAGACGGGGGCCTCAAACTATCATGTGGTTAAAAATATGAACTTCATCATTTGCGATAGCAAATATTTACTAGCTTTCCAGGTCGTTTACTTACTAAAATACTGTTCATATCTCTGTTTAAGTAAACATTACGTAACTTTTTTTCATTGTGTACCTCCAGTTAAATATTTTTCAACTAAATATCCCCCTAAAGAATGCTTCATTTAACATCTTTGACATTGAATACTGGGGAGAAATAAAATCTCATCAGCCAATAATTTTACTAATTACTTTTCTTAATATGGCAGCACGGCGGCGCAGTGGTTAGCTCATGTGCGGCACAGTTCATGTCTTGGGAACCTCCTGCGTGGGTTCAAATCCAGCTCCAGACTTCCTGTGCGGAGTTTGTATGTTCTCCCCGTGCTTGCGTGGGTTCCTCCCACATTCCAAAAACATGCATTTCAGGTGAATTGGCCCTAGGTGTGAATGAGCGAGTGAGTTGTCTGTCCCCGTGTGCCCTGCGATTGGCTGGCAACCAGTTCAGGGTGTCCCCTGCCCGCTGCCCGGAGATGGCTGGGATGGGCTCCAGCCCCCCCGCGACCCTAATGAGGATAAGCGGTACGGCTAATGAGCAGCGGCACGGCGGCGCAGTAGTTAGTGCGTGTGCGGCACAGTTCTGAGGTCATGGGATCAAATCTTCCTATGTGGAGTTTGCATGTTCTCCCTGTGCTTGCGAGGTTTTCCTCCCACATTCCAAAAACATTCCAAATTGTCCCAAGGTGTGAATGAGAGATTGAATGGTTGTCTGTCCCAGTTCAACCAGTTCAGGGTGTCCCCTGCGCACTGTCCGAAGATAGCTGGGATGGGCTCCAGCACCCCTGCGACCGTACTGAGGATAAGCGGTGCAGATAATGAATGGATGGATGGATCTCCCGCCTTTTTAAATTCAAACTACCCCAAAAAGAAAACTTGACTCGAGACTAGTATTTTAGTCCACGGCTGCCTTATTTTGAATCGAGACCAACAAACTGCTCCAATGATCACATTAGATTCCCGTTTTGGTAAAAGTTTGGCACTTCTGTTTTTTTTTTTTAAAAAATCACACTTTTTTTTTGGTGTCAATATTCTAGAGATGGATTGTGTTTTGCGTGTAAAATTAGAGGGTGCGATATTATCTACTGTTATGTAATGTCAAAAGTTAATCATGTATGCATTCAATTTCCCCACGTAATCTTATTATGAATATAGCACAATTTTACATTCACAAGTGCAAATTCAAGGGTAGGAAAACACACTTTTTTTAATACAGCAACTGTTTTCTCACCCAAATAGTTGGTAGATGGTTTACCCTCAGTGTTTCCCAACTCGCGACAAGGGTCTGAAGGTTATTGGGACAGAACGGCGGCAAAAGCATATTTGAGCTGCGTAAACGTTGCTCTTATGTTGGCTTTTGTACTTGCTTTGCTCGCTTGTGCTGTTTATCTCTCCAACTTCTTACAAGGGTTTGTTTGAACAGGCTGCAACATGCATTTTTCATGGTTCATGCTCAGCTATGATTTTAGCAACACAATTAGACATAGTAAATCCTCAAGTAGTAAAAGAACAGGATTACTTTTTCCTTCATGGGATGTTTGATGGAAATGTACTTTGTGTGTTGCAGGAGTTTGAAATGTACGTGCTATCCAGGTTAGACTGGCCTCTGGCTTCTCTACTCCCTACTGACTTCCTGGAGCCGATTCTTCTCATGTTTTTCTTCACCTTCCCAGCATGCGCCGACACGTCCACTCCTATGCTGCACCGGCAGCCATTTTTGAGTTACGTGACAAAGTTATATAAAATCCGGCAAATGTCAATATGAATTGTGTGCTGATAAGAATGCGGTGTGAACTAATATTTTTTTGTTTATTCGACATTTTAATCTTGCCTTTGAGCACATTTTATGATTGCATCCTGCAGGGATATCATAATCTCTATTTGTTTTTATTACCTGGTTAGGTAAATATTTAACTTATGTTTGGGAGGATTTTGCTTTCTTCCAAAAAACAGTTGTAACGTTTCTTCATCTCCCCCAAAGTAGATAGAGCCGAGAAGCAAATGTTTTATACATTGCTGTTTGAGTTTTCACCTGGTCTGTCAGATTCTATGACATCCCTTACAATTGACTGAAGAGAAGTCTTTAGATCAGGAATTCTCCTTCCCAGTTTTAAGGTCCTCCCCTGAGACCTCTCTTTTTATTAATTCTATGAAATCTCCTTTGCAGTTTTACAATATTAACAACAACACATTTATCAATTAGCCGGAATTCTTTGTCAGATATGCATGATGCAAGCTTTTTGCTTAGTGGTTGAACAGATTCAGCATCACCTTTTCACTTTAACCTTTGAGAGGGCCAGAAAAACTATACTCTTAAAACAGATTTGTCCAAAATACCCCAATTTGAGTCAATAATGGACCAATCCATTACTTGGGTTAATCGACTCAATTTCTGGGTTGTTTTGAAAAACAAACCCCTCAAAATGTGTTCTTACTAAATGAAATAACTCAAAAAAGCTTTAAAAAAATTGGGATCTTTAAGTTTAAAAACCGCTCCAACTATTAGGTAATATTGTATAAAATGGACCCCCGAATCGTTTTTATCTTAAATCAAGATTATTAGTCATTTTCATGTCAAGTAATAAAAACAAACATGTTATTGTCATGATTACTGATGCGAGGCACCTGAGTCTGCTCCGTTGGCGCCAAGGGCCTCGGACGCTGATTGGCTGCTGATCTCTTTTTAAACCCCCGTCTTCCTGTCAACGATTGTCAGTTTGTCTGCGAACCTCAGCCCCACGCTAGGCAAGCACTCTTCGACCCCTGACTCAACCCTGTCCTGATTCCCGTTTGATTCCCAGCGCCGACCCTTTTTCTGAACATTTACATTTTCTGCTCCACCGTCCCAGCCATCGACCTGTTTTTCCCCGCTCTCGACACTACCTTTGCTTGCCACGGAAGTGCCACTTCCGTGTTCCAAGAGATCTACTACTTATGACTGACGATCACTGGATCGTGGGTGCAAGCCCTTTCCTCCTTCTAAATAAGCTGAGTAAAACGAACGCAAGTGGGTCCTGTCTCCGTTTCTGGTCCCTGACAGTTATTGCGTTCAACAAATGTGTATTTGTATTTAGAACGAACACCTCCAAATGTCTGAATTCAAACAATCAAAAATAGTTCTTGTTGTAAAAAACCTGAAAAAAGAAATCAACAACACACAAAAAACTATTTTTTAGAACAACCCAAAATCTGGATCAATATTATTGAGGTATTGATAGGTCTGTTTTGTCACAGTTTAGGTTATTCTTGACCAGGGATTGGTAATTTATGGCTTACGGGCCATCAATGGCTCTTTTCATGGGTACATACGGCTCGCTCGGAGATGTAATAAAACTTAATTGATACATTCGTTTTGTAGCACTGAGGGATGCACATGCAAAGCCAAGACTATTCACAATTCTAACTATAGTTTGCTGTCAAGGTGTCACACCAACAGACCCCGTTGTGGCTGTAAATCGCAAAATAATCCTTCATACGAAAGTTTATTAAACATTATATGTTAATTGTTGAGACACTTTACCAAAAGCAACAAAACAAACTTTAAACCTAAACAAACTTTGTACCCAGAAGCTGTAGCAAAGCACCTAGAGCCATTTGATTGGGTGAGCGGTAGGAATGGGCAGAGCTACACACAGGGCAGGATGTGCGCACTCCTTCTCGCCTAGCGCTGTCTGCACTGAAGGTAAATATATTGGTATCCTCATTTGCAGTATTTTGTGACATTTTTACAAAAGAACTTTGCTCGCACCTTGTTTTGAAACCGTTATTTAGGACAGAAACAATGGTCAAAATGAGAATTAACACTAAGTAGCTGCGAGAGGGATATATATTTTAAGTGGTACATTCATATTGATATGGGAAAAAGGCTCTAGCATGATTATTATTTCATGGATTTTATCAAATCATCTATATCTCTCACAGTGACATAAAATACCCCGAAGAATTAGCTGTTGTCTGGAGAGCAGGTTTGGCGGTTATATTGAAATTTGTCTTAAATTATATGGTGTGGCTTTCTCACGAAAAACATCAAAATATTTTTGCTTTTAAGGCTCATTGGGTAAAAAAAGTTCCCGACCAGTGTTTTTAATAGTGCGGAACTCTTCATTCTCAATCCTGACGCAACACTCAATTTTCCTCCCATCCACCGTATCCTTTGTTTTTAAAACTTATGACATCCACATGATCTTCAATTGTTTGCTTGCGTGACTGATTTGAATTAAATTCTATTCCAATCCGGCCGATTAGGTGTGGTTGCATCTACTAATGAAGTACAATTATTTAGTAGTTAACCATCCCAAACCAAAGCAATGTACAATTTGGCAACAGCTGATATTAAATTCTTATCGCTCTGTGCTCTCCTGTCATTAATCATTTCCAAATTGAGCGTTAAATAAGGAAATTTACCGACAGCAAACACAACATAGCTAGCTATAAGTTTGATTCTGTTGTGTCAGCGTTTCATATAGGAGACAGAGAGCTGAGTTTGTGTAATTCCGTATTGTGTGCAATGAATGACCGTCATCCCTCTTTTCAGCCCACCCTTCTCACAAAGCTCTGTGGTACTGCCCCAGGCAACAGGTTACGGTGTTAGAGTTACACCCAATGTGGCACAAAACTTCACAAAAGTTAGGAAAATCATGGCCAATTGACACTAAATCCCGTTGACGGAGGTGTGTGATGAAGGCTTGAATGGTAGACTCGGTGTCTCGGCAGTTTTCTCGCCGGAGGCCTTAAAGGTGATATGTCAGATCTTCACTTAGTTTTAGTAAACGCAAGCTTTCAGAGTGCTCAACTTGTACATCAGGGTGTGTCAATGGCAGGAGACATCTGTCATAGGCATCCATTCTACTTTTCTTGCTTCTCCAGATATTTGTAGGGAACAACAATGGATTTAACTGCAAGATAAAATAACTGACTGCAGCATCATGAGTCGTGGTTATTGACTTGTTATAACATAAAATATTGGCTAAAATCAATGTCTGAAATAACGTCAATGTCTGCCAATTCTGTGCAATGTTTACATCATTGTGACTATCGGACATTAATGTGGCCATGCTTAAGGCAGATGTGTTTTTTATAACCTAGGAGAATTAATAAAACAAAAGGGCACAGGGGAGTTCTGTAACACATTTGGAATTTTGCATGGTGAGGACTTTTTGTTCAGTCTTTTCCTGTTCTCCTTGCAGGTTAAAAATTCATTAATGTCTTCTCTCCAGGAGCACCACGGCCGCGCAGTGGTTAGCGCATGTGAGGCACAGTTCTGAGGTCATGAGAGCGAACCTTCCTGTGTGGAGTTTGCATGTTCTCCCTGTGCATGTGTGGGTTTCCTCCGGGCAATCCGGTTTCCTCACACATTCCGAAAACATGCATGTCAGGTTAATTGGCCGGTCTGAATTGTCCCTAGGTATAAATGAGCAGGTGAGTTGTCTGTCTCTGTGTCTGTGCCCTGCGACTGGATGGCAAACAGTTAAAGGTGTCCCCTGCCTACCGCCAGAGGATATCTGGGATGGGCTCCAGCACCCCCGCGACCCTACTGAGGATAAGGGGTGCAGATAATGGATGGATGGATGGATGGGTCCTCTCTCCTTATTTTGAGTGTCCACTGAACTATACTGTAAACTTATTAAATATAAACATGAATGTGAAATAGAAAATTAAGCAGATCTGCCAAAACTGGAAAAAAAATACATTAGTAGATGAAAAAAAGGTCCTGAACACCAAATACTTTTCAAGGTATACAAAACCAAGGTTGTGTTTTTCTTACATATAAATTATTTTCCTTTTTATAAAATACTTTTGAATAGGTTGGGAGGAATGGGACAGAGAAAGAGGACATTTCTCTAGTCTGCTTTTTATTTTATCTCTCTTTTATCTGACAAATGAAGAAAATAAAAAATAAAGTTTAAACCAAATTTTTCACTCAACATGTACTATACCAGATCTTTTTATTCAAGTGTCCTGCTCAGACAACAACAGTACGCAATGAATGAAATATTGATCACACTGTTCACGTTGTCTGTGGCCTGCTGCTGAACTTTTGTTCTTTCGTGTTCTACATCTGCCTCAAGGTTTTATCCTCTCCTGCTAAAGTCAGCTTCAGAGGGCGGCGGAGCTCATCACGCCTTCCCCTTTCCAGTTCGCTGTTTGCAGATCAGAGGTCAGTACAACTCCTGTCGATGTTGACCATCTTTTATTGACGTCAGTAACGCCTGCTGAAAGCCAGCTGGAAACTCCTCCCTGCCGCCACAGGGAAGTGTGAAAGTAGCAGGCCGAAACGTGATTTGCTCACACAACAATGTTTTCATTGCGTTGGAGAACCGCTTACGCAGGTTGCAACAGAGCGAAGATGTGGTACAATGTTCTCCATTGATCATCCTGTTAAGATTGTTTTGAGGAACTTAGTTAGTGTAGAAGCATTCAACAGCGCCGGGACCCGAATGGAGAACACTCTTGAACCTGCGGATTTCTTCTTCTTTCTCCTGGAATCACCAGTCGATCAGCATAAAATGAACAAAGCTTTCGAGTTATAAAATAGAGGTTAAAAATGTCTTAAAAAACAATATTGAAACAAAAAAAATCAGTTGTTTTTAACAACACCTAAACAAATGAAATAATTCCTACATAAACTAAAATGAAGTATAGCATTGTTCTCCAACATGGTGCCTGCTGGTCCCTGGGTGCCCACAGACCTGTTAACAGTGCTGGGTCGTTGTGATTTTCTAATAAATTGTTTTTTTTGTGGTTGAGTTTGTCAATTTTACTTCCAATAATTAACCTGGTAAAAACATGGTAATAGCATTATAAGTATTTTTTTCATAAATGCATATCAAACTGAGTGCCCTTTGTGCTAATTGGTAACAAAAAGTAGCTCTCAGTTTGAAAGAGGTTGTAGACCATGAGTCTAAGGTATTTGAAAGTATTAATTGTAGACTAAGTATTAAGTATTTAATTTGCACTGAATTGGAATCGCGGCATGGCAGCTAAATTGTTAGCACGTCCATAGCACAGTTCTGAGGTCAAAGGTTCAAATACAGCTACCAGATTTCCTGTGTGGAGTTTGCATGTTCTCCTCGTGCTTGCATTGATTTCCTCCGGGCACTCCGGTTTCCTCCCACATTCCCAGAAAACATGCATGGAAGGTTAATTGGCTGGTTCAAACAGTCCCTAGATGTGAATGAGCAAGTGAGTTGTCTGTCTCTGTGTGCCCTGTGACTGGCTGGCAACCAGTTTGAGGTGTCCCCTGCCAACTGCCCGAGGATAGCTGGGGCTCCAGCACCCCCGCAACCCTACTGAGGGTAAGCGATGAAGACAATAGATGGATGGATGAATTTGAACTAAAGCTGCAAGAAATAGGTATAGTGGGGATATTCTGACTGCTAGATATCGCTGTTTGGCAGACCTGGGTACTCCGGTTTTTGAGGGTTGCATGTCCCGCACGTTTTTCGACGTCCTCTGCTTCAACTCAGGTGATACAAATTATCAGATCGTAAGCGAGCTAGCAGGAGCTTGTTACTGATCCTGGCGATTAAGATCACCTACATTGGAGAAGAGAAACCTCAAAAATCTGGCACCGGAGTCCTCTGGTATGCTGTATGGAGTAGCGCAACCAAAAACAAGTGCTAGAAAGCACAAGGAAGAATACATCCATCCGGTATCTGCACTGCTTATCCTAAGTAGGGTCCTGGGGGTGCTGGAGCCCATCCCAGCCATCTTCAGGCAGTGGGCTGCGGACACACTGATCTTGTTTCCAGCCAGTCGCAGGGCACCCAAGAGACAGACAATTCACATGCTCATTTACCTGCCGATCCACCTGACATGCATGTTTTCGGAATGTGGGAGGAAACCCACGCAAGCATGGGGAGAATATGCAAACTTTGCACAGGAAGGTTGGTAGCTGGATTTGAACACATGACCTCAGAACTCTGTCGTAGACACGCTAACCACATAGCTGCAGAGCCGCAGGAAGAATACAAACTGAGAAAATTTTAAACAATATCTTTTTCTTGATGTTTTTACCCTTGGGAGGTGCTGAAAATACAGACCGTTTCTTTAAAGCTGGGTTGTCCAACTCATTTTAACTCCGGGGACAAATGGTAGAAAAAACATTCTGACGGGGGCCAGACTAGTAAATTAAAGGCAAAAAAGTGTGCCATAGCTGGAGGGCTAGGGGTATTTTCTGAGGCTCACAATTAAAATATAATTCAGGAAGGTGATATTTCAATAAAAAAACGATTAATCCGTTTTTTTTAATTAATATTGTTTCCCCTTTACTAAGATCTCATGTATTGTATTGTTTATCAACTGTGCATTTGTAAAAAAAAAAAAAGGAAGGAAACGAGTTAATTTGCACCAATTTATTCACCTCAGGGAAACTAATGCAGACTGGATAGGGACAATAATACCATACAAATAAAAATGTTTAATGAATTTATTTCTGCTTTTTATTCTGATTTGTTTTAACCTGAAGACGATAACTTTTCAGTTAGATTTTATATCTGTTTTAGAGAGGAGCTGAAGCTTCTTTAAACCACAGAAAAGACACTAATTTGCTTTTTTGTTTTGCTCTAAACAGCATATCTGTTCCCTGGTTTATTACTAGGAGTCACAAAATACAGATACAGTGTGTGCTTTGAGGGTGGTGCCTGCCTTTGGCAAAATCCAGTTGACATATTTAAAATTGCAAATCATTTTGTATTGCAATGCACCTCCTTTTTCTCTTATGCTTCTCTCAGCATTGTCTCGTGGGCCACATATAATTAATTGGCCTGCCACATTTGGTGCACGGGCACATGTGCTTTAAAGCTTTCAGATTTCATGTAAACATGTTTGAAATCTTTTGAGTGTTTAAAATGTACTGTCGCTAAAATGGGTCAAACATTTGCATAAAACATTGCATTCAAATGATTCACAGCATGAGGCAGTACAAGATTTTTTTTTTTTAATAAATGCCCTCATCCAAGTCACAAGAGTGTCATACAAGACAATACTTTGGTACATGAAAAAAAACAGTTTATAGCAAACTGTATTGAAATACCAAAATGCACAAAAAACTGAACAAATGTGCTCCTTTAACACTCCTTCAATTCTTGAAATGACAAGAACGGATCAAAATGTTGACAATTTCAATTCGTACACACAATCACATCTGCTTTACATTCCTGATGAGAATCACATTGTCAAAGAAACATAAACATTGCCTTCTTAATATTCCAGTTTTAGGAGAGGTTTGCAGTTTTGGATTCTGGGCATCGTTTGTTTTACATGAAATCAATATAATCATTTTAGCCCCACTTATGAAGTACATTTTGTCACTATTATTGGAAGGAATTCCAGTGTGAAATTAGACATAAAGACAAAAGCTGCGTATTTGTTACTGATACTTGCAAGGATTCAGGAGCATTATGCGGTGTGGGAATGTTGTTTTTACTAAAAGCGCTCTCATGAAAGTCTTAGGCAGAAGAACAAGATAATTTTAACAGGTTTTTGCCAATTCCCATAGAATTTGTATTCAAATGGATAGTGTGACTAAAGAATCCAAAAATACACAAGCACCGTCAGACATTATTTGCTTCAAGTTACACGTTAACATCAAGCTAATAAAGCTCACCTTTCACTCCAGACAACTGTTCTATAAAATCCCGGATTGGGACCGGAAAACAATTTGCTGAAAGTTGACAACCTGTGCACGTGCACTACTGGAAATCTGGGTGTTACTGCAGGTTCAACTGGTTACACGCGTTATGAGTCATTATGTCTAGATGTTATTCATGTCATTTTCTGAATGTGGACCAGATTATTTCAAAGGAAAACATGGATTGTAATTCATAGGTCCTGAACATTTGTGCAATCTTAATTCAAGACAACAGGATCCACAAGTATGAACAGGAGCACTCTTTGGCATTGTGAAATGTTGACGTTTGCTTGCATCATAAAAATGCTGTAAAAGCAGCAACAATTACTGGAATGAGGTGAACTCAAGTTGAATCTGACTGACAATGACAATGAATGATAAAAGTGCCGGGAAGCCATAAACGTAGAGGTTTCTGGAGGGTAAAGAAAAATAATTGGCTTGACAACCCCTAGATGACTGGTGTCCTACAATGTTAAAAATACATTCAAGTGTTGTGGGTTTTTTGGGGGGTTCATTCTCTGATATCAAAAATAAATTCTTACATCTTTGGCAGATTATTGAGCTCATCCAATGGATCAGTCTCCCATTTTACTATATGTTGAACTTAAAATGTAATAAAATAAGTCATTGAGTATTTGTCTTTCCCCTTTTTGGTTTGTGAAATTCCTGATTTTTTGATAATGTATTGTCAGAATGCGCTTTGGAGTACGATGGTGCTTAAAGCGTTCAGCAAGGAGCGGGGCTGTGAATCATCAAGGCCTGCTTGTAAGCTTCAGTGACATTATCGCAGTCAGTTATGGAGAAAGCGCTGTCAGCCACGCCCGCGTCATAGCACTTCCACTGCCTCTGCAGTCCATGTCCAAGAATAGCGTCTTCTTGAATGTCCAGCAGGTTGTCAGCAGACACGCATCCCCTCATGGTGGGCCTTCCTGCCTTCTCAGGATGCACTGGAAGTCCTACCCGGTCCGGAAGATCCAGCTGGTCGAACGACTCTGAAGACAATATACTGTCCTCGCTGATGGCGCCTCGGGATCTCACTCTGGCACCTCTGCTAGGCAATGAAACGTTCAGCTGATCCAATGAGCCAAACTCCTGCAGCTCGCCTGAGGAGAACTTTCCGTTTCGTTTGAGGATGCCTTTCCTGTTGGTTGATTCTGAAGGGCGCACTTCAGGTTGTTGGACCCAGCCAGAGTCACTGTTTTCAGGAGAAGAAGAATAATACCCAGATTCCTGCTCTGTTGGCTTCTTTAGGATACCTTTGCGGGGTAAATTGGCAGCAGAGGAGTTGTTGGCAGGAGTGGGCAAACCCAAAATGTTCTGCGGTTCTGATGAACTCTGAGCAAAGTTTTCGCTTATCGCCTTCTGTTTCAAACTGTTTTTTCTTTTCAAAATCCCTTTGGAAGGCCGAGTCTCTGCACCCCCTTCGTGGGTAGGCTGGGAGACATTATTCTCCTTGCGTGACCTTCGCAGAGAGCGTTGGCGTACGACATCGGCCCCGCCGCCACCTTGCGAACGAAGGAGGCAACGCATCTTGGAGCCGTTCTCCAGGAAGGGCCTTGATGTACGCCGCAGCCAGCTGGCCACGCCAGCCAGCCCAGCCGGGTGCTGAGTAGAGGTAGAAGTCGTTGACGTCATTTCCTCAACGTGGCTGGCCTTTGTCTCAACGACAAGGGACTGTTGGTAACCCCAGTTGAGCCACCAGTGTCCTGCTATCTCCTCGATTGTGGCTCTGCGCTCAGGGTTTACCATTAGCATCCAGCGAATGAGACCACAAGCATCTGATTAAAAACACACAAAAAAAGAAAATTGTTTCCATAAGTATTGACTGTTTTCGTGTGAGGACACGCGCATACCTGGATGTAGACAGTCTGACACACTGGTTGGGTCCGACAGACTCGGTTTGATGTTATAACCGGTCTACATTAATCTAGTTGGGATTTAAAATGAAAGGAATGTGTAAAGCGTTGTTTTTTGTGATTTTACCATTTATTTCAGTGTACTTATTAAAATTAATCCAATATGGCGGCGCGCACAGACGCTGTGGTTCTTGGCTCTTCCATTCAGTGCCTTTTTCTGTACACAAAAATGCCCTGAAAGTCGGTCTTTGGACTCTATCCACGCATACATCGACGTTACACAAGTACATGTTACAGGAGCTTGTCAACATCGGTTACCGACGTCGATACAACATCACAGACAAATTGCCAAGACCACTGGGTGCTCTGGATTGTTAAGGAAAGTGAGGAAGGCGGCGTCGAGAGAGAAAGAAAACACTACTGTTGTGGCTTCAAAACAACTCTGACAACTACAAGCAGAGTTGAGCCTGTATCTTACCAACACCAAATCCATTACCCATAAAACGGATGACCTGGTGCTACACCTTGCGGGAAACCGACTGCTGTATTTTAATCATCACAGAGACCTGGCTAATCTGATGCTAACCTGTAGCTGAGCGGCCGCTTGCTACGTCGCTTCTTGCACTGGAAGAAGCCCTCAATTTTGTTGTACTATTTTATAATAAAAATAAAGAAGATGCATTCATTAATTCATTTATTCATGCCATTACATGGTAAGTGGAGGCCAGAGCAAGAACCTCACTTGAAATGAGCCCTTCTGTTATAGTAGACGTGCGCCATAAACGCTAGGTGAAAATATTGCGCCGTTTCTCAGACAAAATTAGTTCTAAGGAAAGCCCTGGTTTTCATGAAAGCCTGGTGAAGAAGGGTGAACCCTTATCCGTGAAGTGGATGGCAGAGAGATAGGTTCTAATAAATGCAATGTGACCCCTGGGGATATCTCGAGAATGCTAAAATGCCTTGCTGATGATAGTGCGCTGTATGCCGCCTGAAATAAGCCCCAGAGATCACATTATTTCAAACCAAACTCCTACATCAGATGTTTTTTCTATCACGTATTGGTCTTGTTTGTACATCAGTGAACATTTGTTGTCGTAACTTAGCCCAAAATGTTTAGCGACAGCCAAACCAGAGCTTTGATCGCCATATTTCCAATGACAATCACAATAATATTGAGGTAAAAACACAGTTCAACCCCAACTAGTATGGCCGCCACTCCATGGGTTACTCAGATGTTGTCACAGGATTGTCCGGATGTGTTCACATGATTAGGAACAATCAATTAGCTAGAATTTTTTTTTTAAACACTCACCTGATGGTTTGTTTGGTTTCCGGTAATTTCCGGTGCTTATCTGCTGGACGAGTGCCCTGTGGTTATTTCCATCAAATGGCATCATGCCGTGGACCATTGTATACAACAGCACCCCAAGGGACCATGTGTCCACTTCCGGCCCCCGGTAGGGTCGACCGTTGACGATCTCTGGAGATGCATACAACGGGCTACCACAGAATGTCTGTAGGTACTCGTCTCTGTGGTAAAGGTTTGACAAGCCAAAGTCTGCAATCTGTAACATACATGTGGGATAATTACATTTAATTACTACTACAGTATGCACATAAAAAACCTGCTGGCACACAAATTACACTGAGTTCAAAAGTACTGCGCAAACCAGGTCACACGAGCCAATAACATTTTGGTTTTGGCCTCAGGTGTGCGGGGGCACTTTCTGGAGGAAAAGGGTACAACGCTAAAGACAAGATAACTAATTACGTTAGATACTATATATAATAAAGTTGGATAATTTGGGTTCTCAGCCCCCAAATTCCTCTTAAAAACGGTGAACTGCTCGTTTCCACAACGCATATACTCTAAATACAAAACAATACGGTGACATCTGAAAACATTACAGGTGCCCTTCTGGAGGATAAATTAATAGATGTTTTTGACAACACTAATCGTATAATTTGTAGCAGGAGAGAAACAGGAGGTTTGACTGTACTTTATTTAATATTTTCTATGTCATGATGATATTTTAACTCTTGCAGCGACAAATCAAACAAAGGCCTCAATTTACACTGGGTAAGTTATCTCTCTAACTTGGTACAGTTCCCTTTTGGTATCATCTTAGTCATTGTCCGGAATACCATGGAAACCACCGACGACAATAACAGAAAAGGACGACTTCTTACATCTCTGTTGCAATCTGACCCTATTCCTCACAGTATGGTTGTTTATTGGGATGTAAAAAGTGCCCCTAAGCGGTCTTCTACAATTATAGGCCTCACATCATATTTTACGCGACAGTGCTGAATGAGTTCTACAGCCAATTGCCTCGATCGCCAAATTTGCCACTCAAGTGTGCACGGGGCTTAATCAAGACAATTTAAGGCATGTTTTTCAAGTGAAAACATGCAATGCTTGGATGATTTTCTGTCTAAACATGACCTTAAATGACCTCTGTCGCGTTTCGACTATTTGGGGTCCCACAAAACTATTTTTAGGAAATCCTTTGGGTGGACTTTCGCTTCAGAAGTTACACTGTACACTGTTCAAGTTTAAATCTAACACTGGTAATTAGCTGTGTTTTGGACACAACTATATAATGAGTAACAGAGAACTGCATACCTTGACATTGCTATTGCCATCAAGTAAAATATTTTCCAGTTTTAGATCCCGGTGAACTATTCCATTCTAGAAGAAAAGGTAGAAAAAAAAAATAGTTAATATGCGTTATTTTCACAAAAGGGTATCTTAAAATTCCTTACTACACAATCAGTGTCATTCCACTAGGTAAACAGATTGTTTTCCCCCAGGTTGCCACATATTTTCTCTTCCTAGTGTATCATCTACGCCTCATGGTCCTCAGCTCTGCAGGGGGGCATGCCTTACACTAATGTTTGCCTTCAAAAAATGCAGGTCACATGTTCCTTAAAAGGAATGGACACTAGTAGCCATGGACATTCTTCACATAGTGCAGTATGAATTTGACAAAAAGATCTATTGTCCATAGATTTTAATTTAGGAAAAATATATCCAACCTGTTACGACGGCACTTTTACATAACGGGCCAATAAAACCAAAACAGGTGGTGGCCATCGAACATGATGGGGGGTCATTTACTCTGTAAATATTATCTACTGCACATCGACTCGAGTCCTAGCTTTTGAACTGCCGGATGGTGTGCGAGTGTGCTTATTCAGTTCCAATACGCCCTCATTAGTGACTGTATATGTGTTTGTAGTGGATGATTGGCCTTCAGCCCTGACACCGCCATTCTCTCTAGTGTTCGTTTTACTCTTCATTGTTCTCCTTGCTTCAGTGTTCCAATCGGCCAGCTGACAGTTAGTAATGGTCATTATGTAACAGCGGGTGGTTCAAGTAGCTGTGGAGGAAAAAGGGCTGGGCAACTGGTTTCAGCAGAAATCTTTGCTATTGGTGTGCAGATAGCGGAGGGGCCCCTAATGCAAAACGTCTGCTAGGTCCAGCCATTATGATGTGTACAAATTTGTATTCATTGGACGAACGCATCCATTTTGAACGTGTTCTCACCTGATGGCAGTAGTGCACAGCAGACACAATCTGCCTGAAAAAGTGCCTCAATTCCCGTTCAGCAAGGTGCTTCTTATCGCAGATATAGTCGTACAAGTCTCCTCGGCTGGCATACTCCATCACAATCACGATTTTGTCCTTGTTCTCGAATACTGAAGGAAAACAAACGTTCTTTTAAAAAAATGTACCGAGTGGCAACACTTGGCACTTAAAACGATGAGCAATCTAGCCAACGGAGCCTGTGAACTCATGTTCCGTTTGAATGTGTTTAAAAAACAAATAAGGCACAGCAATTTGTTCTTATCCCTGCTAGCTTGAAGCAAAAATGTATCCATTATTGGCTTACAAGTACTTGGCAATAGGGATGTAGTGAGGTGACGTGCAGTCGGGTGGCATTGCCTTATGGAATTATGAAATTAAAATGCACTAAATTGTTCTATTAATTCAGTGAGATCTTTTCACAATGCCAAGATCTTTCTCATTTAACTTGATAATTTTGGATTTTCTTTTTCAAAATAATTGCAGAATTTCATGAATATTATCAATACAATTAGTAACTCATTACAATGCTGAACATCTGCAGATCCAGAGTGAGGCATGCAACTCTCATGTCTTATGGCAGAGGTCGATACTGAGACCCAGGTTCGGATTTGGTGCATCCATAAGCCCCAAACAATAGAGATGGTGATAGTATTATCAGGCTAACATCAAACCAAGCCGACCAGTATTTTTTTCTCATTGCATGGGCTTTTTTATAGAATAAAGAGTTACCTATCCATTGACGCTTTCATTCAAAATGAGCAACCCAACTGATGTGTCGGGAGTCATTAGGTGACCAAACCCCCCAATTCCAACACCTAATGCCGAGCGCCAAGCAGGGAGGCAATGAGAACTAATGTTGCTAGGTATGACCCAGCTGAGGCTTGAACCAGCGACCTCCCAGTCTCAGGACTGACATGATTTAAGCTACACAACCAATAGAGAATATTAAACATGACAAATCCAAACAGACCACATTGAGACTGCTGTTCTAAAGAAAAATCTGTCCTGAAAAAGGTTTTGTTTTCCCTTAATTCAGAGATCCTTTACACAGGCCAAACAAATTGGGATACCCGATGCAGTGACTAGCGTGCATTGAGGCAATCTTGATTTGGGGAGCTGGAAGACACAAGGCCTCGTGCGCCACCGACAACACTTCTGTTGTGATGCAACACGGAGTCAGCAATTATGTAACAGGGAATCCTTTTCCACAAAGGACTTGCGTGCCTACACTCAAAATCCAAATAATCACAGACCGATATAGACAACTCCTCTAATGGGTATCACGTTCCGCACATGACGTGCGTGGCCAAAATAAGGGGCCCATTCGAAACAGAAAGCGCGCATTGTATGGTGCACATACCTTCATATATAGTGATGATGTGTGGGTGACACAGCGATGACATGATCTCAATTTCTCGGCGAATGTGCACCAGGTCTTGCTCATCCTTGATTTTCTCCTTTCTAATGGACTTAATGGCAACCTTTAAAAAGACAAGAATAGATTAAGATAATTAAGTGTTTGTAGAGGTCATAAAATATTTGTATCATCTAATCATAAATGAAACACCGGGTTTATTAATTATACAACTTTAGGGCCCTTTTAATCTGTTATATTGTCAATTAATTAGATAGTATTTGTGTAATGAAAAAAAAACATCGGTTCAACTTCAATACCATTGTAGAAAATAACAATGTGAATTTAGTTATGCAAAAATGTTAAAATATATTGATATTCATAAGATACACATGACTTCTGTGGCCTTACGAATATAAAGTATCTTGAAAAAATATTAAATATACTAAATTTTCAAAGTGTTTTGCAATTTGTTTATTTACTTAAAGAATTTATTTACTTAAATGAAATGAAATGAAATGATCTGCATTTATATAGCGCTTTTCAAGTCAAGACTTCCCAAAGCGCTTTACAGTGTGCTTCACATTTCCCGATAGCGGCCGTGCAGCAATGTAAGGCGCTAACCTGCTTATTGGGGGCATTAGGGGTTCAGTGTCTTACCCAAGGACACTTCAACATGTAACTCGGAGGAGACGGGATTCGATCCCAAGACGAGCGCTCTACCTCCTGAGCCACTGCCGCCCCTAAAAAGCATTACTTTCCTTCATTGATGATTAAATAAATGACTAGGCTTAATTTCTACAAAAGAATAGTAAGAATTTGTGTATTTTTTTTTTTTTATATTTCAAGAAAATCGTTTCACTAAAAAACTTTTTGGTGTCCTCTGTATTACCTGATTCACCTACTGCCACCTACGGGTGTTTACGTCAAAGTTATAATATAATGTGACTAGTCTAGCCGTATACGTTGATTTCAATTATATTGAATCGGACTGTGTTAAAAAACAAACTAATGAAACGAAATACGGTAGTCCTTTACTACTCCGCGGCCTCAGTGAACCACGGGTTGAAAAATATTCCGCAATCCATTATTCCCGATTTCATATTTCTGCAAGTGGGGGCTGGTAGAGTGTATTTTTTGTCTGGCCTGGTGGCTCTTTTTTACTGCCCTGGCCACCAAAAGTGAACTGCACTCCTGCGGCCGCACACAGTTATTCCCGACCGCACATTGCTGCGCGTGGGGACTGTCAGAGCACATTTTTTTGTCCGGACTGGCGTCTCTCTCTTTTTTTTATGACTGTAATTTCCAGCTATGACGAAGTGCACTCTTGAAGCCGTGATCCATTCCCAAATTCCTTATTGCTGCAAACAGGGACCAGCAGAGGGCCATTTTGTCGGGAGGTATGCTGTTTTGGCCGGCCTAAAATGAATTGCACGATTGTGGCTGTGATCCATTATCTCCGGTCGACTTGTTGAGAACAGGTGCCAAAAGAGTCATGCGTGATGGCTTTTGTTCCGTTTTATTTGCTTAAAATGAACTGCACCCGAACGACTGCAATCCATTATATCCGGTTGACTATTCTATTGCTGCAGTCGGCAGAGCACATGTTAAAAATGGGGGGGGGGGACTGCTTCGTGGAATTTTACAAATTCCAGCTGGGTTCTGGTTCCTATTTACCTTGATAAACGAGGTAAAGCAGTAAAATTGCTTCAGGATACAGAGTCCTAATATCAATTATTAATTTCATAATCAATGGAGTTGTCAATTAAATTAACTAATTGTTGAACTTCAACACTATAGGCAAGACACAAAATGGATTATCAGCTCCATTGACAGTAAATTACAGCCAGTAGGTCTTAGAAGGGAGAGAGAGAAATTACACAGCAGTTAATGATAGTTCATTTATGGATACTGTCAAGCACTGTCCTCTAAATGGGCTCCTGTACCAAATACTCAATTGGGACTTGTAAATAAAAGGCTTTTCACAAGCCTTTATCCATTTGTTGGATCTAGGATGCCGGGCATTCCTCACCACTCTACCTCGAGGTTAAAGAAGCGTCATCGTAAGGCAGCAGATGTTGTTTGGGGTAGCCTGTTCGTTTGCATAGCCTTCAGGCAACCCGACAGACGAGCGGACGCAGCGGAGAATTGTCATATCGGGTCCACCATGCAACCCGGCTGTGACTCACTGTCTAGTCTGGTCGTGTGTCAGTGCAGGCCTCACGCCGCTTAAACTCCCTTTTCCTGACTTTTGCGAACTCAGATTTCCTGCGTTTGTTTGAATAGCTGTCAGTCGGGGCCCGCTGGACTCGCGATGACTTCACACCCCGGTGAGGTTATCCGAGTTTGCGTTCGACCTATGTCACTGTCAGTTTGTTTTACGCACTAGGCACCCGCCGACGAAAAATTTTTGGGCTCCAGGACAAACACGGCTCAACTGCAACTGCAGTACCACCCAGGAAGTAGAATAACAACTGACACATGCCACCACTTGACCTTATTAGGAGGTTGTTTTAGTTTCCGTTTGCAGATTCAGACAGGTATTTAGGGATATTCCATGCTGCTTTTTTCCCTAGACATTGTTAAATTAATAGTTGTCAATGAAACCAGTTATCGATACTAGTATAAACATTTTGGGATGCATGATATTTATGGGACTGATATTTATAGGATAACACTACATTTTTGGAATAGTTTTTACTCAAGCAGTATCATTTTTTGTTATAAAAAAATACAATAGGACTACATACTATAATAGTTACACTGGAAAGAAAAGTTCTTATCCCATTGGCAGAAAACGTGGCTTATTTCAAGTAGTAGTATCTTTTTATTTTTACCATTTTAAACCAGTTTAACTGTAGAAGAATAAAGAGAATATTCAAAATGAGCAGAATTGTCTAACTAACTTATGAGTTTTTTTTTTACTGATATTGAAAAATATTTCTTAACATGGGCAAAGTTTTCTACGAATTGCTTTGGGAGAATAGTGTTTTTTTTTGTGATACCAGAAACACATATGAAAATATAGTAAAAGGATAAAAGTAATACTTTTAAATGCATTCTCTGCCAATTGGGTACATCCATTATCTGCACCGCTTATCCTAAGTAGGGTCTCGGGTGTGCTGGAGCCCATCCCAGCCATCTTCGGGCAGTGGGCAGGGGACACCCTCAACTGGTTGCCGGCCAGTGGCAGGGCACACAGACTCAACAGACACAGACACAACTCACTCGCTCATTCACACCTAGGGACAATCTGGATCAGCCAATACACCTGACATGCATGTTTTTGGAATGTGGGAGGAAACCCACGCAAACACGGGGAGAACATGCAAACTCCACACAGGAAGGTTCGATCTCATGACCTCAGAACTGTGCCGCGGACGCACTAACCTCTCAGCTGCTGTGCTGCTCCAATTTGGTAGTTTTTTTCAAATGTGTAGTCAGTAAAAACACACATACCTAGTATACATACACTGTACATAACGTCCTTTACTGTAACAGTATTTATTTGGAGAAGGAGGACATTATCGGTAAGAAAAATCATGCATCCATAGTATTTAATACATTCTTGAAAAAAGTTTCTAGTTTTACCCAGCTACCCACAATGTACACGTCTTTCTACTTCAAGAATGCTTCTTGTTGTTTAAGAATTACAGTTTGGATTTATGCCCAATAGTTTTTCAATTGAGGCTCAGGTATTTCGTCATTTCTCTGATCGTATTAGATTTTAAACATTGCACTATTTTGATGCCTTTTGGATTCTTTTCTTTCATTTTTTCACATTGTCCTTTTTTAGGCTCAATAAATGATTGCGAAAGTCTTTCCTTTTGAGTGCTTTTTTAAAGGACTTAAATTAGGATCCTCACGCCTTTATTTGAATTCCGTTTGTGTAGTGACGATGAGTGTGGTTTTGGCCTAAGTGTCCATCCGTGTGCTAGATGAAGAATTTTCTTTTTGTCGTAAGCTGTAATGTCTTTGCACTACTTTGTCCTATCAGCAGCAAAGCAGGTATAAAAAAGTAACAAAAACTGAGGAGTGTCATAGTTCAACCAACATGAGGCTATTTAGGCAACACTTTACTGGAGGCTGTTCTCAAAAAGCCAGTTTTGGGGTCTTATCAGTATTATGACGGCAGGACGTCAGCAGGAGTGATTCTCAGACACCAACTCACGTCCTGCGGTGTGTGTGGGCGTTGATGTTCGCCGACACGACTAAACACGTCCTGTGACGTTTTGTGATGTGACGAGTGCTGGCGTAAAAAGGGAAATTCCATCTGTGAATGCATTTTCACACGAAAACCCTCGACAGTGAGCTTTTGTGATAAACAAGACGTCTTGGTAGACACACCCACGATGCATTTGGTTCATGGATTCGATCAAGCAGTGTGTGTGTTTGGAAAAAGGCAGGGGTGGAAAACCTCACATTCCAGTCGTAGCTAGGAGATAGATCGGCAAACTGAAAAATTAGAGACAAAGGGCTGTGCAAATGGGAGATATAAGGACATTGCTGGACGTTAGTGCAACCCAAGACCTTGAAATTACTCAAATGGAAGTGGTGAATTAAGATAAAGGTCAATAGAATCCATGACTCTATTTTTTTTTAATCAAGGTGTACGGCAGAACTAATTCTGCAATCATGTAAGCCATATTCAGAATGAAACTACAATTTTGGCTGAGTAAAATTGTAAATGTGAAATGCAATGAAATACCATTAACACACTGTAAAATTTTCACCCATTTCGTGTTTCAATTCAGTTCATGGGTATCTATGCCACAAGGTGGAAAGATGGAACCTCATTCTGAAATTAAGTGAATAACGTAATTTCTGGATTATAAGGCAGACTGTTAAAATGTTCATTTATGAGATTCTTTTTACATAAAAGACACACTCGAGTATAAGGCGCATGGAATTAAAACCCGTAAGAAAGAGGGTTGCATTTTGAAAAAACTCAGAAGCTGACAACACAATATGTCAGAACCAGAACAGACAGTGGACCCAGACGTGTATCGTTTTCACACAAGCTTTATTTCACGGGAACGGGGCAGTCATGCGCGGGAACACAAACGCCAGCGATTCGGCGATCGCTGGGCAGAAGAGATCGAAACCCGACAGGACAGACGGGATCGATACCAGATACAGGATACACAAGCAGATACCATACAGGGCGGGACAGATGGGATCGATACCGGACAGGACAAGACGGACGGGATTGATACCGGATACTGCAGCAAGATACCGGACAGGACGGGACAGACGGGATCAATACCGGATATTGGAGCAAGATACCGGACAGTACAAGACGGACGGGTTGGATAACGGATACTGGAGTAAGATACCAGACAGGACGAGACAGGCGGGATCGATACCGGATACTGGAGCAAGATACCAGACAGGACGAGACAGACGGGATCGATACCGGATACTGGAGACTAGAGCAAGATACCGAACAGGACGAGGCAGGCGGGATTGATACCAGATACTGGAAACACGAGCAGGATACCGGACAGAGTCAAAATACAGGTCCTGCAAGTGCAGAGGTTCGTCGACGGACTGACAAGGAGTGAATGAGAGGACAAAGTTTGAATCGGCAAAAATCTGGCAACGAGCAGCAGCTGGCGCCAAACGGGCGGGCCCAAGTGAGGGCAATGGGCAACCGTGACACAATAAGCTCGATTTATTTATAAATGACTACCAGATGTACTAGATTTTATTTCTAGGTACGCATTTCTGATTTTAATAACTGTATTTCTGGCGTACAAGGCGCACCAGATTTAAAAGGGTACTTTTGAATTTCTGTCAATGTTTTCTTTTTATAATCAGAAATATATGGTACACTAGAGAGAGATTTGGTTGAGGCGCAAATGATTAATAGTATGGCTGTATGTGTGGGGCAAATTATTCTATGTTTATAAATAAAAAGAAATTACTTTTTATTTTTAAACGTAAAATAATTTGCGCCACATTGGATTGATGGCATGAAAATTGTTGGGAAGAAAAGATCCCCAAGAACTGTATTTTTATTGTAAAATGGTAACGGACTTTGAAGGACTACTTCATTTGTCATCATTCAAGGTCTGGGCGGTACATCTAATAAAGAAAATCTGGATTTCGTGAATCAGTCTGGAGAATTACAATTTGAATGTATTTAAAACCATAAACTATATTTACAGGAAGTTTAATTGATTAAAAAGAAACCACACATATCCTGTGTAAAAAAATAATTGATTTGGATTCCAATCGTACTAGTGACGATTCGGGGAGTTCTTGATTTTAAAAGACGGATTTTTGCATTCATTTGATTAATTGCCCGACCTTACGTCATTCTAAGAATATAATCATAGCATGTGACTTGGCTGGGATTCATTAAATACTGCATTTATTTTTTTCATCAAACTTCCTTAATTTATTTTAAGTGCCTGACTTGCCCACATTCCTTTCCCAAAGCATCAGGGATTTTCTTTTTGAAGCGAGAAAGCTTTGTGTGCACCGACACTTTTATGAGGTGCATTCAATCTCTTTAGTGTAGTCTTTTGTGATAGCAGCACATTCTTCACACGTTGCAGAGTCCGCTGCTAAGATGAAGGACAAGAATTGCCTTCAGATTGTGACATACAGCAGTGTTTTACAGTTTTTTCTTTTACTGGATTTATGGATCACTTTCTCACAGTGATGTGCAGCCACGGGAGGCATGGGAGGCAGTGCCTCACCTGTCATCATGGAAACAGAAAATGAAATTACAGGGTAACCTTGTTTATCGCGGGGGTTACATTCCAAAAGGAACCCGTGATAGGCCAGATCCATGTAGTAGAAACCTTTACTTTTTCACGGTTATTCTACCACGAAACACATTATTATACATTGAAAACAACAAACAACGAACCCCTTTCTTCATGCTCAAGCCTTTGTTTAACAAAAAAACTAAACTCTACCTGTATACATTTATGTATTTTTACCAATACCTACTTTTTTTAAGGACTGTTTAGCCAATCAAAAAGCAGAACAATGCATGATGAAAATTCATGAAGTGTAAGACCCTGAAGGGTAAACTTTATAATCCCGTGATCTAAAACCTACATGAGGGCAAGGGAAAACTTCAGCATGGCAATAATGAAGAAACCTTGAGAAGGGCTTTAACCAATCAGATTTTTATTTGGTCAGGGCCTTCTAGCTGGCCTACGGAAATGTCAGCAGTTTCACAAACTTTGATTGGCTACAGGATTGGATTGGAAACAGAAGTATCAAAGAAGTATAACACTTTTTCCCCCTATGCTACAGTTTATGATTTCCATTCATCCATTATCTGCACCGCTTATCCTCAGTAGCATCGCGGGGGGCTGGAGCGCATCGCGGGGGGCTGGAGCCCATCCCAGCAATCTTCAGGCAGTGGGCACAGCCTGAACTGGTTGCCAGTCAGTTGCAGGGCACACAGAGACAGACAACTCACTCTCTCATTCACACCTAGGGACAATTTTGGAGCTGACAATTAACCTGACATGCATGTACTTGGAATGTGGGAGGAAATTTGAGTGCCCAGAGTAAACCCACGCAAGCACAGGGAGAACATGCAAACTCCACACAGGAAGCTCCGATGTCATGACCTCAGAACTGTGCCGCACATGCGCTAACCACTGCGCTGCAGTGCTATCATTTTATATGGTAATATATCATATTCCTCTGCAAATAATAAGAAGATAGAGATATCTGTATTATTGCTGTAAATCTGACCTCACCGCACGTCACTGCTTTCTTACCACATACAAGTACGCATTGCAAAAGGCTGGTCCACAAATATAACTTTGATTTATGACCGGGTATTCAAGAAGACAAGATACACTCAGATCTTCATCACAAGAATCACACTAAAATAAATGACGATAATTGATATATTGATTTAATATGAACCTTACCAGTCTGCCTGATCTCTCCCTGGCTTTCTTCACTTTGCCATATGTCCCCTTCCCAAGCGTCTCCAGGAACTCGTAGCGATGTTTCAGGTTGTGTTTGTGGTGGTGTCTCTTCACCGCTTGTTTCTTCACCTGCACTGGCGGGATCGGAGATCTGATTTCGGCTGAAATGCTCTCGACTGGGGGCCAGCAGGTTGCCGAGAGCCGGCCAACGCTGGATCCCTCCATCCTGACCTGACAATTGACGAATGCCCCTGTTTATGTCGGGGTAACTTAAACTTGAAAACGCGTCCCAAATGGTTTCCGATGCAACTAATGAGATTTTCCCTTGTTCGAGACCCGCCACTAGAATTTCCTGGACAACTTGCGTGGAGTCAGAAAAGTGAAACTTGGGATCCGGGAGGTTGCACCAACAGGTACTTTACAACAAGGTGGGAGGTGCGTTTTCTTTCTTTGCACGTCACAGAGTCAAGGGGCGGGGTTGCGTGTGAGAAAAAGAGCGCTTGATGATCGCGCCGGTCAATGCATCTGTCAATGTTTGAATTAAAATTGAACTATCTTGAATTGTAAAATATCTTTATTTTGCTCGGTATCCGTCAATTCTGTGCCCATTTTCAATATTTCTGAACCTAATTTCAATACAATTCCGCCTGTGATGTATTGTGAGTTATTGACAAACAATTCAACTCTTCTCCGCCCCTCAGGGATCGTTGAGACAGAATGCAAGCGCACAGATACTATTGCGGTAAACAAATAGGTTCAAAAACAATCATGTGGGTTTAAAAAAAATGTGAAATGGGAATACCAAAACGAGTTCTTCTTACTATTACAGTAATCGCCACTAGACTTATTTAACCTAGAGTGCGTCGTTTGAACGTTAAACATTTTCTCAATTAACTAATTCAACGCTGGACGTTTTTCTCAAATTACGGGTGCCAGCCAATTTGGACAATTGACTAAATTTTGAGGGCCTAAATAAATCTTATTTTTGTTGCAGCTTTATAGGCATAGGACATCAAAAGAAGGCTTGTATTCTCATCTTTCATTAGCAAAAAAGTATGTTTCTAGTTTTTACCATTGTTTAGTAAACATCCATCTATCTGCACCACTTATCCTCAGTAGGGTTGCGGGGTTGCCGGAACCCATTCCGGCCATCTTTGGGCAGTCGGCAGGGGACACCCCGAACTGGTTGCCAGCCAGTTGCAGGGCACATAGAGACAGACAACTGACTTTCATTCACACCTAGGGTCAATTTGGACTGGCCAATTAACCTAACATGCATATTTTTAGAATGTGGGAGGAAACTGGAGCGCCCGGAGGAACCCCGCGCAAGGAGGTTTGATCTCATGATCTCAGAACTGTGCCGCACACGTGCTCACCACTGCGTCGCCGTGCTGCCTGTTTAGTAAGCCGAAGTTGAACATTACTTGAAAATACTTGTTCCCAAGAAAACTGAGAAAAAACAACTTTTTGTAAAAGCATGCATTTTCACCAGAACTTTTTTTTTTTGCATCTGCGATAACTCGAAAATCTAAACAATGCTTTCCATAAACACAATGGTACTTTGCTTGCAAAATAACATTTTTATTTGTAAGAACTTGAACTGATACATGAACTATGCATGAACTTTGCAGAGCCCAAATGTTTGATCACACAGTTTTGGTCACCATGGTGATCGCTTTTCCTCTGCGACTGTGTTCCTGCGGACCTGCACGAAACGTCAAATCTCTATGACCAGACGATGACGATGGGACTTTGTCATATTTTTTTTGAAGCTCTGTTGAGGAGTTATCTGCCCATTTACTCTTTGTCCATAACTCGCGACTCTCACAACACTGCTTCATTATGCCTACTTGCCATATGGGGCCACTCACACACACACACACACTCATTCTCAGAAAAAAGGGAGCAACATTGGGAATTTGGGCTTCCTCGATGTGTGCACAAAATAAAAAAATAAAACTTTTTTTAAGTTTTAACATTAACGGACAATGCTTCTGAAAACGTATTTATGCGTTATGGCACTGAATCGGGTAAAATGCTGGAAGTAGAATATTTTATCTCTTCATTATGTGTTAACAGTTGTCAACTGAGTTCAAAGAGCATTTATAATGTTTTTTTATCACGCCTATTTGCTTTTATCTTTTATCAGAGCTGTTCAGGATTCGCAACACATTAGGACGCAGGAAAGGGGCAGAAGAGAGTTGGGCTTGAGAGGTATTTAATGCTCGCCCCTGTCTTTTTTTAGTGTAGCCTGAAGATGAAAAAAAAAGTTTATTTGTAGTTGAGGAATGAGCTGACTGAGGCTGCAATAAGGACTTTAAGTCAGGAGTTGGCAGCAGAGAGTAGTAAAATACTATGTTGTGGATACCACCTTTAAAATGTTGAAAACTAAATATTTGCTCTATCAATTGTTGAGTGCGTTGTTTAAGGTTTCCTAAAAAAAGTTGAAAGTAGTAGCCTTTACCATGTTTTTCTACCGCACCATTTCTCATTATATCTGACCTTTATCTGAGCTGTTTGGGTCCCGCAACACACAAGAAGCAGAAAATGAACGAGCGGGGTGGGAAGTATTTCATGCCTGTGCTCGCGGTTTTCTGTTGGTGTAGCAAAAAAATGGTGAAAGTAAGAAAAGGCCTGTTTCAAGTACAGTCCAAACGCCAAACCAAACCCTAAAAAAGACCTGCATACACTTGCACTTGCCACACAAGCAGCTTGACAAAGGTTACAATGATGATTTAAGCCAGAAGATTGCATTACCAAGTAGAATATTTTTTAAATCCTTACAGCACCTTTAAGTATATGTTAACAATGTCCTACTGAGTTCAAAGAGCCCTTATTGTCCTCTGCGCCTATCTGCTCCTATCTTACTTTTAGCAGAGCTGTTCTGGGAGGAACAATTTAGGTTTGAGGAATGGGGGACGGGGAGAATGCTGTAGGGTAACGTTAAACTTGTCCCCGCAGGTTTTATTCTTATTTCTGTTTGTCAGTGTAGCTTGAAAATGGTGAAAGTAAGAAAAGGCCTGCTTCAAGTCGTCCCAATGTCAACCCGAACTCCAAGAAAGATGAAAAAATAAGAGTTCAGTCGAGCACGTCCAAGAAATGCCCGTACTTGCATGTACATCATGAATAAGCTGACTGAGGCTGCAATGATGACACCAGCCAGGAGATGGCGGCATAGAGTAACAAAGTTCCAAATTCCGTACAGCTCCCATTCATTAGCAGAAGAGTTTTATTTTATTTTTCCGCATGTATTGCTTCCTTTCAAGCATGTTGCAACAGACGTCACATCACAAAATTGACAAATCACTCGAAAAGGAAAAATGAATGATCGGTTGTCCTCGAAATAACTTTGGATGATTCTTATAATTGTGATAAAAAAATTTCTCAAACTTCTCCGAAACCCAACAATCATTACGACACACATTTTCTCTTTATCGAGAAATGACCACAATAAAAATGTTCAAGTGTAAAGAAACACAGGTACACGGTTTAATCAGGTTTATAAAATGATTCTGAACCACGTGTTAACCTGAAATATTACGCCATCTAGTGGAAGATTCGGCAATAACCCTGGAAAATGCTGACCTTAGATCACTTTTGGTAAGACATGCGTGTGGAGCGTAACAACCTTTAAAAGCAAAACATAATAAAAATAATAATAATATTAATAATAATAATGCTACAAACAAGTGTATCTACCATTAACGATACGTTACATTGGTAGTCAGTTCATAACATACTTGAATACTAGGAACATCTTTGAGTTTTTTGTCCTTTTTAGATCTGCGTTGTGCAATCGGATTATATACAGTCGCCATGGAGAAAAACTTTTGACTCTATTTTGGGATTTTAAAAATATACAGATGTAAAGTGGAGTAAACCAATGCAAAAAAATACCATTGCGGGTACTAACCACAAGAGAGCATCAACGATTCATAGTTTGAAACGTTTTTTGATCACAACTGAACTAACACACATTTATGCAACTTATTCACTGGAAATGCTTCGACAAACATATATTTATTTCACTACTTTGAATGGCATTATGTATTGTTTTCACTGCTATCTCGTTATATATGTATATTTGACACTTGTGATCTTTCATAACTTACAGTGGTGTTTTGGAAGTTTTATACAGATGAAAGTTAAAACAGAATGTCGCATAAAGATTGAATTACAAAGTCACGTTTATTTGTAACTGTTCTAAATGAAAAACGGATAATAAATTACGGCCATTTTTAACATCATGATCCAAATATTTATGGAATTATTTAGATGGCGACCTATACAAATCAAAGCAAATTATAAACTATGAGTATTTTCATAAATATGCCAAGGACAATACTGTATATGTAATAGGAGCTGCTAGCAGTATAATTGCAGGCCAGAAATGTATTTTTTCTCCTTTTTGTGAGAAAGGTTTTGTTTTCTTGTTTTGATTTGAATATGCCTTTTTTCGGCAAAGAACATTGGAATAAGGGTATGTACTTAAAGGGATACAGGGTGTGTCATTTAGCCGTTCTCAGTTGTGAAAAACTTAATTCATTATAAAAAACAATATTTATTTAAATAATAAGCAAAAATGCATGAACCATCACATCAATTGTCATTTTATTAGATACTCGTTGTTTGAGAATATAGCATTTGTTTCAAGTAACATGAAACTCAGCTAATACACAGTAGTTGTCTGTCATCTTGCTGCTGTGAGGTATACATACACAAAAAATAAAAAAAAAACCTTGAAAGGCTGCGCAAAAATATGCAAACAAAAATAGTGTTTTAAGGTCTCTCTGAGACAATGCACTTGGTATTATTCCTTGTGCTTTGTAGCACAGTTTCAGTTGCATGACGCAATCCAGCGGTATCTAGTGTTCAAATAATACACACTGTTCCTTTAAAACAGGGTTGTCAAACTCATTTTTAGCAAAGGCCACAAACACGTTATTTCTGTCCTCAAAGGGCCTAATGTAACTTATAAATGGCATGTAAAACCAATGTGACAACTTCCGTATGTAAAATAAAACGGAATTAATAATTTATTCAAGTCCCAAAAATGACAGTTGCATTGGAAACATGTTATAAACTAAATGTATGACGATAAGAAAATCTTCTTTGAGGTTTTTGGGATCATTAAATAACTCCTCAATTCCACTTATTGCATTAATATGGAAACACTGCCGTCGACAGGCATTGTGGGAAATTGAGTTTTTGGTCAAAGCACTCCTTTGACTTATCAATTTTTAGACGCTCAGATATTTTAAGCTCTCGCAGGGTACGTAAAATGATGCAGTGGGCTACATTTGCCCCGCGGACCCTGCGTTTGACACATGTGCTTTAAAAGTTTCTGCTTCAGCTTACTCCCTTTGAGCATTTGACGGGCCAAGCATTTCACATCTAGGCCTTCAGTGGGCTGAATCAAAAATTGTTAAAACGTCATATTGTCAGATATAACGAAATCGTGAATATGCTTAATTGCTGTTAAGATTGTCGAAAAAAATTGTTCAAACCTCACATTGTTTATTTGCTGTTAATAGTGTCAATACAATTGTTCAAACAACAAAAAAAAAACCCTCAATAACTATTCTACGGCTATAACACAGCTCAGACTCTTTTAAAAAAGCATCAATCATAACCAAGCAAATTTGATATGTTCTTTGGCAGGCGCTCAGATGCCAACTCGAAATCTGATTGGCTAGACCCACATCTTTATTGAAAACTGATTTTGTGTCTCAGGGCCTTTAGAAGTCTTTGTGAAAGCCTCCGGGCAGATTACTCACCCTGCGAAAAGATAATAGCTGAAATGTGATTGGTTAAATGCTTAAATATGAAAAACACATCAGAGGAAAAGCAATAAAAGGAAGCTGACAGAAACTTTGGAATGATTTTATATATATATATATATATATATATATATATATATATATATATATATGTAACGGGTGTAATAATAACTTTTGTTTTATTGAAATTCCTGCTGAAATATGTGTATACTTTTTGGTCCTGCAATGATGAGTCCAACAGTGCCATCTGCTGGTATGGGGTGGGGCTTGGTTTTGGCTTCTGACATGTGACCGGGAGGCGGGGTTTGTTGGCAGTCTTACCAGAGAGAACTGCAATGGTAAGACACATCTTTTGGTGCTCCACAAAATAAGTTAATTTTAAACATTATAACCCCAGCTGACAAATCTCTCGACATGTAACGTGATTGATATTGTCAAGCTGTTTAGGTTTATTTTCGTTTTGTTTCTGTTTTACTAAAATATTAATTCCCCTTGTTCAGATCAAAGAGATCAAAGCCAGCAGAAAAGCTAACATTGTGACTCATCCATTTGCAGGTAAATTGTACCCGTTTTTATAGTCATTATTGTTTTATTTCTATTTCCTCATATACATTAAAAAAAGATGATGTTGGTTATAATTCAGACTAAAGAAAAATATGTTGAATTCATTGTAAACGTTAAAAATCCACTATACAATCTCTTGTTAAAAGTATCTTGTTAAAATGTAAAGATGTAAAAATGTATTGTGATATTCTAAAATGTATTTTATGTAAAGTGAAAAGAAAGCTCTTTGTCCACTCCACGCATCGGCCCGGTATTGCAGTACCTCCGGGAACGGTGCATTCGCAATGATCGCAGCAAGGCTTTAGGGCTAGGACCTTAGCTTGGCCTTTTGGCTGAGAGTAAGTGTCCCGGCTCCTAGGCTTTGTAGCGTATTATGAACTGACCGATAACGGATAATGAATAATGAATAACGAAGATAGAACAATAACCCTTAAAAACCCCTCTTTGATATGCTTTGTTGGCAGTCTTACCAGAGAGAACTGCAGTGATCAAAGAGATCAAAGCCAGCAGAAAAGCTAATGTTGTGACTCATCCATTTGCTGAAACTGTAATAATAAAAACCTCATCATCCAGTCCAGCGTTAATGTGGATCTTTGGTGGGACATGTACACCGCGGTTTTATATATATATATATATATATATATATATATATATATATATATATATATATATGAACAAAATATAATATCACATGATTCTGATATTAGCGGCACAGCGTGTGGGTGGTTAGCACGCAGCCCCACAGTGCAGAGGTTCAGGGTTTGAGTCCGCAGCCTCCCTGTGTTGAGTTTACATGTACTCCCCGTGACGACGTGAGTTTCCTCTGGGCACACTGGTTTCCTCCCACATTCCAAAAAACATGCATGTCAGGTTGATTGGCCGGTCCAATTTTTCCCTAGGTGTGAATAAACGAGTGAGATGTTTGTCCATGTGTGCCCTGCGGCTGGTTGGCCTGCAGTTCAGGGTGTCCCTTGCCTACTCCCCGAATAAAGCTGGGATGGGCTCCAGCACCCCCGCAACTCTATTGAGGATAAGCGGTGAAGATAATGGATAGATGATTCTGATAATTTTGGCCTGCAGAGACGGCCTTGCAGTCCCTGACGGCCCACCACTTTTCACATTAAATTACTGTATTGTGCAGCTCTTTGTTGCAGCTGTTTTTGTGCTGTGCCCAAATAGAAATACACTAAAAAACGTACCAGTAGCACGCTGGTAAAGAAATAAATAAATAAATTACAGGAGCCTCAATTTCCCAGAGTTCCTTTCACCACCGCGACCACGCCCTCTACTTCCCATGACTTCATGTCGGAATTTCTGTTTTGCTGTGATTTGAAGACTTGTCTGTAGGCGCAGGATTTTCCCCTACGTCTTGCAGCGCCACATTGGATTACCCTTGTCCTCTTCGAGAGACACACAGCGCTCTGTTAATTTCTTCGGGACTTTAAGAAAATATTTATCCCCGAAGCGTCACCAGGAAGACTCCCACGTTTTTTTCCCTCTTGCACCCGGGCAGTTCTGGTCCGGTGACAAGAGATAACTGGTAGTTGGTTATCCTCGATCTTTATGGCTGTTAAAATGTCTCAAGAGACGTTTACTGGACTTTCAACACTATGAGTGTCGCGCCATGTCAAGACGAGGGAGGAGAGGCGATGCCAACCGGCTAACAACGCTAACCCAGGCGGTGATTACCATGTCGGCGCGCACTGTTTAGCACATTTCCTCGATTTGTCTCTCTTTTTCCACCTCAATTTTATGAAACACCCCAGTCTGTGAACTGGGACAAAATGCAGCCGTAACAATCGTTTGATCTAGCTCTCGTCGCTGCCATGTCGCACAAGCTAGGAGGACAGAAGATGGCAATGGAGGGGAACGTGCAGCAAAAAAGCACTCCGCTCACTCGGGAGCTTACGCGGATATTCAGCAGCTACAACAAACACTCGGCTCTACTTAAGAAAAACCTCAAGGAGACCAATGCCTTCTTCCGAGAAATTAGACAAAACTACAGTAACGCTTGCGCATCGGCCATGAGCTCGGAGTCAGCTTCTCTGGAGGCAGGTGGGTCAACATCCTGATAAATACCTTCGGATCAGTATCCTTGCAAAACGCATTTTCTCCGTCAGTTATACCCCACTGCTGTTTAAAATGCAATGGTTTGAAAACAAAGCAAGTAAACTGGTTTCAAAACACAGTAAGTAAACAATTGGCCTGAAAGTAAACAATACAATATTACCTTGGTTATTGGGGGCCAGTACCCCAGCAAAACGTGAAAATCCACGAAAAAGATACCTTATGTACCGGTACATACATATATATTATTACGCATAACGAAACGCAATTTAAAAGCTCAGTTATTTGTTCAACAAATTAAGTACTGTTGATGTTTTTGAGTTTTTCCTTGCCCTCATGTAGGTTTTAGATCAGGGGATGGTGTAGTAATTAGTCTGTGGTTTGCAATAATCTGTGGTCTGTGCAGCCCTTTGAGACTCTTTGTGATTAAGGGCTATACAAATAAACATGACTTTACTGTAGTATATAAAGTTTTTCCAAACAAAAAACTTCTGTACAATCATAATTTAACAAATAATTTTCCGTTTTCATTGCATAACTTTATGAGCTAAGGAATCGATCTACTTCACTTTAGATTGTACTTTCCCGTCATCATGTGAATGTTATGGAAAACTTCATCTTTCTTCGGGTTCTTTGCTACCGATACCAAACACTACTCATTAATCATTATTTTTGAAAGAGAGTGGAGATTTCAAACTTTGTTGGCGATAGAAAGCATCTTCCTCTGTATAGCCAATCAGAGTGCAGGACACAATGCACTTTGAAAATCTTTGAATCAGTTAACTAGCTGTAACCGAAGCGTGAAGTAGCGAGACGTCACTGTATGTAATTGTTCCATTTAGTGTCTGGAGAAAACGATAAACACGCTTCTACTAGGTGGCTGAAGGTACAGTTACCACTGGGTTCAGAAACTTGAAGCTCATGAGCCAGGTGTGGCTCTTTTCGTCTCTTTTTTTTTTAAGCGCTTTTAGTGCAACACTGTGTTACCAATAGCAACAGGAACCCTGTTGCACATTTCTACCCATAAGGCTGGTATGAACAAATGTCATTACGAATTCTTCCGTGTCTCTTAGCCAATGAGATGCATCCGAATACACATGCAAGTGTAATGTCTGCCTTCTACTATTTCCTGGATACCTTTTCAAGCGCATACTATATGCAAGTTGTTAAAAAATGACGAATAATCAACAATGCAAATGTGGACATTTAGGAGGACTTTTAGTAGATTTCAAAAGATGTCGAACAGAATGGAGACAAATAATGACAACTCGACTCCCAGTTTTAGAACTTTATTACGTAGCTGAGGATAGAAACATCAGTATCCTTCTCGTTTACAGTATTTTGGGACATTTTTACCAAAGAACTTTGCTCGCACCTTGATTTGAAACAAATTAACAATAAATATGACAGTTGAAATGGACCTCAATGATCTAAAGTAACTCTGCAGGAAGGAGACAAATTTTGACTGTGATATTTGTTATGGGACACAAACTCTGGCTTTGTTATTTTATGTATTTTATGAAATTATCAAACATCGCATAGTAAAAAATATGCGCTGAAGAATTGGCTTTTGTCTGGAGATCAGGTTTGGCAGCTTTTATTTTGCCTTAAAATACACATGCTGGGGGAAAAAAAAATCCAATTTTTTTTTTGCTTTCATGGCTCTCTGAGTCCAAATTGTTCCCACCTCCTGAATTACCAGATACCGTTTATGCTACAGATTTACAGGTGATACCGATTGAAAGTTTTTTTTCCCAAAAATCTTTGGCGTTGCATGAGATTTTTTCTTGCTGAGTTGCAAGCCAAAATACAAAATGCCGGTGTTGAAAGGTGTCTGTAGGTACATTATCATAAGCTTTCCGAGTGGACAATGCTAATAGCAAACTGGTAATAAAGAAGCGGAAATTTTAAAAGAAATATTCACATATAGCGTTAAAGATTCAACAAGGTGGTTTTTGAAACCTGTGGAAAATTATTTGACAGAATATGACGGAATTATTATGATAATTTTTTTTCATGTTTATCTTTTATATGGCACGCAGCTCCAGACATCTTTTGGATGTTTGATTATGGGCCAAGTTTGAGCTAATAAGATAAATTTCAGCCAATATTAGTTGTCTGGTTCACCTCATAGAAAAAGGTCCAAATTTAGTTTGTACGGTATATGAGAATTTAGGGTTACTTGTAAAATTGGGTATTTTTCCCAAATATGCAAATTCCACTTTCAAATTGAGAATAACTTTATTGGAAACAAACATCTGTTCAGTTTGCAACCAGCATGTCCCAAACAGTGTTTTTTTTTAAAAAAGGGTGTTAGTTGCCACTCCCATTTGAAGCTTACTGTCAAACTAAACAAAACGAAGACAATGGTAGATGTTTGTCTGGAGATGCCTTCCCATTTGCTCTACACATAAACATCGTCAAACCTCCCATATTGAGTAATGAGTATCATCGACGTCCATAAATTTCCTAGGAGTTTGAGGAATTTATTGTGTAAAAATTAAATTTTGAAGAATCCATGTAGTCAAAGAATACAGGATATCCTGTTTTGGGGGGGGGGCAGGAACAACAACTTTGTGAATAATAAACCCAATGAGTTACAATGTGAATGAAAAGAAATTTCATTATAAATAGGTCTTTTGAAAATGGTAATGAGTAATCAACACACAGTTTAAACAGAAATATAAAAAGATTTCTCTGACTGAATAACTGTATTTTTTAGCTAATTTACTGCCTGTGGATTGTCGGTGTTTAGTCAATGACTCTAATTTAAACAGAAAGTATTTTAAAAATAACAACTCTCAATACACAAATTGAAGTTTACCATGTTATTCGAAGGAAAATAGTCAAAAATGTTGTTCCTTTGTTGTTCAAAATTTAAAGCGAAAGTCTTCCAAAATTTTACATAGAAAAAAATGAGATGATCAGTCTGTTCATTGTTTTTTATTGTTTTGTGCTAAACAAAAATTGACCTAGATTTTACACTTAATAAATACATATGTGATATCATTTTTACTACTGCAGTGTATTCATTTATGCGATGTGGGATTTTTCTGATGTGAATACCGCATCATGGCTGAATCATGGTTAGGACTAATTGGGTGTACACAATGTCGCGCAATTTTTCGAAAATCCCTATTGAGAGCAGGGAGATTAGAAAACACGAGCCCCTGTCTCAATATGAATGTTAACACTGCAAAGTGATTTCTTTACGCACTCAATCATGTTTGATACTTGTAATCATACAAAATAAGTATTTGAACACCCTGCTATTTTGCTATTTGTCCCACTTAGTAATGGAGGGGTCTGAAATTTTCATCATAGGTGCGTGTCTACTATGAGAGAGATGAACTAAAAATAAAAATCCAGAAATCACAATGCATGATTTTTTAACAATTTATTTGTTTGATACAGCTGCAAATAAGTATTTGGACACCTGTGCATCATCTAGAATTCTGACCCTGAAAGACCTATTAGTCCACCCATTACAAATCCACCTGCACTCCATGTATCATCCTGAATCAGATGCACCTGTTTGAGGTCGAAAATGGAAGAAGCTAAACATTAAGGTCAATCTCAATCGGAGTGGAGCCCCAAGCAAGATATCACCTCATGGGGTCTTAATGATTTTAAGAAAGGTAAGGAATCAGCCCGGAACTACACGACAGAAGTTGAATGACCTGAAAAGAGCTGGGACCACTGTTTCCAAGGTTACTGTAGGTAATACCCTAAGATGTCATGATTTGAAATCATGCATGGCATGAAAGGTTCCCCTGTTTAAACCAGCACATGTCAAGGCCCGCCTTAAGTTTGCCTCTGACCATTTGGATGATACAGAAGAGTAATTGGAGAAATTTTAGTAGTCAGATGAGACCAAAAGACAACTTTTTGGTCATAATTCCACTAAGTGTTTTTGGAGGAAGAAGAATGAAGAGTACACTGCGAAGAACAACATCCCTAATGTGAATTATGGGGGTGGTAGCATCATGCTTTGGGGATGTTTTCGTGCACATGGGACAGGACGAGTGCACTGCATTAAAGAGAGGATGACTGAGACTCCTATTGTGAGATTTTGGGGAACAACTTCATTCCCTCAGTCAGAGCATTGAAGATGGGTCGTGGCTGAGTCTTCCAACACGACAATGACTCTAAACACACAGCCAGGAAAACCAAGGAGTGGCTCCATAAGAAGCATATCAAGGTTCTAGCATGGCCCAGTCTCCACACCTGAACCCAATCGAAAAATCTTTGGAGGGAGCTCAAACTCTGTTTCTCAGCGACAGCCCAGAAACCTGACTGATCTAGAGAAGATCTGTGTGGAGGAGTCGGCCAAGATCCCTCCTGCAGTGTGTGCAAACCTGGTGAAAGACTACAGGAAACGTTTGACCTCTGTAATACCAAACAAAGGAGACTGTACCAAATATTAACATTCATTTTCACAGGTGTTCAAATACTTATTTGCAGCTATATCACACAAAAAATCATTAAGAAATCATGAATTGGGATTACTGAAAATTTATTTTTAGTTTATCTCTCTCACAGTGAACATACAGCTATGATGAAAATTTCAGTCCCCTCCATGATTTCTAACTGGGGGAAATAGCTAAATAGCAGGGTGTTCAAATACTTACTTTCTTCACGATATATTATTGTGTGTGCATTTGTAATAAATGATAATCAGTTGGTCAATTTCAAATCAAGTGATAATAGGCCTTAGTAATAAAAATAATCCTCTGTGTTATATGTCAAAGTGTCTTTGGGCAAGACACTGAATCCCTGATTTCCCCAATAAGCAGGTAGGCGCCTTGCATGGCTGACTCCCTATTGGTATGTGTGTGTGTGTGTGTGAATGGGTAAGTGTGAAGCACATTGTAAAGCGCTTTGGGAGGTCTTCATTGACTTGAAAAGCGCTATATAAATGCAGACCATTTACCATTTTACCATTTAATAGTTGGCCAGGACTTGACCATTCAATATTCATAGTACCCCCATGCAGAACGTGTATTGTTAGTGTTGAAATCGTGTGCCATTTCAGTTGAACTTTACTTCACAAATAAGGTGTGTTTATTTAACTTAGCTTTTTTTTGTATGCTATTCCCTTGTTTTTGTTTGTGTCTGTCACCTTTAGATGTATTGTAAAAATTGTGTCAGTGTTATTTTGTGTAAAGACCAAACTATCCATTAGTGTCGAGCGTTGCTTGTCTTCGTTTGTGCCCTGTAAATAGCCCATTACTAGTTCATTGTGTTAACGGCTTTTGCCTGAAGTCAGCTGGGATAAGCAACAATTTTCATCTCAACCCAAAATCCCAATAATTTTTTTCAATCAATTGGATTGCTCATGTGAGTAATTTCTTCTATAAGTGATCTATTGTTGAGAGAAAACGACTTAACCCCTTGTCAAGAAGACTATTGCTGGTATCATTCTCAATTAAAAACGATCAACATAATCTTCAGCTTGGGCTAAACAGTGCTGAACGTTAGATGAGTCATACTCAACAGAAAGCATGGGATAATGCTCCCTTTCATGGGACGCACAGAGCACGTGTTCTCACTTTCTAAACTGTTTCATTCATCTGGCCTCACACACAGTCCCCAACAAATGTATCGAAAAAAATGTATAGTGGGATAGTATAGCCAACATTTGTATCAGTTTTGTTATTGTCCTTCATCTAAGGCGGAAAATATTCTTATTTCAATTATGATGTGAGATACTGATCACATCTCGAATGAATGAATGAAAACTTTATTCGAACATCAAAATAAAAACTGAACAAAAACAATAACTCGACAACAAAATAATGTTACATAATACTGTATGTTAGAAAAGGGGTAGTAAGAAGCAAATGCTTATATTTCCTACCCCTTCATCTTCCCCACCAAATAGACCAATAATATAACAACAATTGTTTTTACCTGATATTGATAATAACAGTTATGATATAAGAATAGCAACAATAACACAAAGTTAACTAGACACACTATTCCCAATCTCCCGCACCACTCATACTCCACCCTCCTCATCTCCGTATTGTATCTAAATCTGAACAAGTGAATAGTTGGACACCGTTTGATCTCGTCTTGCAAACCGTTCCAAAGCTTGACTCCACACACAGACACACACATACTTTTCCTGGTGGTTCTCACCTTCGGGATTATGAATTTACTACAGCCCCTTAAATTATAATTTCCCTCTTTCCGAATGAATAATTTATGGATGTTTTCTGGCACTATATTTTTGTTGACCTTAAATAGCAGTTGTGCAGTGAAAAACTAAATCATCTAATTTTAATCATTTGGACTGCAGGAATACAATATTAGTATGATCTCGATATCCTACCCTGTGTATGGTTCTAATTGCACGTTTTTGGAGGATAAAAAGGGGCTGTAGTGAACTTTTGTAATTATTGTCCCAGACTTTTGCACAATATGTTAAGTATGGCAGAACTAGAGAACAATATAATAAATACAATGCATTATAGTTTAAATTGAATTTGGCTTTATTAATTATTGAAATGCTTTTAGATACTTTAGTTTGTATGTGTCTAAATTGTGTTTTCCAGCTAAATTTATTGTCTATTATGACCCCTAAAAACTTAATTTCTGAGCATCTATTGCAGAACCATCGAGTTTTACTTCTAAATCTTGATTTGCCTTGCGATTACCAAAGCATATTACTTTGGTTTTATTTAAATTTAAAGATTATTTATTTACATCCATCCATACTTTTAGGTTAATTAATTCACGATTAATACAGGTTACCAAATCAATATAGTTATTATTTGAATAGAAAATGTTAGTGTCGTCTGCAATTATTACTATTTTCAATAGTTTTGAAACATTAAAAATATCGTTAATATATAAATTAAATAACTTTGGACCCAGGATAGAACCCTTTGGGACTCCACAACAGATGTCCGAGTATTCAGATCACAACTCTCCCATTTTTACATATTGCTTCCTCCCCGTCAAATAACTTTGAATCCATTGCAAATCTTAATTGCTTTAGGATGTTTAGTAGTGCAGATGCTACTCGCAAATATTCAGTACAGTAATCCCTTGGTTAACTCCTTTAATGGGGACCAAAACCACCCGCGAAAAGTGAAATTCCGCGAAGTAGCGACGCCCCTTCAGAGATGCTTAAAAAAAATAAAATAAATAAATATATATATATATATATATATATATATATATATATATATATATATATTATTTTTTTTTAATTTTATTATTATTATTTTTTTAGACCCGCGAAGGTCGAACTGCGAAGTAGCTAGGTCCCACTGTAGATTTTTCTTAAAGAAAGTTCAGTCTCCTCTGTTCCTGCGCTCCATCTTCACTCTACTGATGCACCGGGCAGATGCAACTTGGTAGAGGAGGATAGAAAGGAAAAAAATACCATAAGAGCATTGATACATTTGAACAGAAAAATAAGAATCTTAAAATAAACTCTAAATTACACTGATAGTTTGTAAAGCAAGGCCGAAATAGTAAATTTTGCTCCTTAATGCGATCAACTGTAAGGAGACGAGCATCAGCTATTGTTAGTCTTTTTTGATAGGCTTGGCTGACTCCAACATATATTCTAGTAATTCACCCGTACTGTTACAAAAGCAAGTGGTTCTGAGAAAGTGGCATATTTACCTGAGACGTTTGCATAACGATGAAAAATGCAATCCATTTTCCAGCCCCTTCTCGAGTCTTCTTCAATTTCCTCAAGCTGAGGTTTTTGAGTTTTTCCTTGCCCTGTTGTAGGTTGCAGATCCGGGAATGCTGTTACGGTGGTCTGTGCAGCCCTTTGAGTCTTTTTGTGATTAAGGGCTATACAAATAAACATGACTTAACGAATGACAGATCAAAGGCTATTCCAAACTACAGACTGTTATGACACCATCCCCTTATATTGTCAACATAAAATATAGGTTATTCATATGCATTCAGCATTCATATGCTATAGAATAGCTGTGTGTTTTAAGCTTAGATCAATTTGTTTGTCGAATTTAACATCCCCATCAATGTTAACACCCAGGTTTTTGTCTCTCTGAGCTTTATGGGATGCCAAAGGGGCATTATCAAAAACTGTTAAATTGGTCACTTGCTCACTTCAGTTTTCTATTCATTTAAGTCCAAGAAACCGAGTGCTAGGCTTTTGATTTCTTCCAGGCACAAGAAGACTGCAAGCACTGAGAAAGCAACTACTCAACTGAACTGTCACCAGTGTAGCTGTGAAACGAAATCCCATGTTTTATCAAGATTGAGCCGATGGGTACTAGATACAAGGAAAACGGAGGCACTTTATAACAAAATAATAGAAAATGCCTGTTAAAATAGTTTTTTCCACTTAAAAAGTGGATGGGTTAAATAGTTGTCGTGACTTTTAAAAGATCTAGATATAAGTCTAATGAAACAAAATGTTCTCGTGATTTTTTCCCGAACTGCCTTCATGATAACTAAGATGTGCATTGTATTGACATAAGTGTTCCTATAAATTTGAAGAGGACTGCATCTTGAAATAAATTTGCATCACATGATATCAAGTGTTCTACTCAGTCTACTTGCTTCAGACTATTTCACTGAGCTTGAAATTGCAATATCCAGACAACATTAAAGCTATTAAAGTTAGAATGCATCCCAATATAAATCAGCATTAATGTGTTCATATAAAGACAATAAGACATATTCTCATGTTTTGGTAACTGTCTTGTCTCATTGACTCACTCTGACATTTCTATATGTTGGATACAGGATAGTCTTGAGTAATGACACAATTGGCTATATATTGCCTCGTTTACACACGGATCCTGCAAAATTCTCCTCCGGGCTTTAAAAGATCATGTAGCTCTGTGTCAAAGAGCCTTGAGGTATTAAATAATGGCATGATTCATTCTCGATTATATGTCTGTTATTATTCAAAATGTTCGACACCTTTCATTTTAATAACAGTCAAGTATGTAACTCCTGATTGGTCCCTAATACCAATGTCAAGGCTCAATAATACTGATAGTTTTACGGCAGAACATTTCTCAGAATGTAAGAATGGCAACTCATAAATTAAAACAATCCTACATCTCACATGCCGCATATACCTTAAAGGCATATTACCTACAATTTTCAATTATCTAAATGTCTAATTACAATTCTTTTAATAATGAAACCATATCTGGAAGGGTTGTGACTATATTGGTCACCAGTGTGCATCTCTTCTTAGACTCTGCAGTGGCGATCTGCAATTTTTAGATATTACTGTGTGATTTTTCGCTAATTTGGGGCTATGACATCACTAAAGAACAGTGGTCTCCGGTGTGGTTTCTGAGACCATCTGAGTAGCCCGTGGACTGGTTCTGAAACTACATCATGGGTCATTGTGATATTTTAGTAAATCTGATTTCTAATTGGCATGATGTTTAGCGTTTTACTGAGCCTGTTTAACCCCTAATAATTTCAACCTGGTAATAACCTAGTAATGTACATGTTATTTTAAAAATACATATCAAACCGGTGGCCCTTTTGCACTGATTGGTAACAAAAAGTTGCTCTCAGCTTCAGAAATGTTGACGACCCCTGCTATAGAATATTTAGTATAATAAATCGTTTTGCCCGTTGAAAAATTTGGAAATTATTCGGCTAACATTTTGCATTAAAATGACCAAGTAATTACTCTATTATCATAAAAATTGTCAATGAGTTTACTTGTTGAACAATAATATGTTTTTTAACACATTTGTATTTACGTAAATTGGATGAGTAATCTTATCCAACTTCTTGAAAAGAATGTGAATCAAATTAGAAACGCAAAGCCGAAGAAATAAGATTAGAGATGCTAATTATTCAAGTTCAATTGTGGTTACGAAATAAAAATAAAGAGGGCACCACTGTGTAAATTTAATTGGGCAAGGCACAAAATTCTGCTGTTGGTTGGATAATTTGATACACGATGAAGTTTAATTTATATGAGGTTCACTGATATATGTGTTTGTTGCTTATAATAATTGAATAACCTTATTTCTTTGTCTCCTTAGGGCAACTGAGCTGCATCGCTTTCCCAAGCCATGAAGAAGAGTTTCTGCGCAACACTGTGGGTGCTGCCCCATACATTTTGGTGCTAGGCCAGAACTGCACCGCCCGCTACCAGTTGCTCAACTGCCTGCTGGGCGAAAGGCTCCTGCCGCTGGGACCCGAGGCTGGCGAGGCCTGCGGGGGCGTCCAGGGCACACCGTGCAAGAGGCGGAAGTTGTGTTTCACCCATGGGAGACAGACACGACTCAGCCTGGCGCTGCCCGGCCAGTATGAGCTGGTACACCAGCTCGCGGCCAACCGCGGCCGTTGGGATACTGTGCCCCGCGAGGACTTGGAAATCCACGAGGAATGCGAGGACCCGGCACACAGGCTCGCCGAACTAGAGATCACCCTGCATCACCCTTTACTTCAGGTTGGTTTTTATAATCTTAACTGGCATCGGTTAACGACAATCAGGCGTTTGTCAGTTAGTGATGTAAATCAAATGAGCTGGACTCTAAATATAATTCGATTTGGGCAGGATCTCACATGAGGCTTTCGTTTATCTTGAGTCAACATTTAAGAAATCTTGAGAATTTTTCCCTTTGTACAAAATGAATGAAACTTATTGATTTGACGTTAGAAGCGTTACTTGAAAATTGGTTTAGTTCCAAGTAGAACTTCATAAGGAAAAACTGAAACCGATCTGTAGTGCTGGTTCCTTTTACGACCAATATAATCTGCAAAATAATTTCTTTACGTAATGATCAATAATTTAATCGGACTGTTTGCACCATAAATCTCTATACCGGTTTTCCGGACTGTAAAGGCGCACCTAAAAACCCCAATTTGGCCAGAATCTTGCAAGTGCATCTTAAAACCCGGTGTGCCTTACATACCATAGAATACGGTGGATAAGATTTGAAATGCTCCCGATAATTTACGGGCATGCGTTAAGTGTATACCCGTATTTGGAGCAATGATTAATCGATAAACACCGCTGACCTTAATAGCAAAACATGCAAGGGAATTGAACCCGGTATTTCCGATAAGGGCGCAATCACTTTACGACTCGACCAGTGCTACAAATGACATACAAAAAAATCTCTCAAGTTATTTAACAATGAATGTTAAATAACAGAGAAAACAAAGTCTTTCAACAAAACAATGTACAAGCTATTTTACATGTTATTGATGCACAGCTGAAGAAGTGGATAGGCTCTTTAGCCTGCAGAGCAAAATGCACTATGCAAATCATTGTCGGTGCTCTCACTGCCACTATACGGGTTTGGATTCCGGTTGCATACAATATTTTGCGATTTTGGTGAGCGACACTTAACGACTGATCAATCATTGCATCAAAATATAACGTAAGTGTATTAAGAGCCGGAGCCCAAAGTTGGTACACAAATACACACAGTTGCTTTGACTCTCAATTTCATGCTATTTACAGTCTGGTACGCCTTATCTACGAAATATCTGACAAAAAATTATTCTTGGGGGGTGCGCCCAGTCTTGCAGAAAATATGGTAGTTTACCTTTGCATGGTGTGACTTGTTATCAACCTAAAAAAGAAAAAAGATTGACCATGAGGACACAAGTCCCTGCCAGAGTAAACGTAAACATGAATATCAGCATTGCACCATGGACTGTGCAGTAAAAGTCGGCATGCAACATAAAATAGAATATGCACTCACTCATTGACAAGACAGTGAAAGTATTTACGCCGTATGCCGGGGAGGTGTGTCTTTTCTCGCGAACCTGTTAACTTACTCAAACAGCCCACATAAAAGTATGTTGTAAAAAAGTCTACCAACCCCTAATTGAATTAATAGATCCGACAGAGAGAAAAGCCGAAACAATAGCGAGCGACTCTTTAGCTATTACTGATGGCCTAGCCATATAATTTCTTCCTTATTACATAAATGTATCTCAAAAAGGCAATGGAAAGGGTCTCAATTATTATATTCAGACTTATATTCATGGCATCAATGTGTCCAAAGACACTAATAACCTTGTAAGAGTGGATGCATAATGTTGGCTATCTATGAGGAAGTCAGAAGCCATGTACCAACTACACATATTAATTGATTCAGATTCGAGAGAGATAATGGTAAAAAGAAGATATAATAATGTAAAGTTTCACTTCTATTACGAAATGCCACCTTCACTTGTATTTCTTTTTTGTCATATGCTAACGAGGGTGCAGCTATATACTCAAAGAAAGTCCAAGTAAAGCGGCTGCAGTAACTTACAAACATCTCTTACTGACAAATAACCGACCCAAGAGCAGCGTGATAAAAATAAAATACCGTGGAACAAAACTTTCTGTTCCCATCGATCCTATGCATGTTGAGTTGATCGTAAAACCGCTAGCATGCCATGCTTGTCTGTGACACAAAATGTGTCGGGCCGTCGTCTGCCTCGCGTTCTAAAAACAAGCGTTGTCGGATCTATTAATTAACCATCACGACCGTTAAGAGTTCGGAGATTTCTTTTTTAAATCTACCGTATTTTCCGGACTATATGTCAGTTGTTCTTCACAGCATACATGGGGGTGTGTTTTAATGCTAGAGTTATCTGGATAATTCCCAATATGTTACGTCGTTACTGAAATGAACAGGCATGTCAGTCATGTAATGTTCTTATACTGAATGAAATTATTCAGCTTGTTGTTCTCTCTTATTTTAAATTGCCTTTCAAATGTATGTTCTTGTGTTTGTTTTTTGTGCTACTTGTATATAGTTATTCCTTCTTAATTATGCATTTTTGGCTGGTGCGATGTATACTTTTTATTTTTATATACTGGACTGTCTCAGAAAATTAGAATATTGTGATAAAGTTCTTTATTTTCTGTAATGCAATTAAAAAAACAAAAATGTCATACATTCTGGATTCATTACACATCAACTGAACTATTTCAAGCCTTTTATTATTTGAATATTGCTGATTTTGGCTTACAGCTGAAAAAAACTCAAAAATCCTATCTCAAAATATTACAATACTTCCTCAGACCAAGTAAAACAAATAATTTTATAACAGCAAAACTAAATCAAACATTTGAAAATGTCCATTGATGCACTCAGTACTTGGTTGGGAATCCTTTTGCACGGATTACTGCATCAATCCGGCGTGGCATGGAGGCAATCAGCCTGTGGCATTGCTGAGGTGTTATTGATGCCCAGGATGCTTCGATAGCGGCCTTCAGCTCATTTGCATTTGTAGGTCTGGTGTCTTTCATCTTCTTAACTATACCCCACAAATTCTTCAGGTCAGGGGAATTAGCAGGCCAATCAAGGACAGTGATGCCATGGTCAGTGCACCAGTTACTGGTGGTTTTTGGCACTGTTGGCAGGTACCAGATCATGCTGGAAAATGAAATCCTCATCTCCATAGAGCTTTTCAGCAGATGGAAGCATGTAGTGCTCTAAAATCTCTTGGTACACAGTTGCATTTACTCTGGACTTGATGAAACACAGTGGACCAACACCAGTAGCTGACATGGCTCCCCAAACCATTGCTGACTGTGGGAACTTCACACTGGATTTCAAGCAACTTGGATTTTGCTCCTCTCCAGCCTTTCTCCAGACTCTGGCGCCTTGACTTCCAAATGAAATGCAAAACTTGCTTTCGTCTGAAAAGAGGACTTTGGACCACTCTGCAACTGTCCAGTGCTTCTTCTCCATAGCCCAAGTCAGACGCTTCTTCCGTTGTCTTGAGTTCAGAAGTGGCTTGACCATGGGAATACGGCTATTGTAGCCCATTTCCCGGACACGTCTGTGAACTGTGGCTTTTGATACCTGGACTCCAGCTTCAGCCAACTGTCTTTGAAGCTCCCCCAAATTCTGGAAGCGGCTCTTCTTCACAATTTTGTCAAGGCTGCGATCATCTCTCTTGGTTGTGCAGCGTTTCCGGCCACATTTTTCCCTTCCAATAGACTTTTGTGGATATGCTTTGAAACTGCACTCTGTGAACAGCCTGCTCTTTGAGAAAATTCTTTTTATGTCTTACCCTCCTGATGGAGGGTATCAATGATGGTCCTCTGGACAGCAGTCAGATCAGCAGTCTTCCCCATACTTGTGATTTAGTTTACTGAACCAAGCTGAGTGTTTTTAAGGCTCAGGAAACCTCGCAAGGTGTTTCGACTTAATTAGATGATTCAGGTGATTAGTTGAATAGCCTACTTGTATACTTTTTCATGATATTCTAATATTTTGAGATAGGATTTTTGAGTTTTCTTAAGCTGTAAGCCAAATTCAGCAATATTAAAATAATAAAAGGCTTGAAATAGTTCAGTTGATGTGTAATGAATCCAGAATGTATGACATTTTTGTTTTTTTAATTGCATTACAGAAAATAAAGAACTTTATCACAATATTCTAATTTTCTGAGACAGTCCAGTATATATATATATATATATATATGTGTGCGCTTTATATCCCTAACCATTGACAGATTGTAGTGTGATATTGAGAAAAGCTCTAATGCCATTTGGATGTCATCTGTACCGATCTGTTAACGGCCATACCACCCTACAAACATCCAATCTCCTTAAACTAAGTTATGCAGAGTCGAGCCTGGTTAGTACCCGGCTGGGAATACCTGGTGCTGTAAATAGGTCATTTGGCGCACACTTTGCTGCAACGACACTGACTGAATGTGATTTGTTTATACTAACTATATAAATATACCATATTTATATAATATAGCAGTGAAATGTTCAGACTTAGAATGTTTCTGTTTTTGGGTTAAACTGGTGCATGTTAACTCAGGGATGAGCAAATTAGGTCATCAAGGACCACTAGCCATAATGTTTTTGAGTTTTCTCTCCTTTGATATTGTGCAATGAATTTATCAGCTCATCAGTGAGCTTTAAGAAGCTTGATTAGAATCTTGTTTTTTTGTTTTTTTTTATTTGCCGTGTTAAAGAAAAGAAACTTCCAAAACAAGAAAGAGGCTGTAGGCTCTCTACTCTTGACTTTTCTCCTGTATCTGACTCCATTTTTGACAATGGGTCCATTGCACATTTTCTCCAAATGCCTCCTCTCTTCTGGTGGCAAGGCAAAATTCTCACAAAGCCCCAAAACACTTGTGAAATTAAGCCTTTTGGTCGTCACTCAGCCAAAGTCTCACAAGGTAAGCTGACATCTCACATGACGTCAGGCACAATGGTGCTTCGACCCCATTTTATGCTCGACTTGTTCAAAAGAAATATTTGCTGTCAGGTTTTTGTTGTGAATTTGGATTGTGCGATATACGATTTAAAAGAAAATAAGTACAATTTTACTAACATTATTTATGTTGATTTTTCCTGTGCTAGACTTATTACAGAGCAGAGCTATTCTAGGTTTTAGGAATTCTGTACATGCTTTATTTGTTTTGTCGGTTCGGCTCACTTTTGACGTTGGCCAATATAAGTTTTACAATTTGTCCTAATGAAAACATAAAATCCAATTAGCTGGGGTAGGGGAAGTGAATCGAGTTTAGGATGGTCAGTGCTTAGTCTCGTGCAACGTGGAAAAAATTATAGTTTTCCGAGTGCAGCTAACCCCTTTTCTGCAGAGCCTGGTGCATGCCGTAAGGCAGCCCACCTGTCTTACCATCTTACGTAATCCTGCTGGTCTGGTGCAATTCACATGACTGGGTCTCTCAGAAAAAAAATCTTTGCTATGAAAATGTTGCCATTGACATAACTGGCTCCTTCGCATCTGGAAAAGATGGTTTGTGCTTGATAATTGCAGAATTGAATGCTTCTTCAATTACTAGATCCTTTTTTTGGGTGATCTCAATTCTTTATCAGAAATATAGAATAAAAAATGTAAACATTATGTTATAATATTAGTGGCGTGTGTTTGAAGTTGATGAACTTTTGAGGCCAGTGCAGATGGAAAGGGCTGCACGCCGGCTTTTAAGAAAGTGTGGAAGAGTTTCACGGGCCAGTAAATGAGCACATGTTCCTTCTTAGGGACTAAACCCGCCTGAGGTTTCTGCTCAATGAAAGAGAGATTAGCATGTTTGGGTCACTCTTGTGAAGGCACAGAATCTCCTTGCTCAGCGCGGTATTCGCATTTCGAACTGTGCTGCGACAATCGCAGCTACTTGCTGATGAGGAGACGAATCTGATTAGTTTTCTTCGTCTCTGTGTGGAACTATTTTGGTACTCAAAGGACAAAAGGTCCGAGCCTTTCCCTGTATTTCTTTTAAAGGTACATAACCTGTCACCGCTCCACAAATACAAGCAAGATCGGGTTTGAAAAATCCAGCCCGACCCAGGCCCATGCCCCAAGCCCGACCAGTTAGTTGATGTGCAGGACCGAACTTGAAGCAAACCCGAAATTACGTATTTTATCTCTGAGGACTCTGGAGGAAGAGAGTCGATTTATGATAATAAATTAAAAGACTGTGTTTTGTAACGCAATCCTAAAGTTAATCTTAGTTAAACAAGACTGTATTAACATTTACATCTTGAATATTTCTGTGTCTGCAGAGATGACATTAACCGACAATTTTCTATCGTTGGCAGTTTTTTTTTTAAGAGTTGCAAGAGAATTTTACGGCTGTCCATCATTTTCAAGGGTTGAAAATTGGGCCAGCAACCACAGCAATAGTATATTCTTGAGATTCGAGCAAGGCACTTTTAGAGAAAGAGAGAAATAGACTAAGGCCCAATCCCATTTCTCTCACTCGGCCCCGAGAACCCTCCAGTGAGGTCCCTCGATAGAGGAGTGCCCTCCGCCGGTGGAGTGCAAAGTGGAAAAGGTTTGGACAAGACTTGCAAGGTTCCACCCCTGTCCAGGAGATGGCGGTAATATTAATTGGCTGTAGACCTCAGTGACGTATTGGTCTACCTCACATGTAAACAACTTGAGTCTCAACCTGCAGTGTGTCAGTTGGAGAGTTCGTGCAACGTTAAAAATGCCCGCTACTGCTGTGTTATTACCGATTGCCTGAAAGCTCTTCATCTTTTCCGTGTCTCCAATCAACGGAGGAGAAATGTGCTATACTGAAGACAGCTTCGGCGCTATGTAGTGCTGATTCATCTTTACAAGGTACGTACACTCATTAAAAAAAATGACCCGTTCGGTCATATACAGTAAGAGTTAACATACAATGCACGTTCACACAATACCCTAGTTTGTGTAGACATAAATGGCAATCTACTTATTAGTATCTTAATGCCATTTTATGACATATTGTAGGGGTCTTGAATCTGTGACATGACGAAACGTAAACAAACACAAGAACAGTCCACCTGACCCTTTAGCTGACGTAATATCGTCACCAAACTTCCCTGTACGACCCAAAAACCTTAGTTCATAAGGAATTTAATTCAAAAGAGTTGTCATTGAATATAAAAAGGTCTATTGACACTAACAAAGATGTTATATAATGAAATTGTGAATATGTTTGATTTTCGAGAAGCTTTGTTCAAACCTCACTTTGTGTTTGCTGTTAAAAACGTAATATTGGAATATAATATTGTGAATGTGCTTAATTGCTGTTGAGATTGTCATGATTGTTTTCTGTTTTTAGTGTCAATAAATTTGTTCAAACCTCAAAAAAAAAAATTTCAACATTTTTTCATGATGCTTACATCACAGTTAAAGCGGTCTTTTTCTTTTCTATGCCCACATTTATGTCTAAATTGATTTGTTATCTATTGTGTTCCAGAGTGGCTGTCCCATAAGCGTGGACAGGTTGGACAGGAATGTTCCCATCCTGTGCTTATGGTTGGATGTGGAGTCAGAACTCATTCAGGACTTAAGGTTGAGCAAGAAGGTTATGTGGGCCCTGCAGGAGCTGCTAAAGAGGGAACAGGGCCATGGCTGGAGGTCTTGATCTACGTGTACTGGCTGGTCCACGCTCTGTCCTACCGTGTGGTGTCACGGGTCTTCAGGGTTCCCAGGTCCACCGTACAAAGAATTGTCCACAGTTAATATGGAATAAATTGCCCAAAAGCCATATTTTAGGCTCTGGAAGTCAGACCCACATTTGCATTATGTGCTTTTCTGCATTACTATTCAATAAACATCTTCATTTTGAGTAACACCTTGGTGGTTTATTTCATAATGATGTGAGATACTGTGTGTGAACTATTTGACTGTTGGACAGAAAACAACTACAAATCACTCCAGCTTAAATAATAGTTTACTTTCAGAAAAACAAACTCACATTGGGCCAAAATACATAATAGTAAATAAATAATGTGTCACAAATTTTAACAAAAATATACCAATACTTCCATAAAGCTGGAAACACAAACTGGAACTTCATTGAGTTCTTAATAATAATTAAAAAAAAATCCTTTTATAAAACAAAGGGAAACATTGCAGAGATGTCACTGTTCTGGAAATTTGTCCACGAGCTTCCCAAAAAGGACGGGAACCGCTCAGTTTTGGCCACAGTTTCTTCGAGCCTTTTCCTCGCTCCGGCAGACTCCGCTTTCAAAAAGTCAAGGAGTGTATCGTGCTTCCTTTTTTTTCTGGGTGATTTGGGGTTTGGCGCCCGATTAGAAGGTGCCAACGACGTGCCCGGTGGTGTGGATGGCGTGGTAGCTGTGATGGTGACCAGCTCTTCCACGGGACGTTCTACAGTGGCCTTTAGGTTGGGTGGAAAAAACAAGAATTACTTAATGCTGATGTATTGTACAAAAACAACTGTGTATAGGATGCTCAACAAGTTGATATGAGACAGGAAATTATAGGATGTGTTCTGGATAATTATTTGATAGTGAATAGATACAAAAAAATGACATGTTATTCTTATGGCTGTATGAACCTTCTATTGGCCAGCATCACATATGCTTTAGAGTTGTCTCCACATTTGGACAACATTTTGAGAAGGTAATTAGTTTACTTAATATGTGTTTACAGAGAAGGCAGTGGACTATGTGATAGTAGTTTGTTTCAACTGTATTTCCACGAGAAATTCGGAGACATTACTCATAATGCATGATGAAAACTAATGCATTCTGATCTCACATGAAAGAATCATATTGTAAATAAAACACGACACCCGAAATTGTAGGCAGTAAACAAGCGCTATGTCCAGAACGGTATTCTGGCTGCTCCATGTAGATGTCAAAGCACGACTCGTTTAAGATAAAAACAGGGATGGGCTGAACCGTGATTTTCTGCAGTTATCCTACTTTACAGTTTGTAGCGTGAAGATTTTTTTTGCCAGCTCCCTTGGTAGATTAGTGCACTTCGTAAAGTAGCGATTTTGCAGTGTTCGTGTTTTAATGCGAAAATACGATTTTCTATTGCATTTACGTCTAACTAAGATATCTCAATACATTTTGTTGCAAATACATGCGTGGTTGTGGAAAACTACTTACATTTGTGCGGTTCCTTTTTGGGCATGTTTGTTGATATTGAGAATTCGCAAAGCCTTCTGGGTAGTCACTTCGCTGCCAAGTGAGGTCGAGAGCCCCCTCGGTCTTGAAGTGGCTACGACATGGTTTGAGGGCACTTCTGCCTCGGTCTTGGGAGTATCGGGACACACCCCATTTTCACGTGAACGCGCAAACCGAGTGACTAGGGCACATAGCGAGTGAAAGTGCGAAGAATGGGACGCAGCCTAAGAATAACGATGACGGGTGGATACTAGACAGAGATAAAAATGAGTTTTTTTAATTGACATTGCAAGAGTTTAGTACAGTACGTATTGTGAGGAGGGAGCCTTAGTTTAACAGCACCAGCCAATCAGGAGCAGGTTTAAATGGCACCAAGAACACTCTTATTTGGTTTCAGGTGTTTGATGGCGCATCAGGCAGAAATGCCCGGCATACCACCAACCCTGTACTTCCCCATTGAGTGGACATTTTTAAAAGTTTGGCTGCCCCTCTTCTGTCCTAAAAGCAAAGACAAGTCAACATTCACAGATTTTTATTTTTTTATTTTTATTGTTTAAATCAAATGAGTCAAAGACATTCAAAAGCTGTATTGATCTAGATGCTTGCAGGCTATGTTTGTTCCAGAAAGGCTTCTCAGTTGTTGGTTCTTGGGGACGGGACTGACTGTCTCTTTTGTGCTGCTGTCTGCCTCTATACCATCATGACTTAGCTCCCGAGCTTGTTTTTTTTGTTTAAGTTTTTTTTTTAAATTCAAGGGTGGGGCAAATCTACAGTAGGTGATGGTTGCGGGCTTCTCACAGAAACAATGTGAATTGTTTCATACTGATATTTAATAATGAAATAAAAATAACATGAGTGTTATAATTCCAACAACCTTCCTTGCAACATTTTACCCCTTTGGCAAGTTCTTTTTTTAGAATACTCTAAGTCTGGTTGCTTGTCTGGTAGCTCAAATGCAAATGCATATTTATTTACTAGGTCAGGCTAAAGTAACCAAATCGTTAGCCCACTGTACACTTTGAATGCATATTTGGCTTTTTAACCTTCTCATTCTCTCGCCACTCCCTAGCAAAGGTGATAATCTTGTTCTCCAGCCGGATGCATGTTTGTCTACATCGGCTTAGTTAGAAGGTCTTCTCTCAATTGGCAGCCTAATGTCAAACGATGAGTCATAAAACAACACTGAGCTAAAACAAATCATGGAAGCGTTTAATGGGGGTGTGTCTTGTCACATACAATTAACGTACGATTTTCAGAAGGCCAGTCTTAAGCTTGCAGCTTTTCCTAACAAATTCACGAATAGGGCGGGTTGATGTCATCTTAAAGTATACTTTCTGTTAAAAGTAAGAATGAAATGAAAAGTCCAAATAGTTTTTTTTATTTTTGGACTCATTTCTCTCATAATCCTCCTGACTTTTTCTGTGATTTGCTTCACCTAACATGAAAAAAAACCTTAATTTTTTTTAATGTTTTCCCTTCGGTATCAAGTATCCCAAAATTTTTATTTTTTTACTTTAGTATTAACATTGTTTCTCCTCATTGAAAGTGTTCACTGTTATGAACTCTGACTGCCTTTTGTGTTGCTCCTTTGTGTTTATCCGTGTTGTGTACTGTGCCATATTTGCAACCACATGTCTCCATTTGAAATGTTTAATTTGGTCCAGATAGCCTCTTTGAAGATAATTTCCCGCAGATTGTCTCAAACCATAATACATTTCTAGTTACTGACTAAACTGTGCCCTAAAATTACATTTCGTTCAGTTTATCAAAGGTTTACCGTGACGTCTCATCCTCAATTCACATTTTTAGAAGGTTGTTGAACTTATCTTGAAACTGGTTTTGTATGTACAGTAATCCCTTCTACCTATGAGGTTTAATTATTTATGCTTTGCCCATTTACAGGATGATGCCAAGTCAAGTCATGTTTATTTGTGACGCCTTAAATCACGAGGAGTCTCAAAGGGCTGCACAGACACAGAATTATTGCAAACCACAGACATTCATTACACCATCCCCTGATCTAGAATCTACATGAGGGCAAGGAAAAACTCAAAAACCTCAACATGAGGAAAATGAAGAAACCTTGAGAAGGGACCGCACATGAGGGAATCCCCCTTCCAAGATGACCAGGCTGCAATGGATAATATTAATAATACTGCACTTCCATTAATTTAGTTCGACCACGTGCTAAATATTTTTTGTCAGGTTCTTATAAACAAACTGATTGGGATTTACAGGGAACAACTCATTGTAATTAACTCACTTGGTTATTCTTTGTTGTTCTGTGTAGTACAACAATACATGGGCTTTATATCGTCAAAAGTAAAAATGTGTATATTTTTGTTTCAACTAAATTTCGTATTGTTTGTAATATACGACATTTTTTTAAATGTATGCTGTTAAAAAGTCTATACACAATAACTTAGTTATAAACGATCACCATGGAGGGTGCTGTAAACCATATGACCCATTTTTTTGTTTTTCTGGTTTCAAACAAGGCAATTCATTTCTGTGAGGTTAGTATCATAGGAAAATAATCAATTTTAGGTTTTAAAATGAAAAAGGCAACTAAAATGTTGTGGCTAGGGATTTCATAAAAACAAGCCCAAGAACGCTTAATATAAGCAGTGGATTGGTCCACTCACAGACAAAATAAGGTTATTTTTGAATATTTAACTCTTACTATTAATACGTTCTTTTTTATAAGTAACCCATATAAACTGTGAGAAAAGAGAAGGACTTTTTGGTCCAAAACTTGCGGTAGTTGTATTTTTGGATAGGTACTGTGTTTTCTGGAGCATAAGCCATAAACAAATCAATTTGGGCAGACATTTCAAAGTGTACCTTATAACCAAGTGCACTTTATATCCCGAATCATTCAGCGTCAAAATTGGAAATGCAACCAGTGAATAATGATATTCTTGACAATAAAAATGATTTATGGTAATACCGTATCTGAGCAATGATTGTGCAATGAATAATCAAATCAAAAAAAAAATATCGCTGACCTGAATTGCATATCATTGTATGCATCGGGAATCGAACCCGAATAGTGGCCGTGACATTACCACTAGACAGCCTAATGCTAATGGGATTTAACAAGGCGTTAGACCTTATCTTATTCTCACACTATTTTTACTCACAGTGCCAGGAACACTGAATTAAATTGTGCATTATAATAGGTCTCCACTCTTAACCTGTGTGTCAAGCTCTTACTGTCGTCTCAATCTCATTCCCCTATACTCTGCTGCTCCTTATGTATGAATAATGTATGACAAAAGACTATTTTTTGGGGTATCCACCTTATAATCCCAGTGTACCTAATATTCCAGAAAATACGGTAGCTATTAAAGCAAACTCGTCTGTCATTTTAGTTGCACATACAAATACGTTTAATATTTGTTTTCTCGTCAGGAAGCAAAGGTCATGGTGGTGCCTTGTGCTAGCGTCCAGCCCATGGAGGAGGCTCTGGAAGATTGCACCCGTAACGTGATTCCTATCATACTCTATGCCATCAAAGAAGACTCCCTAAATGCAGAGCAGATTTCAGAGCTTTGGAAGGTCAAAGAGATGCTCTCTTTTCCCATCTGTTTCATCCGTCTGCCGGACACGATGCCCACAGCCTCACCTGAGCCCACCCGTCGCGCAGACAAAGACAAGGAACGGGAGAAGAGTGCCCTCCACAAGCAATTGCTCTCGCTTGGTTTCCTCAGCGGCCCAGCGGGGAATTGCTCCTGCGGAGCGCCCGCCCAGATGCCCACCCCGGGCGCTAAGCCTCAAAGCATGCTCGGTGAAGCTTTCGAAAGGCTGCACAGGCTGCTAGTCCCTTTCACTCGCCTGGTGCTTCAGAATCAACAGGTGGAGGCTGCCAGCCTGCTCAACGGGCTCCACTGTCGCTGCCTGGATCTTTTCATCAATCAGGTTAAATAAATTCTACCTTCTAAAATGGCTCGTTTTTAGGTCATATGCATGAACATTAGGGGTGGGAAAATCTGGGAATCTTGGTATCAATCAGATCCAAGTGAATACAGGGTAGTATCGATCGATACAGATTCTATACAAATACTTTTTGCTTGGAAAGGTCATAATCATTGAACAATTGAACCCCTCACTTCTTGAGTTAGTTTATAATTTCGATAGACACAGCACAAAGATTTCTAAGCTATACAAATGTTTCTATTTTTATCAAACAAGTACATCGCAAACTTTTAAAGTTCAAATAGATAGAAATATTTGTATTACAACCGTTTTGGATCAAGGGCGACGAGAGTCATACAAAAAAAAGCATCAATGTAACAAGAATGCAAATACCGTATTACAATGTCAACAAGACATGTAAAGTACCTTCCACTGCACAATATTTTGAAAATGAAGTCAATAGTGCAAATGGTAAATGGTCTGCATTTATATAGCGCTTTTCAAGTCAATGAAGAACTTCCAAAGCACTTTACAATGTGCTTCACACTTACCCATTCACAAACACACTCACACACCAATAGGGAGTCAGCCATGCAAGGCGCCTACCTGCTTATTGGGGTCATTAGAGATTCAGTGTCTTGCCCAAGGACACTTCGACATATAACACGGAGGAACCGGGATAAAGTATCAATTGTCTCTCACTGGCTCTGTTGCCATTGCAGGGTGATTTTTTTTTTCCATGTGTTGATGTCAATTTGTAGTGTAGCCACAGTAGCACACCACTTTACCACACAAATAACATCTGCCACTGTCCTTTTCTGTAGTTGGGGAAAAAGGTCCGCAGCGCTTAGTGCCTTCTGTTTGCCTCTTGTCATTTTTAGCTTATGGTAGGGGTGGTTGCATAAATTTAGCTTTCTCTTCTGCCTAGCAGGCAGGACGAAGCAGCAGGTCAGCTAGTGGGAGGTGCTAAATGTTTGCCTGTCAGTCATAAACTTGAGAGTGGCCAAGGGTAATAAGTGAGTACAGTAATAGGAGGGCTGCACTATCTACATAGAAAAGAGGTTGTTCGAAAAAATTGATGGAGAAGCGATGTATCAATCCCAGGAAAATATTATCAATCCGAATCAAGTATTTGCTTTGTATTAATAGTATTGATATTTTGATCCATCCAAACACCCTTAATGAAAATTATTTGTTCTGCAGGCCTTTGACATGCAACGGGACCTGCAGATAACACCTCGCAGGCTGGAATACACACGTGAAAAAGAGGGGGAATTATTCACCTCCCTCATGGCTATCGCCAACCGCAAACAGGAGGAGATGAAGGAAATGATTGTGGAGACTCTTAGCAGCATGAAAGAGCAACTGCTGGAGGATGCTGCCAACTTGGAATTTTCGGGTGAGAACATTTGCAACATGCATTAAATGAAAAAGCTTCTTTGTCTTGATTTATAACAACTCTCTTTCCAAAATGTGAACACCTTCGGTCATCCAGTAGTTACAAATAGTCCAGTGTGTCCATCTTCAAATAGAGACTAAGGTGATCTACACTGTGACGGCAGATATAATCATGACAAACAACGGCGAACCGGTCACATCGAAAGAGATCAAGTCTTGCATCCACCAGATCCAGGAACTGATCGTTCTGCGCCTCAATCAGGCCGTGGCCAACAAGCTCATCAGCTCTGTCGACTATCTGAGGGAGAGTTTTGTTGGAACGCTGGAGCGATGTCTCAACAGCCTGGAAAAGTCCCACATTGAGTCGTCTGCCCACAACATCACCTCCAATCATCTTAAGCAGGTGCCTAGACAAGATATAGAAATTAGGCCATTTAGGAGTGAAAGGACTTACGCAACATGTGTTCTGAAGCCTGAGAGTAGCTTTGGACTTGCCCACAAAATACGGGGATTTTCCTATTAATTAAACGACATAATGGATTACTGTTATTGCAAACCGGCCTCGGAAGCTTTAAAGGATAATTCTAAAACAATTGATGGCTAACATTTGGTCGATATAATGTGATTTGTTTTATGGATTTACATAAAAATAAGAGACTGGGGAATCATTTAGATAGAAAATAAAAACTAAATTTGGAGATGTTTTTCCCCAAGACAGAAATAATTTGTAGTTTTCACACAAACTTAAGTTTATTATTACAAACCCCCAAGTTTTTAGGAAAAATAAATAAAACTTACACAAGGAAATCCAATAAACAACACCGAAAAGTGTTTTTAAAAAAACGGTTCGCTAAATTGTGATTGTTTTGACAAACTCATTATGTGGTATCAATACTTCCGTAAAATTTGGATTATAATTATATAATTATGATTCTAAGCTGCACCCAGTACATTTTTAAAGGAAAAAACATTTTTTGCATACATAAGCGGCACCTGATTATAAGCCGCATGTGCCCACTGAAACATAAGATATTTACAAAGAAAGACGGTACACAAAAAGAGTTTTAAATGATATATGGAACCCCTTAACTCTTAAATGTTCCGACGGCCCGCTGTTGGGCCGCTGGATTTTCCATAAACAAATACGTGTCTGTATGATGTCACGAGTCAATGCCACATATCACCAGAAAGGTTTAACTCTTGTATTACAACATATAATCATTTTATAGTCCGAAATTTACAGTTACTATTTGGGGATTTTGAAAAATAAGACTTATTAATTGCGACGATTGGTTTCAAAATATATCCGTTTTTAGCGTTTTTTTTATCCAAAGACAATTATTGTCAGTAATGCCATTTTCGCATAAGGATAACAATATTGGTTATAGCTTTCTAGTATTTCCTTGTGTGAAGTTTTTTTTTTAATACAATTCGAACAATGTGCCGGCATCGTCCCCACAGCAATAAACGTCTCACTGACAGTTATCAGATCTGATTTTTTGCCCTCAAAGAGGTTAGAAATTGGGTTTTTCAGTAAAATTGCGTTAACAGTAAATGCTGCAAATGAGTACGGTACTTGCGTATTACTTTGAGCTTTGAGGTGCAGTAGTGCTGTTTTAACCTCTGAAATCGAGTGGTAAATTTTCGACAAGGCCGTAACAAATACGTCTTCGATATCGTCTTTGTCTAAAAACACGACCTGCCAAAAAAAATTATCACCACTTGGTTCGCTGGTTTCAAAGATTTTATTGTTTTTTTTCAATAATCGTGTAAATATTCACAATTTTATTTAAAGAATTGATGAAATTCTACGAGGACTATCAGGCCATTGTGTATTTATTCTTGTTGATTTCAATGCGCTCCCATCCTAAACTTTCCTCAATGTTAATCATTTTTTGCATCTGCTGCAGTTATTAAATGCCGCCTATCACGTCGAGGTCACCTTTCATTCGGGATCTTCCGTAACACGACTTGTCTGGGAGCAAATCAAACAGGTAAATTTCGAGGACCAGCCACATATACCCTCCACGGTGTTCTCAGTAACCCTCCAATCACGTGCTTCTCCCAGATCATCCACAGGATAACCTTTGTGAACCCGCCCGCCATCTCGCACGAATGGAAGCGCAAAGTGGCCCAGGACGCCATCGAAAGTCTCAGTGCTGCTAAATTGGCCCGAAGCATCTGCTCACAGTTCAGGACCCGTCTCAACAGTTCCCATGAAGCATTTGCAGCATCACTACGTCAGGTCAAAATGTCCATGTTTTCCTTCCTTCTTAAGATAACAAGAAATGCACCAAACCAGTGCTACCTTTAATGGGGGGGTACTTGATAGCAAGTCAAGGAAGTCTTAAGATTATGAAATGTATTTCAAACTTACTTTCCCCCGCATGGCTAAAATAACGAATCACCTATTGGCAGATTATTTGGATAATTTTCTATTTCATATTAATTTTCTTTTAAATTGAGAACAACAATCCATAAAACAAAAAAAATATGTGGCAGGTCCTCAATCATTTTGCTAATGTCAAGAAATTATTCACCAAAATAAGATAATGTAAAACATTGGGATTGTGCAAAAATTACAAGGGCTAATTTAGTTCTTTATTTTTTATTTATAAATATATATTAGTTTACTACTCCCCTTAGTTTATTAATATAAACTGTGTTTTTTCATCTTGTAAAATTTGGTCGGTAGCCGGGACTGGGAGAGCAAGACATGGTCGGAAACGAGTCGTAAGCCAGGACGGGAGAGCTGACGTGGTCAGGATCAAAACGGGTCGTAGCCGCAGACAGACGGGAGCAAAAACGGGCCAGGTGGGAGTCAGGGTCAGAAATAGACTTGCCTAGTATTCACTGAGGTTTGCAGACGGACTGACAAAAGGGGACTGACAGGACTGGGTTCAAATACTGATCGGGAGCCAATCAGAACCCGCGGCAGTTGGCGCCAAAAGAGCGGGCACAGCTGAGTCACATCAGTAATCATGACACAATTTTGGATGAACAAATCTGCTAGGGCGGCAGTAGCTCAGGAGGTAGAGCGCTCGTCTTGGGATCAAGCATGCAAACTCCACACAGGAAGGTTCAATCTCATGACCTCAGAACTGTGTCGCACACGCGCTAACCACTGCGCCTCCGTGCTTTCCTGTATTTATGCCTTTTTTTCACATCTTTTTTTAACACGATTCATCACTTTTTTCGAATCCCGGCTCGTCCGCGTTACATGTCGAAGTGTCCTTGGGTAAGACACTGAACCCCTAATACCTCCAATAAGCAGGTTAGCGTCTTACATGGCTGCAATACAAGGCCGCTATTGGGAAATGTGGAGCACATTGTAGAGCGCTTAGGGAAGTCATTGACTTGAAAAGCGCTATATAAATGCAGATCATTTCATTTCAGATTTAACTAAAAAAACAATAAAATGAGATGTGGTCCCCCTCAAACACAATCTGTATGGTGCTAATTGACTGAACAGAAACAAAAATTTGGGCGAAGGGAGAGCATTAGGACAATGCACGGCTGTAGGCTATTGGGTGGCTATGCCTGTTTTATGCCCCTTTGTGTTCATTTGGTTTTAAGAGCATACAAGCTGAACCCCTGATTTCAGGTTCTTATTTGGACTTATATGCGAGGATATACAGTATAATTATCATAATTTTACTGTTTAACAATTTAAACTGTTATACCCCCAATAAGTAGGTTAGCCAAGGCCGCAATTGGGAAATGTGAAGCACATTGTAAAGCGCTTTGGGAAGTCATTGACTTGAAAAGCGCTATATAAATGCAGATCATTTCATTTCATTTCATTAAATTTGTTTTTGAAAACATTTTTTAGACTCGAAATTTACATTATATCTATCTATCTACCTTGGTCATATCCCTCAAGAGGGGTGACCGACAGCAAGACAAACACATACAATAACAAGGAAGAAAAAAGAAAACCCACAAACATTTTTGGACCATGGGCAACCCAATTGCCCAAACACCCAAACAAGTTTGGCACCTCGGCACCTAAGTTGGTCATGCTTTTGTCCCTCCAGATGAAATGGGACACCAGAAAGCGGCCATGTCACTCGGATCAGGGTGACACAACACACTCTTTTGTTCAACAGCAGGGCCCGACAGCTTTCAATGGTTTAACCCTGCCGCGTCATACGGGTGCCCAGCCCATCCTTAAGAACGGTTCCACTATCATTATATAGTTCCATTATTTTTATCAAAGAATCTAGAAAAAAACTTAACAAAATGAGTTTTACTGATTCCTTCTTGGATCTCCATGAATTATTATGATTATTTTTTGTTGGGACTGGGATCAAACGAACCCCTTAGTAATAACTAAAACCTTAGCCACCAAAAACGTAGCTTTCTTGTTGTGCAAAGATAATGACATAATGACAAATTCAGTTTACAATGTCCAAAACTCTACAGTCTGGCCTTTTTCCCCAAATAGCTTCTAATTTAGGTTTGTTCAACGAATTTTTTAAAAACAATACTGTTATTGAAGAGCTTATTGTTTCGTTAATGTAACACTTTGAAGCCCTTTGATTAATCCAGACACTGTTATATCAATCTTGCTTTTCCTGCAAAGATAGATTCCCTTAAACCTCCTGACAAAGACATGAAAGTTGATCAGTTCACGTCTATTCACTTTAAAGCATTTGTAAAGCCACATGCGTTTGTTAATGCTCAGTTATGCCACATATTGTTTAGAGTCATGAGCCAACGCTGTCACAGATTTGATTTTGGATGCTTGACACCAATTCTCTACAGTTTCACCGACAGATTGATTACGAAGAGCATCTGATCAATTGGCAGCTGTACAGAATCTTGCAGTACTCGTAGTGAGGGCAATACTCCCCCCGTGCTTGAATTGATTAAGCTTCTTGATCTTAAATGGGCTGACAAAACACTTAATGCAAAGTCTTTATAACTGTCATCACGTGAGATATCCTGTGGCTCTTTAATATCATCTTTGACAAATCAACCACCCACCCCCTTGCAAGTTATTATAAATAATGGCTTTGTATACGTTTCACTTCCTAAGAGGAGAAGAAAAGCCATAAGTAGAGTGTGGATGAGGTTTTTCATGTGCTGCACGCTATTATAGAAGTACGTCAAGTCACAGTCAAGCACTGTAATTTTGAGCTTGATACAGAAGAATGAAAACTGTATTGTTGGCCTGAAATAGCGCCAATGAATTTGCAGTGGCGTGCGCAAATATTTCAGTAGGAAAGTGTTCAAAGTGGAAAAAAGGGGCACATATGTAAATTTCCCTCAAAAAAGAATGTTTTATTTATATATAATAAGTTATAAGTTCAAAGCAACCTTTTTTTAAAAGAAATTGGACACTGTGATAGTTGAGCACTAGATGTCGCCGTGTTGTGTGGAACAACCTAAACGAGTGCTACAAAGCACAAGAGAGAATACAAACTGGAGGCTCAAACTAACAAAACTGCAAAAATGTTCTCAATTTTCCAAAGCCTTTCACGAAGATTTTGTTTTCGGGGTACCCCCTATTAGCACGCTGGCGTTCAATTATATCGAAATCCTTTAGGTGAGGCTCGTGTTTCGTGAAATTAATAAAGATTTCTAAACCTTCGATTTTGGAAAAAAACTTATCTATCTACCCTGGTCATATCCCTCGAGAGGGGTGACCGACAGCAAGACAAACACATATACAAAAACAAAGAAAAGGAAAAAGTAGCAAAAAACAAAAAAATTGACCATGGCTAACCCAAATGCCCAAACACCCAAACAAGTTAAGCACTTCGGCACCCAAGTCGGTCATGCTTTCGTCCCTCCAGATGAAACGGGACACAAGAAAGCAGCCATGTCACTCTGGTCAGGGTGACACAACAAACTCTTCTGTTCAACAGCAGGGCCCGACAGCTTTCACTGGTTTACCCCTGCCGCGTCATACAGGTGCCCTGCCCATCCCTTAGAACGCACCCAGACATCCCATTATCCTTTCACAACACCTCTCCACTCATTCCCATCACCAACAAGAGCTCTAGCTTCCACTATAGTTAGACCTCTTTCCTGCAGTGCACTCATAACACCATCTATCCACGTCAATCGCGGCCTTCTTCTTGGTCTCCTTCCATTTACATCTGCTCTGTAGATCCTCTTCAACATTCGCTTCTCTGTCCACCCTCTCCATGTGTCCAAACCAACCGAGGACTCTCTCATCCACACACCTGCTCAGTTCCACGACTACTCCAGTTCTGTCTCTCACAATTTCATTTCTCAATCTATCCCATTTTGTCACTCCTAACATACTCCTCAAACACTTCATCTCAAATCATTTAATTTCCTTCTCAAATCTGCATTTAGGATCCAAGTCTCTGCCCCATACAACACAGTCGGCACAAAGACACTCTCATACAGTCCTCTCTTAACATCCACACTCATACTCTTGTGACTCATCAAAAAAAACGTAATTGCGATTTTTCAGACCAGTATTGCAATTTAGATGTGATTTTCAATTTAAAAAGAAATGTGCTTTTTTGTGAAGTACTTAATCATGGTAAGCAGTGTTTCCCATAGGATTTTTTGAGTCCCCGTTGGGTGGGTTTAGTGTGCCCTGGGGGCCAATTGAGGTCTGCGGGGTGATCCTTTGATGCCCCCACAGTGATATGTAAGTTTAAAGGGACAGTTGAATTTCAACCCATGACCTCAGAACTGTGCCGCGGACGCGCTAACCACTCATCTACTGTGACACCCGCTATATACTGTTTTTTCAAAATACTTGTGCATTTATCTTACACACCATGACCCAATTGTCAGCTTTCTTGCTGCTAAGACTAACTAAAAACCTCAAAAAGGCTGGGTAAGAAAATAGGTGGTAAAATTGTGCATTTTTGTCACTCTGAGTCTCTATCAATTTTATTCTTCCTTGCCCTCGTTTTTTTTGTTGCATTACACAATACAGCATCATCTAGTGGTCAAATAATACACATTGTCCCTTGTAATGCAAGTAAATCCCATGCAAATTTCAGATTCATTCATACTTTTTCACATTAATTCATAATGGTCTTTTTTAGATCTTATTTTGTGTAGCAAATTAAAAATTACAGTTGACAACAGCGAAATGTTTTTAATCAGTTTTTTTAGCGAAAACTTGATGTGGCCCAGTTTCTTATCCTCAGTAGGGTCGCGGGGGTACTGGAGCCTATCCCAGCCATCATCAGGCAGTGGGCAGGGGACACCCTGAACTGGTTGCCAGCCAGTCGCAGGGCTCACAGAGACAGACAACTCACTCGCTCATTCACAACTAGGGACAATTTGGACCGGCCAATTAACCTTAAATGCATGTCTTTGGAATGTGGGAGGGAACTGGAGTGCCCGGAGTAAACCCACGCAATCACGGGTAGAACATGCAAACTCCGCACAGGAAGTCTGGTAGCTGGATTTAATCCCATGACCTCAAAATTGTACCACAGACATGCTAACCACTCAGCCGCCATGTCGCCCCTGTTTTTCATCATATTCAAGCTTATCCTTTTCTTTATTAAGGAAAAGAGAGTTTTAAAAATGCTGCATATTTTATGCGGTTGGGTTGAATTTTGGGGTGCTTTAGCACCCCCAAACAAGCTGGTTACGTGGGTAAAAGTTCACTGTGGATTGAAAGATTACGCCACGGAATTGCATAATTATACTACTCTCCCCGCCCTCCCAGGGAATGTAGGAGCTCAGCGGCGAGACTAAACCATGTTTATTATCCAATCAACAATATATAACCATGTTAATTAACCAATAAACCATTTAACCCAAATAGCTAGTGAGAGGACAAAAAAAGCAGGCAAGCGAAAACACCAGCGTATTTGCTCTGTAGTATTGAGTTGTTCTAGTTCCCTGAACACTCAATCAAATAACGAACTATTAATCTTTGAAAAGAAAATGCAGTATCTTATAATTACACAATCACACTGCTTCACATCGTGATATCAATTAGATTTTGGTTAATCATGCAGCTCTAGTTTATATGATAGTTCATGTATTTATGCCATTATTATCTGCACCGCTTATCCTTAGTAGGGTTGCGGGGGTGCTGGAGCCCATCCCAGTCATCTTCGGGCAGTGGGCAAGGGACACCCTAAACTGGTTGCCAGCCAGTCACAGGGCACACAGAGACAGACAACTCACTCGCTTTTTCACATCTAGGGTCAGTGTGAATCGGTCATTTAACCTGAAGTGTAATGCCTGTTTTTTGGAATGTGGGAGGAAACCGGAGTGCTTGGAGGAAACCCATGCAAGCACTGGAGAACATTGCAAACTCCACACAAGAAGGTTCGATCTCATGACCTCAGAACTGTGTTGCACACGCGCCGCCGTGCTGCTCTGTATTCATACCTATTTTTCAAATTAAAAAAATAATAATTGAGTGTTTTTTTTTTACCACTAGGGGGCACTAAATAATACACAATGAATATCCATCCATCCATCCATTATCTGCACCACTTTTCCTCAGTTGGATCGCGGTGTGCTGGAGCCCATCCCAGCCATCTTCGGGCAGTGGGCAGGGGACACCTGAACTGGTTGCCAGCCAGTCGCAAGGCACACTTATAGACAGACAACTCATTCACACATAGGGACAATTTGGACCGGCCAATAAACCTGACATGCATGTTTTTGGGATGTGGGTTGAAACCCACGCAAGCACGGGGAGAACATGCAAACTCCACACAGGAAGGTTCAATCTCATGACCTCAGAACTGTGTCGCACACACGCTAACCACTGCGCCTCCGTGCTTCCCTGTATTTATGCCTATTTTTTCAAATCTACGATTCATCACTTTTTACACAACCCTGGGAATTCTCAGCTGCCTGGTGTTTTTTCCCCATTTTTCTTTGATATAGCGTAAACCAAAGGGTTCTATAAAAATGTACTCATTGTGAAACTTTTAAAAATGTCATTTTCGAAAGAGGGCTCAGGGTCAAGAGCTCTATGCAGATCACTATAATCATTGATATTTTCATAACAAACAACATGGTGAAGTAGTGCAAACCTCACAAAAAATCTGCACCGGTGTGAACTTGGCTTTAAGGCCGCTCTCATGCCAGCTTCGAGGGTCCGCAGCATGATGGATGAGAAACCTTCAGGAGGAAGTTCATGAAAAGGGATGCTTAGACTAACATTGATTCACGGTGGCTGTCTGATAAGAAAAATGACATTACCCCCGCAAATGTGCTGGCCAGAAAAGCAGCATTTATTAATTTGACAGATGACGGCAAAAGCTGTGAGGTCAATGTTGTTTGCCGGTGAGAAACGAGGGGCCGTGGTGATCAAGTTGCAATGAATTTGCTTCATTATAAGAAACAACCGTCCAGGCCCACCAAAGGTGTTTCCAAAACGTACTTGAAGGGTTGATAAATGAAAAGTGTAAGGCTCGTGAATGCTAATCAGGCTCTTTTATGTGCAGCTAGAGGAAGGCCACACGGGGCGCCTGGAGCGCACCGAGGATCTCTGGCTGCGCGTGAGGAAGGACCACGCCCCTCGACTGGCCCGCCTGTCACTGGAAAGCCGCTCGCTTCGAGACGTGCTGCTGCACGGTGAGTCCTTCGCTTACAATGTAACCTCTATTTCAACCTTCCTGGAACCAAAAATCTGCTTTCATATTCAAGCCAACTAAAACAGGTGTTAAAAATTGTTAAACAGTAAAATTATGATAATTACACTGTATATCCTCGCATATAAGGCAAAATAAGAACCTGAAATCAGGGGTTCAGCTTGTATGCTCTTAAAAAAAATGAACACAAAGGGGCATAAAACAGGCATAGCCACCCAATAGCCTACAGCCGTGCATTGTCGTAATGCTCTCCCTTCTCCCGAATTTTTGTTTCTGTTCAGTCAATTAGCACCATACCGATTGTGTTTGAGGGGGACCACATCTCATTTTATTGTTTTTTTTTAGTGCATTTTATTCCTTTTTTTGCAGATGATAAAGGAAGTTTGTTACAGTATTCCCTTTTTTTTCACAGGGTTGCTTTCCAAAAAGCACCTGTGATATGCAAAATCCGCTAAATAGAAATCTTTATTTTTTTTCAATTATTATACGGCTCTGTGCAGAGGCGGATGGTGTTAGGGTGTCGGTGTGGCGGGTGTTGGCAGACTGGATTCACGCTTGGCCCTTTTCGATGATCTCTCCAGTTGTAGCGCCCTCTGAGGCATGTTGTAATAATGCAGCCCTTTGAGACTTTTTGTGATCAAGGGCTCCCGATTAGACTTACATTAAAGGTGAATCAAGGAGGTTGTCACTTTATTGCTCCATTCTGTCCCCTCTATTTTCTGCCACAAGAGGGCGAGGTTGAAATGATCAAATAAGACCTAGAGCGCTTTCTTGTGGTTTAGTGTTAAAATAACATGTAGGGTTCGTACGGGTACTTGAAATCCGAAAGAATGGTTGAACTTGATCTTGGGTTTTCAAGATCAGGAAAATGCTTGAATTTTGGATGAAGTGTTTGAAAATGCTTGAAATCCTTGCCATTCTTCTCGGCAGCCGAGATCACGCATTAAACGAAGAAAAATAAGAAATGATAAAACAAGAAACACAGCTTAAAAATGACGCCGTCACAGCAGCTGCATTGTCATGTGGAGCGTCATCACCCCTTCAAGGTGCATTAAGGACAGGTACATCAGTCCTGTCAGTTTATATCAGTAAAATGGACGACAATTGTGGTTTAAGATGGCCAGTTCATATTTGAGAGTGTGCATTAATATCACATTGTGCAATTTACAAGAAGAAATCTGGCATCAATCGATCAATACAGTTGGATGTCATTGAGTGCTGTTCGTAATAGAATTAACAAGGACATTTTATACAACATGAACCAAACAGCAACATCAGCAAACACTAATAAAATGGGGCACAGAAACTCACTTTCGATTTTTTTGTCCCATTCGATTTAATGTTTGTCTTAGGATTTGAAAATTTTTTTGGAGTTATCCTAGAGGGAGCACTCAGTCACCTGGAATGACAGGGCTATGGATTGATTCACACCATATTTCCTCTTTTAATGCTGTTGTAAAAATTTGAAAATTGGCCTTGAAAGTGCTTGAATTTGGCCATGAAAAAGACGTACGAACATGTAAGGTGATATAAAGTACCGGTAATAAGAATGTTAAACTCAATGATATAATATTGTGGTTATAATTTCTCAGATATGTCGCACACATGAAAAAATTGCAACTCTGAGTCCGGAAAATATGGTAATCAACCTTAGCGAATACATATTTGTGACAAATAATGCAACTGCTGTCTTTTAACAGGCAAACCCAAAATAGGCCGTGAGCTGGGTCGCGGCCAGTACGGCGTTGTATACTTGTGCGACAGTTGGGGAGGTCGATTTCCGTGCGCACTCAAGTCCGTGGTGCCGCCGGACGATAAACACTGGAACGACTTGGCTTTGGAGTTTCACTACACAAGGTGAGTTCTCATCAATTATTTTTTGACCCACTTGTGGATGCTTTTTATAATCAGCTGATCCTATCTCATGATGTACGCCCTCACTGCTTCTTCGAATTTTGGTTTTGGGCTGTCGATGCTTTTCTGCGAACACGTCAGTGTGTCGTCCTTAGTATGTGATCGCTTGAGGTGTCACAAAGGTATGCGCAACCTGCTCAAGTACAGTTATACCTATTTGAACATAATTTGTTCCAGGATCATGCTCCAAGCTCAAATTGCTCATGTCATGAGATACATTTTCTTATATGAAATAATTCATTTCCATTCCCCCTAAAGGATCCAAGCGAACACTAAATAGCTATAAATCACATCTAACCGATCACTAAAAATATTTAAATAGTAATTAGGCATGAAAAAAATACAGTAATAAAATAAATTGGATTACATTATCGACCTAAAATGCGAGTTTATTATGAGCACTTCCCATAAAAGAAGTCGTCGCAACGAAGGTCTGCACGTGGTAGGGAGGAAAGGGTGCAAGGAAGGAGATTTCCTTGAATTTCATATATTTTTAGATGATTTCAAATTTTGTACACCATATAACAATTTTTATATGGAAAACCATTTTTTTAAAAAGACCAATCTCGTCTTGCTTATTTCCTATTCTAGCAGGATCATGTTATCAGAGCGTTATCATATTGTGCTAAAATTGTCGCGGTATTATACATTGTCTTGTGGTGAGTAAATAGGTGCCACATTGTGTTTATCATCACTTGATAAGAGGATTTTAAATAATTAAAAAGGGAGGCAGTTGTTGTAGGTTAAAAGATATGAGATCGAGAAACTGTTGATGATACCTAAGCACTTACTGTACACTTATAGTTACCGTAACTTTAAATAAACGTAGACACAATCAATGTTCTTTGTTTGCCTGTAGTAGTTTGCGTGTGCAAACTGGACAAGCTAATGCTGGCTGGTAGCAGTCACAAGCACCAAGCAGTCGCTAGTGGTAGCCTCTGGGACTGCTTGTGAACTGGATTTTCGTTCGTTTGGCGGGCAATATTTTTGTTGCAAATGTTACAAACCTAACCACTGTTTAATGAGTCCTGTACGACCGGCAGAGTATCTTGTCACTCGGGATCTTTGTGTTCACGGGAAAAGATAGGAAATAACCTTTGGTCAAACTGGAATTTATACTCTTTCCTCGGCCACAAGTGTCGCAAATGACTAATTTGGTATGCATTTCTCGAACTGCGCATTGGCGAAGGGAACGTTGAGAGCTTTGAAGCACCGCCCCTGGGGGACAAACTAGAACTTGTAAACCAACATGTTCGCGTTCAGTTGGAGTACCATTTTACATTGACAACGGGGACTGACGAGCATTACAATTGTTGTCAGGTCGCTGCCCAAGCACGAGCGGCTGGTGGACCTGCACGGTTCCGTCATCGACCACACGTACGGGGAAGGCTCCAGCATTGCCGTGCTGCTCATCATGGAGCGGTTGCACCGCGACCTCTATACCGGCCTTAAGGTGACGCATGCCAAAACATTGCCCCCATCATCAAACATTGAACATTGGAACTCATTTTGAAAAGGAACTGCTGACCCAAGTCTTGGAATTGGCCCTTTTTTAAAGTTTTCATAGAAGTTTGAGAATTCTACAATCTCACAATTTGGCCTAGTTCCCTTTTCGAAGAATCCCACCAGGCGTTTGTTTTTTCCATGATTTTTGCTTGCTCCTGGGTTGTTTTTTCCTTTTTTTAAGAAGCGTATCACATGATTAAAAAAAAAAAAACAATTCGAATTTGCTTTACAGAGCCACTAGGGCTGATATTTATTTATACCCTGAAGCTTCTTTAATACCAAGTGCCCTTCACTGATAGTCAACAATGCTGTTTTATAAGGCTGCAACTAACATCTATTTTAGTAGTGGACAGGTCACCGACTATTGAAACAATTAGTTAAAAAATTATTAAATTTCTTAAATTTAGCATGGAGTTGAATATAATATATGGCAAATCATTATAAACACAATATTCAGATGATATTATGAAAAATACATCTTTAAATGAAAGTACTGTGGATTAATACCTATTAGGCACTGTCCTCAGTCCGTAGAGACATACAGTAAATACATAAATTAACCTATGTCTATTTTTAGGTACCGGTACATGCAAATGAATAACGAATTCTAATCAAGTAAACAAACCTAAACATATTGTATCCCTGTAAACCAGTGGTTCTCAAAAAGTGGAGCGGGCCCCCCTGGGGGGCGTGAAACTACGTCAAGGAGGCCGCAATGCATTTGACCTCTGGATTTTTTTTTTTAACTCACAAAAGAATCAAGTGCAATTACACCTCCAGAACACTAGGGAGCATTGGCGCTCTCATTGCCAATGTTTATCGTCATCAATGTATATAGCACAGACTATAAGCATTGAGTATGAAGTGTAGCTATGAAGTGGAGCAGACCCTCAAGTGACCTCATGTAAAAAAAGAATTAACATGAATGAGGAGACGGACTTTATGGAGGGGTGCGAGAGGAGTTCTTATTCCGGAGAGGGACGTGACAGAAAATAATTGAGAAGCACTGCTGTTAACCAAGAACAGGCTAATTAGCAGCGATAAAACATTAAATAAAGCTAACATTTGCAATGCATTTTGTGAAGTACATTCAGTGGTCTACTGCTAAGTTCGTTCCAAAAGTACTTAACGATTCAACTTGAATCAAACCGTTTGAAACCAAACAGCTCTAACCAATAACGTTTGTCGTTTTTAACGTTGTTACAACTGACGTTTGTTCTTTGAACTGCATGCATAATTTAAAATATTTGTCTGGCACAGTCTGGCATAATGCTCAAGCTCTCTTTTATGTCAAAAAAGTGTAAAAAAGCAACAATGCATGTCATCAAAACTGCATTGGCTTGAATGTTACACGAATCTTACCGAGGCGATTAAGACTCCTTTTCATTCATCTGTCCTACGTGTTCTTTGAATGTTCGTACACATGGTCAGCTTTTCAAACTACAAGTTGGATTTTTATCTGCCGTGTCTTGGCTAAAATACTCCCAAACTTCAGGTGTTTTCCTACGGGTACTTGATGTTGGCGCTGTCATTTCTGTATTTTACAGCTCTAGACAGAGACTGTATTGCGCATGAGCGACTCTCAGCAGAGATTATAGTCATACAAGATGCTTCACTCAGTTTGATAAACATTTCTGGGGACAATAGTTGACAATGGAATTCATTATTGACTATTTCTATTATCGATCTTTTCAGACAACATTGACTAAGCTTTACACCCTACTGTTCTTAAGAGATTTCAAAGAAATAGCCCAGAAAAACATTCCTTTATATTTGTGCATTTGTTCACCACAGGCTGGTTTGTCTCTGAGGGAGAGACTGCAGATCGCTCTGGACGTCGTGGAGGGCATCCGCTTCCTGCACAGTCAAGGCCTTCTGCACAGAGACATAAAGCTGAAAAATGTTCTGGTAATAAAAACTGGATTCACTAAGCACGATAAATTGATAATAGTGCCTCTTATGTAGGGACTGTTTATTACTTTGCTGGCCAAGTAACTAGTCTCACCTCATTCATTGTCTGTCAACTACACACTAATGTAGTATAGTAATGATGATGATGATAATAATAGTGTTGGTATCAAGAATATTTCAAAATAATAAGTCGAGTGACATTTATTTGTTTAGCCCCTCATCACAAAAAGTCTCAAAAGACTCAAATATCAACAGTAATCCAGTGTTTTCCATAGAATTTTGTGAGACCCTGGTGTGTGGACGGTCTAATGGGGTCTCGGGAGGAGAAAATATTGTACATTTGAAATTCATACGCATTGATCAGGTTCATTCTTAGAGCAAAATCAAGAAGCTAGATCGCTGATACTGTAAATTTGTGCCCTTGTAAACTATTAGATCATAAATACACTCGTTGAGAAAGGCAATGACGAAGCAAAGCGATGAGGCGCTGGGCACGTTTTCTGCTTGGAACACTCTGTTAAACCTTTTTTTCTGGGTTGCTGAGAGTTGAAAAATGTTCAACTTGGAGAAAAAGTGATTTGTTAAAGCCCCATTTTGCCCAGCTGTCTAATCACAGTGCAGGCAGGGAGGGAAAAACACTGCAATAACCATCATCACCGTGGGAGGGTCCGACTGACCAGGATTCCCATTGACTGACACAATATACGAAGCACAAATACACACCATGGCGTTTGCAATCAATTATATAATGACAAATCTAAAAGTTATTTTGAATGACTTTATGTTTATATATATATATTTAAAAATCTATTAAGAAAACATGTTTATGAAAATATACCGGGGCAAATTAAACCGTGGCGGCCTGCCAGAATCTTCCGGTGGTATTGAAAACACTGAGTAATTCAAAAAATATTAACTACACTCTTAAAGGCATCACAAAAGACCCATTTTTTTACAATTAGCACAGACTGTGTAGTGTTCGTCCCCACAATCATGCAGAGGTTTCAAAATAGTCCACACGGCATGGATCTCGAGGAATTAATTTTCAAAGTAGACAGTTTGACATTGTATCTCCTTGAGGGACAATGGCGCGACGGCGATTATAGTAATCAGCGTATGCATGGCGCTCATTTCCCTTTTGAGTAATTGGAACTTTGCTTACCCTGTCGCTGGGGGACTCCTGACTGTTATGTCTGAGGCGCGTGCTTTGATTCTCTCAAGCTGAGTACGTTTACCTGCCGTCTTGTACAGCGCGCGTTCCTTTTTTGCCTTTGCCTTCTTTTAGGTAGGCAATTGTGGCTTTTCCTCTGTGTTTTTCGCAGCGTGTCTTGCAATTTTTATTATATTGTCCAGATAGCTCCCTGTTAGCATGTGGCTCCCCTGGCTTCCAGTTTTGTTTGGTCTTGGTGAGCCCTGTTTGCAATCAGCTAGCTGGCTTGCCTGCCGCGCTCATTGTTTCTTCTCACAGCTGTTTTTGTTGCTGCCGTGGTAGATTTTGTCATTGGCCGGCGGTTATCCTGGCTGTTAACTGCATGTTTTCAGTCAGCCAACCTCCCGTTTTTTGTACTACTGCTGAACCCACCTGCGACACAAGACTTAGGCATTCTCCAGAAAAACTACCAAAAGTTGGCTCGAAACACTCGTAACCTTTTCAACTTATTAACATGTAAACCGATAAGGTGACTGGCTTGCTAGGGTGTTGGTGTGCCTCACATGACGTCAGAACTCAGGAAAGGGCAATACAGACTTTCTTCAAAATATATTGTAGAATCTGCGTATCCCTACTACTCCACTTTCCTATGTACACATTGTTGACCATTTAGAATGAAATTATATTTGTGTCTTAATGGTGAAAATGGAGCACAAGCAAATATATTATTACAATATTTTATTAATCATTACTCCTCATTTCCTTTCCCGTGATAGCTAGACAAGCAGAACCGGGCCAAGATCACCGACCTGGGCTTCTGCAAACCAGAGGCCATGATGTCCGGCAGCATCGTCGGGACCCCCATCCACATGGCGCCGGAGCTCTTTACAGGTACCGTCGCTCTGTTGTCCGATTGTCCGTGAACGTATCCAAATATGTGCCGTTCCTCACAGGAAAGTATGACAACTCTGTGGACGTCTACGCTTTCGGGATCCTTTTCTGGTACTTGTGCACCGGATCTGTTAAACTCCCGGAAGCTTTCGAAAAGTGCTCCAGCAAGGACCAACTCTGGAACAACGTCAAAAAAGGTAATCGATTGCCAGATTGATGCTGAGTACTAGGTGTCTCAAAAAATGAAGGCACATTTTTGCAGCTGATTGCTTAACTATTTATTATTTCTTTATAGATTGAACCCATTGAAATGAGTCTTGGTAGCCAGACTTAGCTTCAGAGAAAGGAAATTTAATCTAAAATGCTCCGGGAAGTATGGAATCACAATTGATTCCTGGTATATTAACATGGTAGTTGACCTTAACATGTGGATTGTCAGGTCGCCTGTAGGTGCCATTGTCTCTGTTAATTGAACTAATTCAATTTGAATGCGGCCTCATTACTTTACACAATCTATGTGGGAAAGTACGCATTTTCGTTAAATTGAACTTTAGAACATAAAATCGGAGCAAAAGTGCTACTGCAATTCATTATTTAAGTCGTAGGTAACCTACTCTTATGCGGCCCTTTCTCAAGGTTTCTTAACTCCGTGCTGAGGTTTTTGAGTTTTTCCTTGCCCTTATGTAGGTTTTAGATCAGGGGATGGTGTAATAACAGTCTGCACAGCCCTTTGAGACTTATTGTGATTATGGGTTATACAAATAAATATGACTTGACTTGATCATTGTAATTAAGTGCATGGACTAATCTTGGAATGTAAGTTCTCCATTGACAATGTTTCATGATGCGATCGACAGATGATTTCTAAATGCCTATCTCACGACTCGCTTTCCACCAAGATTTTCTTGGAACGTTTCCAGTCATTTGCCTTCTTTCTGGGGCTTGTCGAGGCACATGGTCTTCTGGAACGCTTCTTATCAACGTCCTCAACAGTTCCATCAGCTTCAAATGTATTTCTAACTCGAGTGATGGTAACTCATCTCGGTTGTTCTTTGTTAAACTCACTCCAACATTGTATTTGCAATTCTAGCTAGTTTTTATATTTCCAGTAGCATTTTAGAATAAATTTCCCTTTTTTGAAGTCAAGTTCAGTGGGTTCAGTCAATAATGGAAGAATTTTGAGCTGCTAAAATATGTAAACATTTTTACGACGAAGACTGAAAGATTGAATGCGCTCTGCTTCGGTGCAATCAATATCGCTAAAATGATTTCAAATTTGGCTCATTTTTCTGCTTTATATACATACAGTATTTTCCTTCTTTTTGGTCTTCTATATTTTACTCTATTATTTTCCTTTATTGAAGATCCTAGAATTGTTTTTCAATTGTCCTTGAAAGTGCTTGAAAAGTGCTTAGATTTGGCCATGAGAGTACATATGAGCCGTGCATCTCTACCTTTGCAACATGACTCCCTAATCCCTAAAAGTTGAAAGCGTGTTCTTCGTTTCGCTCCATCTCAGGGTCCCGACCGGAGCGCTTGCCCTCCTTCGACGAGGAGTGTTGGCAGCTTATGGAAGCCTGCTGGAACGGCGACCCTTTGCAAAGGCCCCTGCTAGGCATCGTGGAGCCCGGCCTGCAAAGCATCATGGTCCGCCTCTGCAGCGACATATCGGAGCAGAAAAGCAGCAGTCTGGAGGACTCGAACTGAAACTAAACACGTGCGTGTGTCGATATTTGTTCTATTTGGGTGGTATTTATGAACGGATGCTCGAAGGCCTTCTTGTTCTCATTTGTGTAATTTATGAGGGGATCTACATGTTGGCAAAATTCCTTTTATTGTTTATTTGTATAGACGTCCTCCACTAACAGTCACTCCTTCCCAGGAAATGTTACTAGATGCAACTTTTAAATGTTGTCCGTTACAAGTGTTGTGAGCCCAAAAAATACAGGATTCATTTTAGAGTGTATTTAATGTCTGCATCTACACAAATGGCTTTTTTTTAAATAAAAGGATCTGTTACAACAAGTCAGATGTTGTTTCCATTTCAAGAACCTCGTCATGTGACATTCAACAGGCTTTTCCTTTGTCTGTGTCTTCCAGTAGATGACATTTTTTGCACTTGCGGGTGTTATTTTTCTCCCTCCACCCTTTTTTCATTCGAGCTTCTTCATGATGGATTGAATGGCTATTTAGTCATCAGTCTGTCATCAAAACAGGCAAGAATACATAGAAATTACAATTTAGTTGTGTGCCCTTCTCACAAGATCAAACCTTTTCAAGAAAAAACATTTACAGACGCTGCCCTACTTCCGGACAATCGTTCGTAAGTTGCTTCAGTGCTATATTTTGTATGTTTAAGGCTTGTATACGTAACCTGTATGGTTTTATACTAAAAAAATAAACATTTCATAAGATAATATGCTATATAAAGTTAAGTTTACTTTTGGAAGATGGGCTTCAAGATTTAGGCGGCTTCCTCCTCCGTGGTAGAACGTGGTAGAAATAAAGTGATCCAACCATTTTCTCAACCGCATCAAGCTTTCTTATTCCACTTTCTTTTCAAAAGAAACAGCTCGTCTCTTCTTTACACCAACCATATTGAACGGATGCTCAATATATTAAACAATAAAAACATCAAAGTTCTTAGCGCGTTAGAGATACAGTATAGAATGTTTACACACAAATTAGGAAAAGGAAGCCAGATTTCTTCTTCGGAGTGGTAGCTGGGTGACCTCTCACAGCGCCACCACACGCCGGTAGTGGCGGAAAGAAGCACTACAATAATGTCCTGTACTCGGAAAAATGTGCACACAATACAAAATCTAACTTACAGCAATGTCCGGATATTTTTCGACATCCCGAAAAAAATGTTCAGATCTACCGTTTTTTTTTTTTTTTTTCCCGTAAGTCGAATCGTCGTAAGTAGGGGACCGTCTTTACACAATCACCAATCTAAAACGTATATTTTCCGGACTACAAGACGCAACTAATAATACTTTTCCTTGTGAAATGTTTTGCTAAGGGCGCACTTGCCTATAGGGCGCATATAATTAAAACTGCAGTAAGCAATTTTTTTGCATACAAAATGTATTTCATGCAACATAAATAATAAGACATTTAATTTAAAAACTAAAACAAATTGATTTTCTTTCCTGATTGTTGACCTGTATGTAGAAACATTTATTGATTATGCATTTCTTATATTATTTACTGTATTTTCTGTCCATAATATTAGGAAAATGTGGGGTTTTAGGGTTCCACTCTTAGTCTGGAAAATACGGTGTATACTTCAGTTGAGATATGGTTTTAAACAAATGTTTAAACTTAAAAATTGTTCGGCATCCTTTTAGAAATCTCCAAGATAGTATCATATTTTCACACATGTTCGTTCTGTATTCTGTTCTTGTCTTTATTTGTAAATAAATGGTTTTGTCGGCACACGTGAGATGTTGGGGGTTGAATTTGGTTAGAGCCAAATCCGTGGGAACCGGACCTCAAGATCATAGGTCATATCCCCTGACTGCCCAGGAATATTAACTTTGCTGTTATTTATTTTTTTAAAGGGACAGTATGTGATACTCACTGCCTTTTAGTGGTATAAAGAACTTTCATTCTGTAAAAAAACATTGATTTGAGTATTGGGCAAAACTACATAAAATATCATGACAATGTTATTTTTCCTAAGAAATCATTGGTTGAGAAATGTGTATCTGTTTTACACAGTGGAATCCATATTTAGAAGTCAACACCATGTTTGTCTTGGGTCTCGCTGCTATGGGCACCCAAAGCGACAAAAACTCGTTATGAAAAATGCATGAAGCTCCTGATTCTTCTGCATTTTGGAGATACTGGTCGGTTGGATCCCTTAACCACGCGGGTTGTAGGGGCACCACTTCCTGTGGTGTGTCTTGGGCAAGTCCAACCTGGTTGCGCCCATCCTTCTCTAGGCCATCATATTTTGGGCATTCAAAGTATTGAGTCGCCGCACTGGTAAGAGTGTTGTTTGTTTTTGTTTTGAAGAAAAGAATACGCCACTTTGTTTGACTCAACTCATGATTTCAGCATTGTTTTCCGACCTCTCCTGCTAGCCATATTGTTAGCTTCGAGCTTCCTGAAAAATGGGACTCACAGCCATCTTGATTTATTTTTACTTGGCTGATAAAAGTTGTTTGCTTTTTGGAAGGAAATATCATAGTTAATTCTCAGTGGATTTCTTTAAATTTCATCTTCGTTGTTCGAGAAGCTAAACTCTTCGAGCTAGTTGTTAAATTTACAACGTAATTTTTTGACTTCGTATGACAATCGTTGGTGTGTGTATGAGAGAGTGGGATACATGTGTGGACATGCACTGCGTTTTAATATTAGATATGTTTGGTTAGTTGGATTCCTTAACCACACGCGTCGTAGGGGCACTATTTTGTTGTGGTGTCTATTGGGCAATTACAAAATTGACACAATCGCCGATATAAAACGGATACATTTTTATGTACTGTATTTTCCGGATTGCATTACGCCCCTACCAATATTGTCCTTTGTCAAATGTTTCGATAAATAAGGGGTACTACACTGTAGGCGCCTATTCCTGCCCAGGCCAATAAATGTTTCCACCCGGTCTCGAACATTGGACCTTTCGCTTATCAGGCGAAAGTGCTAACCACTGCTGAAAATCTGCCAATGTCAAGCATCGTGATGTTTTAGCACCCTCCAGTGGTCAGTTACAGAATCTCAAAAACAAAAGGTTCATAAACCGTTTGTGACAATACTTTCAGCCAGTTTGTGCTCTTTGAAATGTTTCTTGAGTAATTTCTCGGGAGGACTTCCCACTTTTAACGCTCTCATCGGGCTCCTTTTTTACATAGAAAGAAGGTAAATGAAACGAGAAAAAAAAATTACATAAATGACATTGCAGCTTATTTTTATAATCTCTGTGAACAAGTTTTTGGGTTTTGTTGTTTTTCGGTGGGTAGGAATCATTTTGATATGCTCGCCTTTTGCAACACTCCAATTATTTTAACTCCAACCAAAAATCTAAATATGGTTTACATCAGGGGTCTCCAACATTTTTCAAGCGTCGAGCTACTTTTTTTTTAGTAATTAGCGCAAGGGGGATCCAGTTTAATGTGCATTTGTCTAAAATAGCAATTTAGACCGATGGCTTGCTAAATAGCTAAAAAAAGTAGCTAGCTAGTAGCTAGAAAGGAGGCCAAAATTTAGCTTGATACCTTGACAAAGTGGTGAAACGTTAGCTATATAGCATGCAAGCTAATGTAAAACGCAAGTTAGATGGCTGTCTAAATAAAAGGGTGGCTTGATATTTAGCTAGAAAGGTAAACAGGTTGTTAGGAAATTAATTATCAAAATTTACCGTTTACCGAATTGTTCGAATTAGTTATCTGACTCCATTTACCAAACACAACCTTCATTCATCTAACAATGCGCGCTCGTTTCTTGATGTGAAAAGATGGACAAGAGACCGGCATTTCCACACGGGGGCAGATTTAATTTCTTAAATAATTTAGCTAAGTGAACGCCATCGGATATATGGCCGAATTAGTGTCGCTCGAGTCTCCGTCAAGCCTCCTCTCTCGATCTTCTCGCTTCTTCCTTCGGCCAACGTTTTTTTCCCCGCAAGCTGGTGTGCCGGCTCCTCCCATGGGCGTGCCAAGAAAAGCCCCCACGTGGGCTCCACCACCTCGCCTCAATGTCTGAAAAACTCATAACAGCAGAGCGCTTATCAAAACAACTTCTCCAAACAATGCCTGCCCTCCTGCGTCAGAGTTCTGTCAAAATTCCCCAGCCAAAACATTCAGAATTTGGAACAGCGTGACCTGAAGCCCACTCAGTGAAAATCTTCATTGCACTCGATAAATGTAACTTGTATTTAATCGTATGAAATTCTTTGTAGTAAAATGTATAAAAAGCTTAAAGGTAAAAAAATAATAGGGAGTTAGATATCTAGCTAAAAGAGTGAAACGCCATCTAAATAAACAGATCGAAACTAAAGGTTAGCTAAATAGACAGCTAAAAAGCTAACTAAATAACTAGATAGAAAGTTAAAGGAAGCTGAATAGATAGCTAGAAAGGAGGCCAAAATTTAGCTCGATACCATGCAAAAAAAGGTAAAACGTTAGCTAGATAGCATGCTTATGCTTTTTATCTAAAAGAGTAAAAAGCCATCCAAGTAGCCAGATAGAAAGTTAAAGAAAGATAAATAGCTAGCTACAAAGGATCCCATAATTTACCTTGGTATCCAGCAAACAAAAGTCAAATGTTAGCTAGATAGCTTGCCAAATGGCTAAAAAGGTAAGAAGGTAGCTAGCTCCAAAGCTAAAAAGGTAGCCGGATAGTTAGCTGAAAATGGTAAATGATCTGAACATTATTTCCTAATTCTCTTTATAAAACCCACTAATTGAAATTTAGTTTGTTGTATTTCCTGTAAAATACATTTAAAAAAGAATGAATACATTTGTTTAATACATAGATCCTAAATGTAATCTCTTAATCCTGCTTGAAATAAACTTTCAATACTTTTTGTCCATGAAGCCCATGAACTGGAATTTATGCATTTTAATTTTGAAAATAACTTATTATGTTGTTACTATGTTATTACCAGCTAAATGATTGAAAATTAGGATTAAAGACACTCGGTCAACCAATAAGAAAAATAATTTTTACTAGAAAATCACAACGAGCTTTTTTTCAGAACAGGTCCGCGGCCCCTTAACTGTGCATTCTGGAGCCCGCGGGCTTCACGTTGAAGATCCCTGGTTTTCATTCATTGTTTCCACTTCAAAAGTCTCATGATTTATGCATCAGTATTGCAAGTAATAGTTAGAATCTTAATAAATCGAGGTTAGCAAATACAGTATACATTTGACGTCTAACTAAAAAAATTATGGACTGAAGTATATTGTCAGGAGAGGCAAACATTAGCGCCCTCAAGTGGCGAAAGTTTAATATCGGAATTTTTGGCCAAGAGGCGGGCCCGAAAAAATACTGTCCTAAAACATTCATGACACTATCATGATTTTTTTTTTCTAAATTGAGCGTACAAAACAAAACCATTCGACTAAATCTAGATATTTTCAACATTGTAAGAATCAATTTATTGATTTAAAATTAGGGATGTTTGATATTTTGTCAAACTGATATTCCAATTTTGAATAGTTAATGTACCAATACCACAGACCATAGCGTCATGAATGCTATTTCAAGACCGAACTGTGGAGTAGAGATTACTGCTTGTTTTTTCTCTCTTGCAATAAAGGGACAGTGTGTCATTTTTAGTGCAAAAAAACATTGATTTGAATATCAGGCAGATATACCTGAATTCAAATCATATTTATTCTTAAAGCATTTTCAGGCAGAAATGTGCCACTCAAAGTGCTGTATAAAAACATTCAGCATACAACAAGACAGTAAAATCCACCAAAACAAACTCGCTTCATTCTTTCAATGCTATTGTTCAATACTGTACTGATTGAGTTTATGAAATGGGATCACAAATCTAAAAATAATTATTTTTTTGGGATTATTATTGGTGAGAAATGATCAGAGTTGACTATGCAAACAATAAAACAAATGAATAAAGAGTCACAGAAGCACCATTTTCACGTTATTTTATTCATGTTGCAACAAAAACATTTACAAGTCCACAGTCAGTCAAAATGGCGGAGGGTTGCTTAAAAAAAGAGACGTATTTACTTCATATTTACTTGGATTTACAAAGCACGCAGTACAGCAACGACATTTTACACTGCTAAGTCCTGGATTTGAATTATTTTAAGAATAAGACGAACAAAAAAAGACCTGTTGAATTCCTGAACGGAAAGGTTTCCTCCTCGTAGATGGAAAACCAAAAAGAGCTTCAAGTCCATAAAAATGTTCTCACGTAAATTTCTCAAATGATAAAAAATAGTATCAAAAATTCTTCTTTTCGGTGTACATACACATGCAGTTGTGCACCCTTGTTGATAACGTTGATAAACAAGTGTAACAAATAATGTAAGAATAAATACTTACAAATCTATGCCATATAATTAAACAAAAACGTAGAAAACACATAATACCCAAATATACCGCCGTGTATTTTTTCATGTATTTTCAAATGTATTTACATGTAGTTGTATACTTTATGTTTTTTGTTGTATATTTTGTTGTGTATTTTGTCATTCATTTTTTTATGTATTTTTAAATGTATTAATTGAATTTTTTCTTTGTTTTTCTGTTGTTGTATTGTACTGATGGCATCTATTTGATTTATCCAGTTCAGTATTTATTTTGACTTATATTTTGTAATTTATTCTTTTCAATATCTGTTACGTGAATTTTGTCCATTTTTGTCTCACTCTTTTTGACATGTATTATGTTGATACTTTTTATGCATTTTGTTGTGTATTTTCTTGTTGTAATTTATTTATTTCAGTATTTATTTTGTAATTGATTTTTTCAACGTATTTCATTGTGTTTTTTTCGTCAAGTCATGTTTTTTCGTAACATATTTTGTCCAGTATTTTTTTGTTTATATTTTTATGCATTTTGTTGCGTATTTTGTAATTCATTTGTCATTTATTAATTTCAGTATTTTGTCATCTATTCTGTATTTTGTCATTTATTTGATCATTTATCAATTTCAGTGTTTATTTTTTGATTTATTTTGTTGTTTATTCTGTAATTTAGATTTTTACACATATTTGATCGTGTTTTTGTCGTCAAGTCATATTTATTTGTTACATACTATTTTCTTTTGTTTATTTTTATGCATTCTGTTGCGTATTTTGTTATTTATTCGTCATTCATTAATTTCAGTATTTTATCATTTATCAATTTCAGTAATTATTTTGTGATTTATTTTGTTGTGTATTTTGTCGTTGATGTTTTTACACATATTTAATCGTGTTTTTGTCATCAAGTCATAATGAATTTTGTCCATTATTTTTTTGTTTATATTTTTTATGCATTTTGTTGCGTAATTTGTTATTTGTCATTTATTTCAGTATTTTGTCAATTATTTTATCATTTATCAATTTCAGTATTTACTTTTTGATTTATTTGGTCATTTATGTTTCTTACACATTTTATCATGTTTTTGTCGTCAAGTTTATTTGTAACGAATTTTGTCCAGAATGTTTTTCTTTATATTTATTATGCATTTTGTTGTGTAGTTTGTTATTAATTTGTCATTTATTAATGTTAGAATGTTGTAATTTATTTGATCATTTATCCATTTCAGTATTTCTGAGATTTATTTTGTTGTGTATTTTGTAATTTATGTTTTCTACACATATGTTGTCGTCGAGTCATCTTTATTTTGTCGTCAAGTCATTTTATTTGTAACACATTTTGTCGTGCATTTATTCATTTTTTATGTCACGTATTTTCGTTTATTTTGTCTTTAAGCTCGTCCTGTATTTAGTCGTGTAATTTCTCTCGTGTTTTGTCATTTGTTTTTTGACTTCGTTTGCCGTGTATTTCGTGATGTATTTTGTCGTGTATCTGTTCATTTTTTTGTCATTTATTTCACTATTTACCGGTATTTTGTTTTGTATTTGGTCACAACAAAATGTTATTTCACCCGATCGTTGATCAGTAATGAACGAATCGACTCAAGGTGAAAAACAGTCTAACCCGCCTACCCATTTGAAGAAACGACAAAATGGTTGACAAAATGCATACATTTATGAAACAAAAGTCATACATTTGGGTAGAAGTGATTTATTTCTGTGTTCATTGATCTATTATGGCATATCTCTGTATTTATTTATCGATTTATTTCTACATATGGCAGGATTGGTCTTCCATAGTAACGAATCAGAGTGGAGGGGAATCCACACAAAGTAAATCATGACATTGACTTGATAATTGCTTTTTTACGGAGACACACACTCGCACACAATCACACAAACGCACACACTACCAACGTCCGGCAAGTTCCCTGAATGTTTGTAAACCGAAACACGCAAAGGGATGGTAACTTTATTGAGCCGTAAATGGACACTACTGCGTAAAAGAAATCTAGGCAGCGATTTTTTCAAGAAAAAGTGCATTTTTAACAATTCAAGTATGAAGACAAAACTAAAGGGGGATTCGTGTGTTTCACCAGTTTGCCCCAGCCTGAGCTTTGGCACGTAAACATGTCAGATGCTAAGCGCCAACGGCAGCAACCGAGCTGGTAACTGCCAATAATAACATCAGAGACCACGAGCTGCTAATGCTAGTCACGGAGATGTTTGTAATGCTAGTGTTGTGGGTGCTATTCAATAAAGCTAGCATCACGAACCCTATCTACAAATACTAGCGTCAATCAGGCAAAGGCTAAGCGCAGATGGTAGCAACAAAGCTGGTAACTGCCAATACTAACATTGTGGAGTTGGCTGCCAGCTACAAATGCTAGTCTGGAGATGTCTGCTAGCCTCTAATGCTGAAGTGATCGTTGGCGCCAATCACTAAAGCTAGAGTTTGCGATGCTAGCCACTACGGCAAGCATCCCTAACACTATCTGCTAATGCTAGCGTCAATGAGGCCGACGTTCATCGCCAATAATGGCAACAAATCTGGTAACTGCCAATACTAACATTGTGGAATTGGCTGCCAGCTACAAATGCTAGTCTGGAGATGTCTGCTAGCCTCTAATGCTGAAGTGATCGTTGGCTCCAATCACTAAAGCTAGAGTTTGCGATGCTAGCCACTACGGCAAGCATCCCTAACACTATCTGCTAACGCTAGCGTCAATGCGGCCGACGTTCATCGCCAATAATGGCAACAAATCTGGTAACTGCCAATACTAACATTATGGAGGTGGCTGCCAGCTGCTAATACTAGTCATGAAGATATCTGCTAGCCTCTAATTCTAAAATGATCAATGGCGCCAATCACGAAAGGTAGCGTTCGTGATAGTAGCCACAAAAGCTAGAATCACGAACACTATCTGCTAATGCTAGCGTCAATGGGGCAGACGTTGGTTGCAACAAACTGGTAACTGCCAATCCTAACATTGCTGTATAGTGTAGTACAACCAAAAATGGGTGCTAAAAAGCACTAGGAAAATACAAACTACGGAGAGTCAAGTGACCAAAACGCACCTCTCGTTTTTTGCCCTGCCTTTTTGAGGTTTTTGGGTACCCGTAGCAGCAAGATTGGCTGACAATTATATCAGCATATTAAAATAAAATGCATGTACTGGTATATATGACGGTTCATGTAGTTTCGCTTATATTTATATCAATATTGTTTTATAAATGTCGTTTTTTACCCCAAGAAGGCCCTCTAGAACACTCACTGCCCCTTTTAAGCTAACATGCTAAAGCCTGGAGAATATGATTGTTTTAAATACATATTGTTTTGAATGTATAAGGAATAAGTCTCAGTTTTTGTTTGATTTTGAAGGCGTTCACTGATCCGGACGTATCATAAAAGTAGCGTTCAACCTTTTCTTTAAAGGAATCTTTCCGTATTTGTGTTTACTTAACTGCTAAAACTCGCCATTCCACTTTGAAGTCCTGCATAATAACAAAAATAGAGTTAGCCCCAAGTCTTTCCTCCTTCATAATCCAAAAAGTCTTTTTAAGGGGAAGTCCCGGCGACGAGAAAGGAGGCTCTATGACCTGCAAAGGCGCACCCCTCGGTCAGCGTGCTCACATGGCCGTGTTGCAGTGGCTTCTGGGAAAAAAAAAACAATAACATAAAGAACAAGTCAAGTCATTTTTATTTGTATAGCCCTTAATCACAAAGAGTTTCAAAGGGCTGCACAGGTTATTACACAGACTATTTTTTAGACTATTATTACACCATCCCCTGATCTGGAACCAACATGAGGGCAAGGAAAAACTCAAAAACCTCAACATGAGGAAAATGAAGAAACCTTGAGAAGGGACCGCACATGTGGCATCCCCCTTTCAGGATTACCAGACAGCAAAGGATGTTGCAATCACAAATAATAGAGATATTGTCCACGAAAAGTATAGGTTATTCATATGCTGTAGAGTAGAAGTGTGTTTTAAGCTTAGATTTAAACATTTCCACTGAGGTTGCAGATTGGATCTCAGAGGGAAGAGCATTCCGCAGCACCATGAAACATAAACAAACTAACATACTGTAAGTGGTGAGTGTGATTCGACAATAGTAAAAGGCAAGTGTGTATTTGGTTGCACCCTCTAGTGGTAAATTCACACTTGTCAAGTCACGTTTATTTGTATAGCCCTTAATCACATCACTAATAAAAATTACATTTAAATAAATTGCAAACATATATTTCATTTTTAAAGCACTCGTCTTAGCTGCACCAGCTCGTCCAAGCAAGATACTCATGCTAGTGTGCTATTTGTGGTGGGATATTGTCTATATGTATCGTTTTATTGTGAAAAAAACCCCACCGGAAGTAGAAGTCATGTTTCTTTATGTTAACGGTGCTGAGGTTAACTAAACGTGTAAAGAGTTGCTCGTTTATTAGCTCACCACTAGATAGCGCCAAATATCAAATACTGCACCATGAAACGAAGAATTTGAACTTTATGAGATAAAATCAAAGAATACAAATCTGGATGTGGTAGTGTGGAATAAGAAGACAGGCAAAAAATGGAAGAGATACAACAGAGATGTAAACATTTTATTTTCCGGCCTAATAATTCATATTTGCTGGTTTTAAAGGGACAGTGTGTATTTCTCCCACTTGATGCCACTTTATCGTGTTGTCCAACTGAAAAAACGAGTGCTAAAAAGAATACAAACTGCTGAGACTCAAAGTAAACAAACAGTATTTTTTTAATGAGTTTTTTGGGGGGGTTTATGGGTACCCGTAGCAGCAAGATAGCTGACAATTATCTCAGGTCCCTCTAGTTGGGGGTCATGTTATGTAAAAAAAACATGTCTTGACCTACAAGAATTCAAATAAAATGCAAGTTTATTGAATGTTTGGTGTATTTTTGCGTATCCTTTAAATCAATATTGTTTCAAACGAACAACATTTTTTTTTTACCACTAGAAGGTGATAAAAGTGTCCTTTTAAATGTTGCGGTATTAGAAGCAGTGTAAGGACTAATGTAATACAAAGAAACGTGTTCCTGGAACACAATTATTTTTTCGGTAACAAGTACTGTAATGCCTTAGTAATAACATGTTGTAACTTTGTCATTACTACTTGGTGCAGTACTACCTAATGTTATTCCGCTATTTCATACATGCAGATCATTAATCATTGTGTTTTCTGGGTGTTGAGTATTCTTACTTCTCCTGCATTCTCACACATACATCCCCCCATTCAGGGTAAACAATCCCTGAAACATGTTAATATTTACATACAAAATACAAATGAATAGAGTTATGGTGGCAGCGTCTCAAGAAAGTATGAGGACGCTGAACTTTTCCTCAGGTAGATATTTTTGCTATCATATGTACTTGCATTTTAGCCGAATTTACAAGTTAAAATAAAATACTGAAATCAGGGAGCCAGTTCACAAAGAATGCGAGTATCCGCACGGTAGGCAAGGCGTGGGGAGGGGGAGGGGCCTATACAGGAACACTGAAATTAATGGGGTAAACATGAGCATTGAATTGAAAATGAAGAACTTTTGCAATACACCATGCCTGGAGAAAATAAAAACGTATTGGAGAGATCTTTGAGCGGTTATGGATATGGAGTGTCTCGGCTAAATGATAGTTTGCAAGTTCTCAAGGTTGCAGAAGCCAAAAGAGGGTTCACCACTTTCACAAGTTGGTGTACACCCATCTATCCATTATCTGCACCGCTTATCCTCAGTAGAGTCGCGGGGGTGCTGGAGCCCATCCCAGCCATCTTCGGGCAGTGGGCAGGGGACACACTGAACTGGTTGCCAGCCCGTCGCAGGACACACAGAGACAGACAACTCACTTGCTCATTCACAGCTAGGGACAATTTGGACCGGCCAATTAACCTGACATGCATGTTTTTGGAATGTGGGCGAAAACCGGAGTGCCCGGAGGAAACCCACGCAAGCACGGGGAGAACATGCAATCTCTGCACAGGAAGGTTGGTAGCTGGATTTGAACCTATGAACCCTTTCAACTGTGCCGCACATGCGCTAACCACCGCGCCGCCGTGCTGTTCTTTTATTCTGTGGCTGTTTTAAACCAGTTGAAGCGAGTCGTCTTCTATGCGAGTGTATACGGTAATTTGTGACTAAATAGCGGTGTCAGTAATTTGGGGAATTACTTCGTAAATGAAGTAACTAGTAACTGTAATTACATTATTTTCAGTAACGTGCCCAAAACAGATTAGAAGTAACATCTGTTTGGAAACGTGAAAAATGTTTCATGGTATACTGCGAAAATTTTCCTTAACATGAGATACATTCAGACAAGGACGCAGCAAACGTAAAAACAAGCCGAACACTCACTCTGATCCTGACGAATCCGCGTCCACGGTTCCCGCCTCGACGCTCACGGCGACGCCATTCAACTCCCCGGGTAGGCCGGACTTAGCCACGCCGGCCGATCGCTCGCTACACGGCGAGTGGCGAGGGGAAGGCGAACCGCGAGGGGACGACGAGCCCGTGGCGCCGTCACCGAGTTCGTTGTGGATGCGGTTGAATCCGTTCCTCTCTATGATCGGAGAGAGCTGCTTCTTTTTTAAAATGCCTGCGGGGGAAACACAATAAGCCGTGGATGTCATATCGACATTGAAAGTAGTTTGGGATTAGCATAGGGGTGGGCAATATGGTGACTCCCAAAAAGGCTTATTATATTTCTGGATTGAGTGCTCATTTTGCACATTAGCGAACAACATCATGAGCAGTTAGCATCAAAGCTAGCAAGCACTGACTGGGATGTGGGCTAACTTTTTTTAGTATGGCACATTAGTTTAAAAAAAAAATAGCAGAAGGACCGGGCCAGTAGAAACTCAAAATAACGATTTTTTTTTTTTGTATCTGCTGTAACAGTAACGTAGCATATCCAATTTTTCTCTTATCATGACAGCGATTTCAAAAAGACACATCTGTTTCTGGCCGTTTTGTGTAAACCTTCCATTCATGCGAAAAATGTAAATGACAAAAAAATATTTACATTATTTATTTACGATATTTTTTTAGAATAGCAGCCATAAACATGTAGACATCTACATGTACATTCGATGTTTCTTTTTCTAATCTATAAATAGACCATGTAATCCCGTGTTTTTGAACCTTTTTTGAGCCAAGGCAGATTTCTTTCATTGAAAAAAATCTCGCAGTACACCACCAGCTAAAAATGTGAAAAAAGCTAATATTAACAAAATAAGTGTTTTTCAACATTGAAAAATGATGTTATATTACAGCGACTTCAATAGGAATCAAATAAACATTATTTTATCATCTTTTGTATTTTTACTCAATCACTGTGAAACCTGGGCCTGTTTGGACGAACAGGCAGAAATTGATTAAAGACACACACAAAGCTCTTTCTCCACAGCTCTCTCTCTCACTTTCTCTCACTCATTTACTTGTCTCAGAGCACAAGATAATTATCTACCTGTCGCTGCTGCTGTTGACGCTTATTTAATGGGAGAATACGACATGATTAGTCTGCCAGGCGCTAGACCGCACAGGCACACAAATTGGAGCACACCTGACAGAAGTGGTTGAAACCATTACCCCTTAGAATTAAAGCAAAATAAAAAATAGTGTCCCTTTCTAAACTCTAAATTTGATAATATGGCAAAGTTCTTATTTTGAGTTATTTTTGATACATATAGTAAAATAGATATTTTATGATTCTGTGGGCCATCGTTCATCAGGGGGCGCTGGAGAATCACCACACCTGCAGCTTATCGGGGGCTTTGTATAAATGGACTGATCTTATTTGTGAGATTGTTGCCTGCGAAAGTTTTTAACTCCTTGTCGCCTGTGCCGTGCCCCAAAAAACTGCCATTATTCCTTCAGCTGTGCATTGTCCACTCTGTGCTCTTATTTGTGATACTTTTTCCATTCCCCCCAGTGCGGAGCCCTTTTAGTTTAACTCCCCTTTTCCCCAAGTAAAACTGTAAACAAGTGTGTCCCCCATTTTGGGGTTAACTGCCAAACAAAATACCTGGTTATTTACATAAATTTGATATATTTATTCAGTGTTAATGTTCTTTCTCATTTAACTTCACAATTTTTTATATTTATCTTTCAAAATTCTCAGAATTTTTTATATTACTGTGCTGAGTGTCTGCAGATGCACGCAATTCTCTTGCTTCAGTTTATATACTACTTCCTTGCTCAGCCAATCAAGTATTGAATAAGATGTAGATTCATTTATTTGTATATCTGACCAGCAGGGTTGGGTAGGGTTACTTTAACTGGATTACTTTCAATTACTTTTGGATTACTCCAATACCAAATACGCTAATAAAAGACAAAAAAACTAAATATGGATAAAATTTTGACTCACAACACGTGGTAAGCTTTCTCTCCTGGCTTTGATGTATTTGATCTCCGGCAAAACTAACATAAAATGCGACAGAATCAAAATGAAAATAAATCCAAACAGCTTGCCAACATCATTTTTGCCGTTCCATGTATTCTGTTACTCCCCAAGCCTGCACAAAATTTAGTAATTTTATTCATATTTAGTTTCTTTTGTCTTTTTTTAGCATATTTGGTATTGGAGTAATCCAAAAGTAATTGAAAGTAATCCAGTTAAAGAAACCCTACCCAACCTTGCTGACCAGACACCTGCCTCACCGCACATCACTGGAATAAAACACTGCCTTACCCAGGTGATAGTTGAAAGGAAATCCATAAAGAACCTTTTGATGCAGGGTTTCAATTCCTAATATTTTAGGGGTTCACCTTTGTGGGGGTGCGCATGAAGGTTGGGCACGGATGGCAGCAGCACCGTCACCGCTTCTTTCAAGCTCTCATCCGCCGACTCGGGATTCCTTTTCAGCCTGTGGGGATTTGTCGGCTCTTCGTCACTCCCGGATGCCGTCCAGTACAATTTGCTGTCTGAACACAAAATATAAGGTACCGGTAAGGTAATATAAGGTATAAGGTACATTTGAAACACTGCGGCTTTAACTATGGTTCTTCTTTTTTTTCATCACATGTTGCCTAACAAGAGTAGACCAATAAACATAATGAGTAGTTTACAGAGGTCCAATTACATTGCATGATTAATCACAACTTCTGTCACTTGAACTCACACTCATCAACATGGAAAATACTAGAGGAAAAGCATATAATGTGGCGTTCAAGTTAAAAGCGATCACTCTGGAAGTTGAAGAAAGAAATAGAGTGGTCACCAGTAAAGTTGGCATAAAGGAATCGATGCTGAGTAACATGTTTGATCATTTTGGCGCTCAATCGCCAAATTGCTCAAGTGTGCGGGGGACATAGCATAACGGTGAGCACCCCTTTTCAATACAGTGTAAATACAAAGAGAGCAATAATGTCTGAAAACATTTATGACGCCTTTCTAGAGGAAAATTAGCTGATGTGTGTGTCAAAATTCCTCGCATAATACATAAAACGGGAGCAAAACAGTTTGATGGTATTTTATTCAATATTTATTGTGTCCTCAAGATATTTCAACTTTTTCACCCCTCAAACCAAGTCCTCAATTTATACATCCAAATTGAACAGCAGTGGAAGTAATCTATCAAAAACACTACAGTACCATCTGAGTCATTGTCAGGTTGCTGGAGTTTCCTTGAATCCTCAAGGAACAATGACAAGCGAATGCAATGTAGTTTGTCAGCGCGGAAACCACCAATTACAACAGCACAAAAACTTGTCAGTATATCAATCTGGCGCTATTCTCCACACACTGAGTTTAGTTCTTAAATTTCAGCATATGTCTTTTATTCTAATGCGCTCCGTAGTCGGTACATTGTTTTGGGTGTAGTTAATATTCGGGGCACAATAAAAAAAAAGTACCATGTGCTTGAGGCTTTCTGGCTCCGGTGGAAGCTAAATTTTCCCAGCATTCTTCAGGAGGAAGGGGTCCTTCTTCATCCTCGCTGTCAGAGGAGTGCGTGGAGGCATAGGAGCCGCTCTGGTCGTCTTCCAGGGACAGGTCGCTGTCAGAGTCACTGTCTCGGTCTGCACAGAAAGGTATTTACGAACATATTGTTTTTCAATTAGGCACAGAACGTGCAGTGTGGTTCTCCACACAATGATTTAGATATGTTGCAAAATGTGCCACCCCGCCGGGGTTTCAAGAATATCAGTTTTACAATTAACCCGTCTAGAGCTGTGATGGCACTGAAGGAACACAACACTTTCAAAATTGCGAATCCTATTAACACAACATGTGAGGCAGCTCCAAAACAATTAGCGCTTGTAGTGAACAGCGATTGCATACCTCTGATTTCTGCTAGGAGAAATTGGAACTTTGCTTACATTGTCACTTGGGGCCCTTGTGACTGTTAAGTCAGAGTTGTGTGCTTCGAACTCCGCAATCTGCGTGAGGTAAGTTTACCTGCCGCCATTACAGCATGGGTTGCTTCTTTGCATTCGCCTCCTTTTTGGTAGGTGATTGTGGCTTTTCATTATAGTCTGGTGCGCCTTATGTATGGAAAATATATGACAAAGGACTATTTTTTTGGAGGTGTGCCTCATAATCTGGTACGCCATGTATCCCAGTTTACCTTATAGTGTAGAAAATATGGTATATAGAGATTTTATGGAAAGATGTACTATTTCCTCACATTTTGCATGTTTAAGAATTTGGGAATACAAAGAATAGAGTAAGGAGACGAGCTAAGGTGTTGATACGTTGGGAATAAAACAAAAGAAACTCGTTTTACCGTCGTCTGCATGTTCGTTGGTTTCGTGGAAGAGCGACGTGTGGTCGTTTAGCGCAATGTGCGCCTGGCTGCTGCTCAGACCGTCGTCCCTGAAAAGACGCAAATGTGACCAAAAGATTCCTCATCCAGCCTAGGCCGAAACATTTTACCTGAGGACAAAAGGCACGAAGCTGTGCTGGCTTTTAGCGCTCTGCACGGTGCCGTTTAGAGAAAGGCTGGACTCCCCAAAAGGAAGATGATACAACTTTCCATCCGTGTAGTTGGTGTTGCATTTGAAAGCCTGGGAATTGAGAGAATCAAATTAGTGTTTAGTAGAAACATGTTGCAACTCGTAACATGGCTCATTTTGGTTTCTGATTTGATTGGATTCTTACAGTCTAAAAACCACTTGGCTCAAAAATAACCCAAACTGAGTTCAATCAAAGAATACATTTATTTTAATGTTTGTTTTCATGTTTTCTGCATCCTAGTTTGAATGTGTCTCATTTTACGCAAATTTTACACACTATATTACGAGACATTTTTCAAGAAGATGTTGCTTCTAACCTGTGTTGGGCACGTTACTGAAAATAAAAAGTAATTAGCTACATTTACTATCCATCCATCCATCCATTATCTGCACCGTTTATCCTCAGTAGAGTCGCGGGGGTGCTGGAGCCCATCCCAGCTATCTTCGGGCAGTGGGCAGGGGACATCTGAACTGGTTGCCACCCAGTCATGGAGCACATAGGGAAAGACAATACACTTGCTCATTCACACCTAGGGACAATTTGGACTGGCCAATTAACCTGACATTCATGTTTTTGGAATTTAGGAGGAAACCGGAGTGCCTGGAGGAAAGCCAACCAAGCACGGGGAGAACATGCAAACTCCTCACAGCAGGTTCGATCTCAGAACTGTGCCGCACACGCGCTAACCACTGTGCCGCTGTGCTGCGCTACAGTTACTAGTTACTTCATTTACAAAGTAATTCCCCTAATTTGAATAACCTCCTGTTTTTTTTTCTTCTTTCTTTAAAATATCATGACCTGAATTTTGGGGTGGTTTTAAACAAACCGATTTGGAGTTTTATTATTAAATACTGACCAAACTTTCTGCAGTGAAATGTAGTCAACTCAAAGGAGTAGGACTGTTATAAAAAAGATGTATTCATTCGTATATATTTTCACTGTTTTCAAAATAATGATTATTTATTTTAGGAAAACGATCAAATGGTTTCATAATATACTTGATTTCTAAATCGCTTTGATCGAAATATTTACAGGGGAATTGAATTGACCCAATTTTGAAGGTGAGTTCAAACAAAAGCAACCAATTTTGAGGGTCAGGGGGTATGATTTTAAACAATTCGATTTTTAAAGTTGTTTTTTAGTTTGTTCATATGATATAATTGTTATCTGTGGTTTTTAACCCATTTTTTGAAATTCATTCTCACCCTAATGTGTGTGTAAAAGTGTTTTTAAAAGTCTAAAAAGACTACCTGTAAATTTTTTGCAATTATTTTGGAAATCTTAGAACTTTGGTTGCAGAGCTTTCAAAAACGATACATTTGTATAGAAAAATGTGTCTTGGCATCTTATTTCTCAATTGTTTGGGAAATTATGTTGCTGCTCAATGTCAATGCACTACTTTATTATAGCTCTGTTCTGATTCACTTACAACCTAGGCCAGTCTCCAAGCACTACCTTGTAAATACCCTGACATTCTTCTTATTTTCTTGGAGTGCCATGTCTAATCTAGTGGTCAACAATTTTCACTACATTGTAATCAACGAAAATAAAGAGAATTTTGATTCTAATTGAATTCACCCGGGCAGCACGGCAGCGCAGTGGTTAGCGCGTGTGCGGCACAGTTCTGAGGTCATGAGATCGAACCTTCCTGTGTGGAGTTCGCATGTTCTCCCTGTGCTTGCGTGGGTTTCCTTTGGGCACTCCGGTTTCCTCTCGAATTCCCAAAATGTGCATGTCAGGTTAATTGACTGTTCCATATTGTCCCTAGGTGTGAATGAGCGAGTGAGTTGTCCGACTCTGTGTGCCCTGCCACTGGCATTCAGGGTGTCCCATGCCCGAAGATAGCTGGGATGGGCTCCAGCACCCCCGCAAATCATAATGACCCAATGTGGGTGTTCGATTTTTTTAGCTATTTTGAAAAGAGATCTTCAAAACATTAAGAACACTTATCCGTTGATACTAATTGATACCATTAAAAACAATCCAGCAGTAGCCTGTTGCTGATATTCAAAGAAGTTCCTGAATTGGGAGTTTCTGTGAAGAGACTCACTGCTGATTTGGATTTGATCATGTGATCCGGATGCTTGTGCCCACAGCAGAACTTCATGGCGGTTCGTGCTTCTTTATTGAACACAATTCGGAAGAAGAAAATAAAGGGACCCTGGATCACAGAGAAAGAAATATGTAAAGACATAAAACTACCACAATAATTAATTACATTAATAATAATAAAGATAATAAATACCTGCAAACAGTTAAATCCAGCGAACAAGTAATGAAAGATGATCATGTCACTGTTGACAGACAGCAATCCCAGGAAGCATGTGACCGAGACCAGAAAGAGGATGCCACCTGCGGTTTTTAACCCCGACCTGCAAATGTCAGACATATTCATCATAAATTCCCGTTGTGAGGTCAATGTATGATCTATATATAGAAACATCTTACCCAATTGGTGAAAACTTTGCATATTTTAATGTCGTTTCATTAACATTCTGACTTGGTTTTAATAATATAAATATGTACTTAAAATAAGCAAAAAGGTCTCATTTTGTTGATGGTAGATTCGTTTTGTCACTTTGAGTGTTTCTTTCTAATCATAGTAGAAAATTTTTCCTATGAACGAGCAAAATTATCTTCTAGATGGGCATTTTTAAATCTTCCTATAATTGGGTAAGAATTTAGCATGTCTAAAACTTACACACGAGGTTTCTTCTCCAAACTTTGGCGTCTCAGTGAGCAAGACACTCTCGACGACAGGACATACAAGAAAACGTTCATCTGTGTAAATAAATATAGAACTGAGTCGCTGATTTTGGTTCTCTAAACTCATAAATGATCCCGTGGGACTCACCGACACCACCATGGCGATGGGTCCAGCAAAGCTCCAGATGAGGGTATCATACATGGAGAGCCAGCAGAAGTCCGGGTTGCCGTAGCCTTCGGGGTCCAGACCCACGGCCAGACCTGACAAAATAAACCCATAAGTCTATCGATATTTAAAATAATAGTAATAATAATAATTAAACATGGGGGTACTATTGGAAAGAAAACCTTCCAGGTCCTAAGACTTCGTTCAAAAAAACAGGCAAAAGTCAGCAGCATTTACAATGAAGCAGGGAATAGCCTACAGAGAAAGAGATCACGAAGAAATGGACAAAATACTACTCCAGACTGTACAAACACCCAGCACAGGGAGACCCTTAGGCCCTGACAAATTTCAGCCCAGGGAAAAGTGACGACTTCCCGATCCTTCGAGAAGAAGTAGAGGCAGCAATTAACTCTATCATGAATGGACATTTTCCAGGAATCGACAACATCCTGTCAGAATTCATAGAAAATGGTGGTGAACTAGTTATAAACTTCCTAAAAAAGATGTGCAGAAGGATCTGGCAAACAAGACAGTGGTCATCTGCATGGACAAAATCGCTGGTTTTATGTTACCCAAAAAAAGGAAACCTCCAACTACAAAACCATCAGTCTCATCAGCAGTGAAACCAAAGATTAGACTCATGCAGACCCATGCCGGTCACCTCCATTTTCTTCTGTGGTTGCGAGGCATGGACTCCCACAGAAAAGCTAGAAAGGAAACCCCAAAACCATAGAGCTGCAATACTATAGGAAACCTCTAGACATCGGTTACATAGCCCATATGACAAACGGAACGGTGGGCAACACCATCAGCGGGATCATTGGAACCTACGAAGAACTGTTGTCAACTGTGGACAGACGGAAACTTCAGTGGTATGGTCACATCAATCACCGAGTGATCAGAACTGAAGAAGATTATTCTCCAGGGCACAGTCCAAGGGGGCAGGAGGAGAGGAATAGAGAAAAAGAACTGGGCCGACAACATCAAGGAATGGACTGGTACCGACTTTGTTATGACCCCAAAACAGGCCAGGAACCGTCAACAGTGGGGAAAGCTGTCCGGAGTTAGCCCTTAGTGGTGCCCTGACGACCCAGGCAGTTAAGGGGTCAGTAAACTGCGAACTTACCATTTAGAGCAGTGTTTTTCAGCGCTTTTTGAACCAAGGTACACTTTTATTTATAAAAAGGTTCCGAGGCACACCGTCCGTCAAAAATGTTTGAAAATGAAGTTATGTCAAATACTTCACTGTACTACCTCATAAACAGATAATTAGTATATTAGAAGAAGAAAATAATACTTAAAACAAATAAGGCTGATTTGCTTTATTTATGTTTTTATTTTTTACAGTGCAATCTTAAACCGCTTTGTTAAACAAATTAAGTTACTAAATGTACTGTGCTACCTCATGAGCAGATTATTAGTATATAAAAAGTAAATCAAAATCTACTGCCACCTACTGATATGGATGACTATTATAGTTCCTCGTCTGAAGAGAGCAAAAATACTGAATAATGGCCGGATTTTTTGGAAAGATAAAATTGGGCAAATTCCAGCGGCACACTAGACAAGGTCTCATGGCACACACGTGTGCCCCGGCACACTAGTTGAAAAACACTGATTTAGAGTGTCTTCTAGACTAAAATAGGAACCGCATAATTACAATTGATGATTCCCCTGCCCACTGCCTGGAAATGGCTGGGATGGGCTCCAGCCCTCCCGCGACCCTAATGAGGATAAGCGGTACGGCTAATGAGATGAGATGAGATTGTAGTTACAGTAACCAATGAATAAATTCACTTCTTCAAATTCACAAATTCATGTTTTATGAAATATTTTTTTTTTTAATTTTTCAATGTTTTTCACTCACTGTAATTTGAATTTTGTGCACCTTGATTATGAAAACTATAACACAAATTAGGTTATTTTTAAGAAAATCCCTTGCTCTATTGCAGTTTTGGTACTTAGCAAATTTTCATGGTGCATTGTGATTGGCTTAACAGTCACTTTGCCTTTCTCCCTGTCAATAAGGTTGCAGTGTAATGCGCACCCATAAGTATAACAGCTTGCCGAATTCACATTACGTGTGTGCAAATAGTCTTTCAATTTCGCAAGTAGCTCAAGAACAGAAACCCTTGGATAAGCCTTTCATTACAGTTCTCCAAGTCAAGTCATGTTTTTTGTGACACCCTTAATCACAAAGAGTCTCAAAGGGCTGCACAGACCACAGATTATTGCAAACCACAAACTATTATTACACCATCCCCTGATCTAAAACCTACATGAGGGCAAGGAAAAACCGTTATCGATGGTGACATGTCAGCGAAGTCGGGGGGTTACGTGTTTCCACCTATAAATCGTTTTTTGTCCTCACCAATATTAAGTGTTCAACGTGGTATTACTGAACTTTATTAACATTGCTATTATTATCATTAAGCGTGATTACTAGATCTGGAACAACAAAATCAGACATCCTTGAAGAACAGAGGAGATATTGTTTTCCGATACCACAAAAATAAGTTGGGACCTGTGATGAAGGCCGGCACTCCCCATCCGATCAGATAGTAGAAGCGCATGGGCCCAAAGTTGATGTCTCGAACTTCACTGATCATTCGGTACACGTGCAGACCTTCCAGGAAAAGCCACGAAAAGGCGCACAAGTAGAAGAAGTGCAGCAGGATGGCGATGACCGTGCACAAAAACTGTAATAGGAAAACAATTTGGTTTTAGCACATTTGCATGGAATGAAAAGGGAGTAATAACCTTGGAGCGCTCACCGGATTGTCAGCCTGGTTGATGCCCAGGATGAAAACGAGTTCAGAGAGGAAGAGTGCGACGGCGCCGTTGTTCACAATGCTGGTCTTGTTGCACTGCATGGCTCTTAGACACCAGAGGAAGACGGCGGTGAGGAAAAGGAAGCCTAATGTGACCCCGACGCTGCTCCAGGATATAATCTTGATAGGCAGAATCTCTCCGTTCTGACCAAAACAAAGGCAGTTATTGTTTTTTTCTTACATTTCCATTTAGGGTCTTTGTTAGACTTGTTTAGTTTTTTTAACAGTCTAGGACAGGGGTGTCAGTACAAGCCCGCCAACGGATTTAATCCGCCTGGAAAATGCTGAGAGAGGCACAAGACAAAAATGAGCTGCATCTCGCAATTTTAAATATGTCCATCGGGTGTAGCTGTATTTGAGAACACTTGAGGAAACACCCGTCTAGATGTTATTTTACTTAAATTAGAAGTTACTGATGCACTTTTTAGGGCGATACCATCGTACCCCTTTGCATTGATGTGTCTTTGTACTGCAACAATTGCTTCTAAACAACGATTTTTATTCCCAGTGATTGGAAATTGAAGGTTAGCACCTGCATTAAAATACAAATCTAAAGAATAGCAAATGGGTGTTCTTGCAGACTCTTTATTTATATATAATACATCTATATCTCCGTTGGGTGGTAAACCCGTGTGTGCTAACTGCGACAAGCTGATGCTTTGAGCAATCTCTAGTGGTAGCGTCTTGAATTTCTGGTAACTTGGATCTTCTCTCGTATATCGGGCAACATTTTTACTTGAAAGACCTCTCTTGTCTCAAATTTCTCATAACGAGAGTAGCTCGTATGTAGAGGGGCCACCATGGATCTTTGTTAGACCAAGCATTTTATTTTTTAAAAGTATAGTCACTAAATTCTATGGGAAGGGCAGGGCACCCGTATGATGCGGCAGGGGTAAACCAGTGAAAGCTGTCGGGCCCTGCTGTTGAACAAGAGTGTGTTGTGACACCCTGACCCGAGTGACATGGCCGCTTTCTTGTGTCCCGTTTCATCTGGAGGGACGAAAGCATGACCAACTTAGGTGCCGAGGTGCCTAACTTATTTGGGTGTTTGGGCATTTGGGTTGGCCATGGTCCAAAAATTTGTGTGTGTGTGTGTGTTTTTGCTAATTTTTCCCTTTTATTTTTTATTTTCTTGATTTTTGTATGTGTTGTCTTGCTGTCGGTCACCCCTCTCGAGGGATATGACCAGGGTAGATAGATAGATAGTCACTAAAATATCTGACCTCCCTTCTCGAGATGTCCATGAGCACAGCGAAGCTCGTCATGTGATAACACTGACAGCTTATGTGGGTGCCGTTCCGAAAGACCACCTCGCATCCTTTTGCCGACCAGCCCCCCTTTCCGGCCCTACAAATATCAAACACGAAACATTAAACAAGTCATCAACATCTTTCTCATTCATTTTCCTCGTTCATCTTTGTGATCGCACTCAACAGTATAGTGTGGTTCCAGAAGACGCATATAGGTTTAGAGCGCTCCTCGGTGGCCACCAGACGAAACTGCACGGTGATGGGCTTTTCTAGCGGATGCTGCATCAACTCATCGTTGTCGTGCACGGAGATGCTCACCACGGGGGTGTTGATGACGGGACGCTTTGGCACACTAAAACCAAAATAAAAGACTAGATTTTATTACACACATAAAAAAATAGGTGCCCATTCACCCTAACCACATATGTCAAAGTCAAGGCCGGCGAGCCAGATGTGGCCCGTGCGAATGTTTTCTGCTATTCCTGAGATGATCTCAACCAGTGTTATACACCAGGAATAGTTGTTTTTTTGAAGAAAAGTGTTTTTGTTCACAGAAACACTGTGTAATGCTTGAGCACCAGAGATCGTTTCATTTCATATCGCTATATTGTATGGTGCAAAAAAAACAACAAATACAGAGACCCCTCGCTACTTGAAGCTTTGGTTATCGCTGGTTCACCCCTTCATGGATTTTTAAATAATTGTTTTTGTCCAATGCTCCCTCTAAGCTGCGCGCGTGCGCAATCGCGCACTCCCCGCACATTCTCAGCGCACAAGAAAATCTAGCCAGCGCAATGTTCCCTTTAAGCTGCGTGTGTGCGCAATTGCGCACTACCCAGAGCTTTTCCGCGCACAAGAAAATCTAGCCAGCTCACAAAAATCAAAAATTGCTAATTAAGAAGCGAGTTAAGTCAAAGTTACAGCGTATAAAGGTAAAAATACAAGGGTTCCCCTGACGTTGTGTTCTAAATGCCGTATTTTGAAGTCAAGGAAGTAGAACAAAGTTGAGTAAAGTCAGTAGTTTTTCAAGAACCGGCTTCTTCGGCGCGGCTCACTAAAAGGAACCAGCTCTTTCGGGACCTAAACGGCTCTTCAGGTTGTTTTTGCTTCTTTCATCCCTATATGACCAAATATTATGTAAAATTATGCACAAAATGACTTAAAGGAAGGGGGAATAGAACAAAAAAGAAAAAAAATACCAAAACGAAAAAGAAGTGAAAAGCTGAGAAAAAAAGAAACAAAAGAGAAAAAAGAAGGAAAAATTCAGAAAAAAAGCCAGAAAAAAGAAAAGAAAGAAACAAAGGAAAAAAAGTAAATAGAGAAGAAAAAGAAAAAAGAAACAGCTAGGAAAAAATAAACACAATGAGATTTTTTTTAAAGGAATTAAAAAAATAGAAAAAAACAGGGAAAAAGAAGAAAAAGTTTGTGTTGCATTCCAATAATATCCAATTATACCAAGTCAATCTTGTTGCCAACATTGTACTTCCACTAAAAATGTGATTAAATACAGTTGTGTATCTTGCAACCGACTAAATAAGCCCCCAAAAATGTTAGTATCATGCGACAAAAAATACCAGGAAAAAAAAGAAATGGAATGTCTCTTTTTTTACCCCCGCGAGCTACTAAATAATGCACACTATCTCTTAAAATCGTCTTAATAGAAGAGTAGGAGTGGGAATCAGTGGTGGGCGATAGAGTTTTGCCCTCATGTTGGTTCCAGGTCAGGGGTAATAATAGTCTGAAAAAATAGTCTGTGTAATAACCTGTGAAGCCCTTTGAGACTCATTGTGATTAAGGGCTATACAAATAAAAATGACTTGACTTGACTTGAAATCTTGTGAAAGAATTGTAAAAACAAATGAGGTTTGCAGGCCCTGCAACCTTTGCAATCGTACATTAGTCAATTCATTCAAAAGTCAAACATCTTTTTGCATTGCCGGAAACTCAGCAAAATGTAACGTGATGTCAAGTTTTGGACACATTTGATAATGACTTAGTTGCCACACTTGGGGTTGCTGTTGCTCACTGTTGTTTCAAGCGTTGTTCACCTACTTTGTGTGAACGCTCAGACCCGTGGAAAATTAGAGGGAACATTGGTTTTGTCTCTGTTCTCATTAATGTCATTGTATCGACCATTGTGTTCAGCAGAGACAGATTAGGGAGGGTCCTCTGTGTTGGGAGGTTGTGACTGTATGTGTGAACTCTAGCTTTTATTGGATCGTTCCATAGAAAACAAATGAATCAATTAAATTGGACTCTGGGAGACGGCAAGAGACGTGCGGCTGGTCCGGCCTACTGCTAACAGCTAGGCTAACTATTCTCCAAAGCCACCGCTGCAGACCCTGTATCTTGCCAACGGCAGGCTCATTAAGCAATTCTTGAGTAACCGGTACATTTTGAGCATTATTATTTTAATCATTGCGGGAATCTGTCTCCATTCGAGGACAGCCGATGCCAGAGCGCAGATAGCCGGATGCTCTCTTAATTGGCTTGTAGCCCGATTTTTTTATCTGACCCTCTGTCCATTTGACTTTGACACCCCTTACCGAAGGCTTCTCTTGTCGGGGTCGTAGCTCTCAGGAAGTAGAGAGGCTAAACTGTGAAAGATGATGATGCTGGCGACAGCGTCGGGTTCCTCCTCGGCCGGGTGGCGTCTCCTCCGGTCGGCCGAGTGGTTCTTGAGCGACGCTTCCGGAAATACGTCCAGAATCCGGTGACCTTTGGTGTCGATGGGAGGCTGGAAGACCGAGTCGGGCAGGGTGACGGTGGTGTCCAAGTCGGCGGGGCGGGGGCCCCTTAGGAATTGGTACCGTGGGAGTCTGGCCCCGGCGAAGTTCATCTTTTTTAAACGGTCCACAGAAATGACTACATGGGAAGAAGTTATATAAATCCATAATTTCAAATTGTATTCACGAAAGGAAAATAAAAAATCGTATTATCTGGACTATAAGGCGCACTTAAAAATTCCAAATTGACTGGAAATTTAAAACTGCGCCTTATGTAACGGAAAATACAGCGGCGAAAATTGGAACTACGATACAATTGATTTATATTGCATACAGTAACTGTTTTTATTGTACACTGTATATAAATATTACATGCAGTTTTACTGAAGAATATAGCAGAGCACATTTCTTCGTCTCCGATGGTAGAAATAGTGTGTTAATGAGACAAAATCAAATGCCTTTTCCTATGTCATCCATACGCTTGGTTTTCTAGTGGTTAAGTTTCGGCGCTCCCACTGCGGGCCACCGTTTTTTTGACTGATCAATCATTTCTTTAATAAACAAATAACTACAGTATATCTTACTGTAGTTTCAATTCCATGCGCCTTATTGTCCAGTCTGCCTTTTATATGGAAAATCCATCCATACATTCATTATCTGCACACCTTATCCTCAGTAGGGTAGCAGGGGTGCCGGAGCCCATACCAGCAATCTTCAGGCAGTGGGCAGGGGACACCCTGAAGTGGTTGCCAGCGAGTTGCAGGGCACACAGAGACATGCAACCAACCGCTCATTCACACCGAGGGAACTTTTTGGCCAGGCCAATTAACCTGAAATGCATTGTTTTTTTGTGGAATGTTTTAGGACACCGGACTGAAACCCAAGCAGGCATGGGGAGAACATGCAAACTCCGCACAGGAAGGCGGTAGCTGGATTTAAACCTATGTACTACGGATGTGCTACTGCCATGCCACCATATGGAAAATATATTTTAAAAGATTTTCTTTGTGGGGCAGCACGGCGGGGCAGTGGTTAGCGCTTGTGCTTGTTCATGTCATGGGAACCTGTCGTGGGTTCAAATCCAGCTCCAGACTTCCTGTTCGGAGTTTGTATGTTCTCCCCGTGCTTGCGTGGGTTTCCTCCGGGCATTCCGGTTTCCTCCCACGTTCCAAAAACATGCATTTCAGGTGAATTGGCCGGTCCAAATTGTCCCTAGGTGTGAATGAGCGAATGAGTTGTCTGTCCCTGTGTGCCCTGCGATTGGCTGGCAACCAGTTCAGGGTGTCCCCTGCCCACTGCCCGGAGGTGGCTGGGATGGGCTCCAGCCCCCCCGCGACCCTAACGAGCATAAGCGGTACGGCTAATGAGATGAGATTTTCTTTGTAGGCTTCGCCTTATAATCCGGTGCAGAAAATAAGATAAATCGAATTCCACGGCTGTGGTACAGAATCTCACCGATATGCGGTGTGACGATGGTAAAGGGGCTGAGGTAAGTTTTCCTCATGTTCTGCGCCAACGTGCTGGCGTACTCCTCGTAGCGGCGAAGTAGTGCTGACGTGCCGCCTTCTGTGTGCTGGATCAGTTCCCAGTGAGGGCGTGTGACTGGAGACAGGATAGCACTTCCCACGCGCACCAGGTTCTGCCGGGCCGGAGCCAGAAAGGATCAGATGCCCTCATCAGATGTAGCTCATTTGACTTCAGCAATGAAGGAGATGTTACCTCTGTGAAGTGGACGTCCTGTGTGGCGGTGAGGTTGAATCCCTGCTGCCTGCTCTCGTGCAAAAGTACCCTCTGAGTGAGGCCGTAGGCCACTTTAACGTCACTGCCGTAGTACTTCTCCGTGTGTAAAGTGGCATTGGCCAACAATGCAGCTGTCTGTTGGACGAGGCCCGAGTCCAGCCGTGATGCGTTGTGCGAAAATCTCTCGTACTGGAAGAAGACATTACGGATGAGTTTTTTAATTACAAAAAAATAAGATTGTTTGAGTGAGTGTGCGGACAGAAGTAAAATGGTGTGTTTGTCATTATCCTTGTGCTTTTTTAGCACCTGTTTTCAGTTGCATCAAACCATAAAGCGACATCTAGTGGTCAAATAATACACACTGTCCGTTTAAGGTGTATGTACCGTATTTTCCGCACTATAAGGCGCACATAAAAGCCTTTATTTTTTTCAAAAGCCGACCATGCGCCTTATAATACAGTGCGCCTTATATATGGATCAATATTAAGTCGCAAAGTCTTGCAACTAAGGCAAGCAGCCGCCGACTCGATTTTACCCCGAAGGCGAAGTAGTCCGCGGTGTATGCTGGGATTTATATACCGGCGTTTCATTTCCTAACCAATGTGTCAATCATCATTTGAATCAGTCACTATTGGCTAAAGTTATTCGGAGGTAAAGGGGGCGGATCCTTTTTAATCATTTACAGGCTCGCATAGGCTAAAGGGGCGAAACAAAGCCTGCAATTGGCCGAAAAAGATGAATGTGAATCACACGTTGGGTTGCACTACGGCATAGAGAAAACATTTTTTACTATTCTGTATTTGTAAATACTTTACTCGCCTAGAGGTTGTAAGAAGACCATGGTTACGTATCATTATTGAACGTGATGGCTGCAAGAGAACTTAGGTGAGCTATGCGGCTTTATATTTTCCCGGTATCTTGTTTTAGAACAATCTTGATGTTTCTGAGATTTTTAAACTAAATTCAATTCAAAGTGTTTATTGTCATATGCACAGTAAAGAACCCCGTTTCCCTGCACAATAAAATTCTTACTTTGCTGTCCACACAGTTGCCAGCGAAAAATAAAATGGAAACTAAGAAATGTTTGGCATTTCTTGACTCCCAAGACTTTAACCTTCCGAATGATATGTGGAACGATGCATATGAGTGATTGGTGACATCGTACAGACACTGTTTCCATACATGTCTGAGACACGTATTTGCTTCTTTGCAATCTTTCGGAATGTGTAGGGGGTAATAAGTTGGACTCAACTATCTGACTGTTTTGTCGACGTTCCGATTGTAGCGCCTTATAATCTGGTGCGCCTTATGTATGGAAAATATAGGACTAAAAACTATTTTTTGGGGGTGCGCCCTATAACCCAGTGCGCCTTATAGCGTGGAAAATACGGTACTTGCAGATAGCAGTATTAAAGACCCTCTATTAACCATTTTACGATTAGGAAGTACAAAACAGATAATAAATCACATTTTTATTAATTAATAAAGATAAATACATATTTTAAAAAAAAACTCGTACATGTCACGATTTAAATGCATTTCTTCATTGGTCACACGAGGTATCGGTACCTGGCATCTGTATCTGGGATTACTCAAAAGTCAAACATCTGTGAAAAATATGGTATCGTTCATCCCTATTTCTAATACTGGGCAGAATTTAATGAGACAAATCCATTTAGAAAAGTGAAAAGCGTGACATCTGATATAGGCCTTGAAAATCGTTGCTGCCAGCAATTTCAACGCACAAATATTTAAAACATTTGCATTGAAGGATAAAAAGAGAGAGAAGCCACAGACCAGCACTCTCAGCTGGCTGAAGGTGACCGACGTGCAGTTGAAGAGATTAGGAGGCAGCCAGCCCTTGTGCTCGTCGCAGTGGCGAATGGCAGTGCCTGGAAAGATGTCATTACATGAGCTGCAAAATTGACTACAGCTTGGGAAAAAACCTCTTGGCGTAGCCATTATTTTATGCTAATCGGCATGTCAGCCCCAAAGATATCCTACCCAGGGTCCCCTTGGGACAGGGGACAGCAGCGGGAAGCCCAAACTTGGTTCTGGGCCACCAGATTCCTGCCTGGATAGCCTGAGGGCAGCTGTCATAGATGACTGCCCCACAGGTAAAACAGACACAGATTTAGCATGTTGAATAAGACAAATGGCGATGATGGGCTGTTACCTTCACAGCCGTTGGGAGAAACTTCAGCGAAGGGGTTGTCGCAGCGGTCGCATTGGCGTCCAATCACGCCCGCTTTGCATTGACACTGTCCGCTCTCGCGTTCGCAGGTTCTGGAGAAGGAGCCCACCGGATAGCAGTCGCACAGCAGGCACGTGTCGCTGCCTTCGGGACAGTAATGATTGTCCTAATGTGGAAAATAAAATTCTGATAAGAACCGGATTGAGGAAAGTCCAAAACCAGGTATCGTACACCAAAGTCACAAAGAGCTTAAGGGAAGCAAAGGAGAAATGGATCAAGGATGAATGGTCAGAAGAACTGTGCCTCAACAAGAAATATTTTAAAGAAAACTTGTAAAAGACCTTACACAAACAAAATGGTAGGAGAAAGAAATAATCATTAGATGGACATAATACTGCTCCAACCATTCACACCAATTTGGGAGTTCCAGTCGCCCAGCAGGATGATAATGATGATGTCTTGAACCTGGGCATAAGTCACTCAGTTTCTACGTCACTGTTTTCTAAAGTTGGTGCATGGTCCTGGATGACTGTGATGTTGAACGGTGAGGCACTGAGGAGAATCGTGATGAAACTGCCCAAGATTAGGCAACATCCTAATACAAAGGCCTTGTTATTTTTGTGTAGTACTAATCTCACACTACACACGGCTTGTTAGCTTCTCCACTCCGATAGAAAACATGGCCCTCGTCAGTTGTTATCTCAGTTTTTCAACTGGTTGGCTTAGACCCAAGAGATCCATCTTGTAGATAAGTTTCTTTAACTTTCCTTGCTACAGAACCATTAGTCTCATTAGCCATGTAAGTAAAGGTATCCTAAAGGTCCTACTGAACAAACTGAAACCACAGGCTGAAAACATCCTAGTCGGAGAACAGGGAGGTTTCTGGAAGGGAAGGAGCACCAGATAACAGATTGTGTGCAGTGAGAAGGTTTAACAACACCAGAGAAAACACTATTACGTCTTTGATGATTTCAAGAAGGCATTTGAGTATGGCAAGCCGTTTTGAGGGCGCACTACTGATGCTATTCCTTTGTACGTCCATACATGTCTAACTGGGTTTGTGCATCAGCAATTAGTCCAAAACAAAGGCCAAGAACACACTTACCTTACAGCGACACTCCCCGCTGGTTTTGTTACAATCGGCATCAAACCCACGCTCAGTAGGACAGTTGCATGGCCCGCAGGTTTTGTGTCCCCACCAGCCTCGGGGGCAGGGCAGGTCAGTCCTGCAGTGGCATGAGCAGATCTCATAATCTGATAAATCCTAGCATGAATGCTAATGAAGCGCAGATGTACTTTTTCTCGCAGTAACGTCCAAAGTAGTTATGCGGACAGTTGCATGTGTAACCGCGAGAGGAGCCGGTCTTCCTGCTGCATGTAGACTCATGCTCGCACAGGTTGAGCGTGCACGCGTCCGTGCAATTTGTGCCGTAGAAACCTGCAATCAAGGAGATGACGCCATCAAGCAGTCATCTAATGAATAGTTTGAAATGATATAGTTCGGACCAGGATGACATGTGCATGAGAAGCTGTCCCAGTCGTCGCTGCAGTAGCTGTTGGAGGGACACGGGTTGGAGGCGCAGGGGTCGGGTACATTGCACCCAAACTCCACGTTCACCTTCTTGGCCTGGCTCAGACTCAGAGCTCCACCAACTCTCAAACCCTGCAAAGAAATGATGAATTACTGAAATGGGGTACATAAGGGCATTCCGGGGAGTACGTGAGGTTTTAAATTCCGGACTACAAGAAAATACTTTTTTGCTACATTTTTAACCCTGTGGCTTTTTTGTGCTGGGAAGAACAATTGGCATTTCAACAGTAGAACATTGAAGTAAATAAGTAGTTGACAGAGGTCCAGTTGAATGGTATGATTAATCACAACTTCAGTTGTTGAAAATCAGTCTTTGTGGGGGAACTTTTTGGACGAAAACAGCAAGCTGCCCTTTTCACACTGCCGTGAGGTCTGAAGATATTTATGATGCCCCTCTTGAGGAGGAATTATTCATATAATACATAAGAGAAGCAAAACGAGGATAGTTTATTCAATATTGACGACGTACTCACGATATTTCGAGTTTAGCATCAATTTATACTTCTGAACTTAACAGCAGTGGGAGTTATCTATAAAAAAAGCTTCTGTTCCCTTTCCGTATCATTGTTAGGTCGCTGGAGTTTCCTTTTATCTTTGAGAAAAGATGACAAACGAATGCAATTCTGTCCGTCACCATGACAATCACCAATGACAACTGCACAGAAACCATGTCTGTGTGGCAACATGGCACTATTCTCCGCCGTGTGGTTGCCCTGGTGCTGTTGTCTAGAAATATAAGGCTCACATTATATACGACGCAGCCCTCATTTAAGTTTTTTTTTGCAGCAGTATCAAATATGTGATCACCATCTTGAATGGTCATATGATCCGAAAACACGTTATATAAACAACTCGGAGCAGAACTGAAAACAAGGCAGTCAGGCGTCAGATGTTCATGGGCGTTCTTCAGCCAAAGGCAAAAAAGCCAAAATCCCCGCGCGGTTGGCACCAGGTTTTTAATTTCATTCATTTTCATGCCTGTGGCTTAAAATTCTGTGAGGCTTGTGCAAAAAAATTTGAGTTTTGTTCTTAAATTTGATCATGCTGCTTTTAACCAATTGCGTTCTCTATTCTGGAATTTAAAGTACTTGACTAAAAAACTCACAACCTTCACATTACTAAATACAACTTTGAGAATTGCTACGATGAGTTCTCACTTGTATGCAGCCTCTGAAGCCATGCTGAATTTTCCCATTAGGTCCAGCTAAGCCCCCAACACTCACAGCCTTTAATTTGGATTCCTGCAATTCTCCATCCACCTGCATACTGGCCTGAAACACACACACCACAATCATCTCTAGGCTACTCAAAGGAAAGATCCCGATGAATGAACGTTGTCCGTGATTTCGCACCAGGTAGAGTCCGTGGTCGACCGACAGGACGGCTTTATGATGCCCGGCCGGCCCGCCCAAGCTGCTGATATCAAGCTGCAAATGATGCCATTCGCCGTCGTTCACCAGCACCTCCTCCACGCGAGACAGCGTGGAGTCTTCCCCTCTGTGCAGGCCCATCAACACGCTACCACCACGGAGCTGCGGAAGGCGGAAAGGTGAAGGAAAGGACACAGGCAGCAGGGAGTGGAGTCAATCAATTACAAACTAGTTCTGGGCAGGGAATAGAAAGGACACACACTTCCGCCACAAAAGGATCCCAAATGCTTGATGTGAGGAAAATTTCACCTTTCCGCAGGCTGTCATTGTATTGCAAAGAAAGTCCATTTATGTGTCCAATAAGGGAACCAATTTGCTTAAAATGAATATATTTATTCGTTTTAAACGCACACCCCTAATTTTTGATTAAAAATCAGTATAAAACTTTGTTTCACTCATCTCAGCTCAAACATTGTGGTTGGATTCAACGGGAATTGAATCCCGGTCCCGGCGGTGAGTGCATCAAATGCTAACCACTGGATCACCAGTTACATAGTTGGTATATAAAAATGCATTAAATCTCACGATGCCAGAGACAAATTTTGATTTCATTGTCAGTCTCACGAGTTACAATGACAATAAATTAAATTCTTCTATTCTATTCTAAGATCGTTAGGTGACAGACTTGCTTAATACGCGTGTCCATGATTACAACGTAAACTTTGAACACAATACAAATTTACAATGTATTTATTATTCATTCATCTCCGGTACCGTGACAATAAACAGTGTGATCATGAGATAAAATCCAATGACTTTTTGTATGTCTTCTATATCATTAGCGGTCGAGCGGTTAAGAATCGCCTCTCTCACTGCCTTCACCCTGGTTCGATTCCCATTGCACCTAATGTTTTGCGATTGTGGTCAGCCATATTATTCGACTGATCAATCATTGCATAAATACAGTAAAACCTTGTGTATAACGCACACCTAAATTTTGAGTTTTATTTTTAGGTTTAAAAGAATGGGCACTATACATAAATAAATACAGTAATCCTTAGAAAGTCTTAAACATTTGGCAGAAAAAAAAAATCATTTAAGTTTTCTTTTGTATAAAGTTGTTTCATTTAGCAGATTATTTTCCTTTGTATAAAATTTAAGCTATGGGTACTATCTATAGTATTTACATTTATTGATTTTATTTTATTAGAACTAGATTTCGAAAGAACTGCACAATGCAGCGATATCTAGTGGTCAAATAATACAAATTTTCTAATTATACGAGAAAAACATGTCCCAATACATATGAGCTACTCTAGATACAGAAATTCAAGGTACAAGATGTCTTAGAACAAAAATCTTGCCGAACATACAAGATAAAATCCAAGTTCCGAGAATTTCCACACCTTACCACTAGAGGACCGAGTATTCGAGACTGCTCACCGTCCGCATTAATTTAGATTCAGATTCAGATTCAGATCTACTTTATTGTCATTCTAGTACACGTGTATACAGAACGAAATGTCGATGCATCTGACCCCCACAGTTTCCTTGAATGTACAGATATAAATAAAGTTGTATTGTAATTGGCTACGTATAGTGTTTTACCATAGTGCCGATAGTGCAAGAAGAGTAGCTAACCAGATGTGCAAAATGGGCAGTCAGGTTAACAAGTCAGGTACACAGTAACATTAACACTGTAACAATAACGCTGTAATTACCATAGTGCAGAGAGCAATGTGCAATGAGTGGCAAGCTATAAAAAACTGCCAGTAGTGCAAAAAGTCAGATTAGCAGCCGTTTAGATTTAAGTTAACTATATGTTAGATTGACCATTTAACAGTCTAATGGCCAGGGGGACTAGACTATTGCGGAGCCTGGTGGTCCTGCACCGCGCACTGCAGAACCTCTTCCCAGAGGCTAGCAGAGTGAACAGTCCATGATGGGGGTGAGAGGGGTCCCCGGTAATGTTCTTAGCATGGGATAGGCAGCGCTTCTGGCCAATGTCCTGAATGGAGGGAAGTGTAGTCCCGATTATTTTCTCTGCTGTCCTCGTTACCCTCCTCACACTACCCCAATTAACCCGTCCCAGTTAGCATGTGCGTTTCCCACCATACAGCCATGATCCAGCACTCTTGTGTTGTGTTTTTTAATAGTTCTCCATCGCTCCTCCCGCACCTCACTCTATCACTCTTCCACCACCACAAATACACCAAAGTTAGCAACAGCCGACTTTCTCCATGGTGAGTGCTTATAGTAAACTTGCAATTTATTTTGTTAGCATCGTGTTATTTATATTATTTGTGTATTTTTCTATCTAATTACTGTTTGAATTTGTTTTGAGTGATCAAGGCGATGTGTTTTATACCTACATGTATTTAGGGGCAACTTTGATGATTTTGGGAGGTTTTCAGTTATTTCTAATGGAAAATGTCTTCCGGGAACAAACGAATCTCGTATGTAGAGGGGGCACTGTATCTCGAGATTATTTTGCAGGGCAGTGTTTTCCTGTCAAGTAAAAGACCCCGATCGTGTAATGCAAAAAGTTTCGCAGCCGAAACCGATCTCACCTGCAGAGTGAGGTTGTGTCGCAGGCCGGACGAGATGTGCAGCAGCATGGCGCTGGGCTGGCGGGTTCGCAGCATCAGCTCCACGTGCCACGGGACGGAGGTGGCCGTCGCCAGGTTGTTCCACTGCAGCAGACTGTCGCCCAGGAAACGCTGCAGGTTGGCCATGACTACGGAAAACAAATTGGTTTGTCACAAAAGGGAAAGTAACTACTTGTTCTGTATGAAAGTCGAAACATTAAAGGATGGCGGCATTGTAGTTTTCAGCAACTTCATAAAAAAACAATCTTTCTAACAGGTACAGACGCTCCTCCTACTTACGACCATTCGACTTACATAAAACGGTAGATACAAACATTTTTTTCGGGATGTCAAAAAATATCCGAACATTGCTGTTAGATTTTGCATTGTGTGCACCTTTTTCTGAGTACAGGACATTACTGTAGTGCCTCTTTCCGCCGCTACCGGCGTGTCGCACTGTGAGAGCTCACCCAACATCCACACCGAGAAATCCGGCTTCTACTTCCTAGTTTGTGTGTGCTACGTGTACTGTATCTCCAGTGCGCTTAGAACTTTGACGTTTTTATTGTTTAATATCTTGTGCATCCATTCAATATAGTTGGTGTAAAGTGTAAAGAAGAGGCGAGCCATTTCTTTTGAAATGAAAGTGGATTAAGAAAGCTTGGTGCGGTTGAAAAAATGGCCGGAACGCTTTTTTCGGTCACTCTTTACTACAGAGGAAGACCTCTTGAAGCGCATCTTCCAAAAGTAAGGTTAACTCAACTTTATTTATCTTTATAGAGCATATTATTTTATGGAATGTTTATTTTTTAGTACGAAACAATACAGGTTACTTGTACAAGCCTTAAATATACCTATACAAACCTTATATGTACAAAATATAGCACTGAAGCAATTTACGAACACATTCAACTTAAAACGATCGTCCGGAACGTCTCATTCGTATGTAGGCTAGCGTCTGTACTTCCTTAAGAAAGCAAGACTCTTCATCACGCTTATTAAGTTTGCTGCAGTGCATGACAAATCCTCTCGCCTGCTTTCATATCTGTTATCGCGGAAAGCAAACAATTGTCTTTTTCCCTGTTTGAAATGCACAAACACAATTTGCACGTTGCGCATACAGATGGCTTGATTTGAATATGTGTGGTTGCTGTTGTTAAGCAGTGCTTCTCAACTTTTTTAAGCTAAGGCACGACACAATCAAGAGGTACACTGTTTTTACTGCATTCTGACTTTTTTCAGTGTAGTAAAATAAAAAAAATATTGATTAAAATCAGCAAAACAGATGAAAGATTTTTACTTTATTTGAATGATTCTAATATTTTTGCATTGCAATCTTTAACAGCTTCATCAAACGCAAATATATTATTATATATTAATTACAGTGATATATTTCCCTATTCACCCTTATGAGAAGATAATTAGTATATAAAGAGAAAAGTAGTAATCTGCTGCCACCCACTGACATGGATGAATTTTACAGGTACTGCTAAACACTCGACTAAAGAAATATACTGAAAAATTGCTTGTTTTTGCAAAGATACACTCGACATGGTCTGATGACACACTAGAGTGACGCTTTGAATGTATTTGTAAATATGAGTGCTGCAATACTGTTGCTGTGGTGTTGTAGTTCATCGATTCCAGTGTTTCTCCCCCCAAAATTCTTAAATCTATCTTTTAACAATTTACCGTGTCTGTGAAATTTGCCTAAAATCCCAATCCAAGATGTACCCTAAGTAAAATTGAATGCTGTTCTTGAACCATTTGAAAAATGTGAACGGTTTTGGTCTCTTTTTAAAGGTAACATCCTGAAATGTTGTCCCAATCTAACATTGAGTAATCAGAGTTGGAACACACAGTGATAGAAGGTTTTTAATTCTCGTCTGATTTTTTTTTTGCAATCAAATGCCTGCAGAAGAGTATTGCCGAGGCATCTTAGCTGAGAAACAGGTGAGACAATAGCTTGAAGCATTACCAAGTACTTTGTCAAATGTGATCACAATCTGAAAAACTAAACTTATGCACATTTTTCTAAAGGTAAGTCCAGGCGTTTCCAAAAGTGGCCATTTGGAGACGACCAGTTCACAGCCCTTAAAACTTATACTAGTATATTTTATTTTGGCCAATATTTAGACATCATGAAAGATATTTAAATGTTTGATTTCTCTTGTGAATCCATTGGAACCCAAGATTCTGCACACTTGCCTTTAAAAACGGTGTGTAAAAATGAATCACGATTGGCTTTACGCACGTTAATCTTAGCCTCTGAATTGAATGCACAACGTGAACGTGTACATATTCATATAAGGAATTCATTGGCTAACCAACGTGTCAATCCGCGTTTGAATCAGTCACTATCGGATAAAGATTTTTGAAGTTAAATTGGTCATGATGTTGTTTTAAATACAGGCCCTTATACGTTGTCACAGGCTAAGGACCATAAAAGAAAGCTTGCAATTGGCCAAGAACAGTGTTGATCACAAGGTCAGGGGCTTACAGAAGAATTTAAAATAATCTGATGAGTACATTTATCCTTAAAGGGTGCTTTTGGGTAGACTTTTTTAATCTGTCGGCATTATTGTGAGCTTTGGAGTAAATATTTTACACGGTTGGATTCACTGGACTTTCGTGAATGTAACCGCACCATATTCACAGAAAATCGTTTCATGAGCAAACTCCAAGGAGACGTTATAGTTGAGCAATACCGGCTTTATAGTTTTCGGGTATCTTGGTTCAGACTGATAGTGATGTTTCTGTGACGAGTATATTTTAAAATGGTCATAATATCTTAAATCCCAAACCTTTACGCTTTACAACGATATTTGACGTGACTTAATTTAAGGGATTGGTGACATTGTGAAGACACGGCTTTGTTTACAAACGTTCCGACGGCCCGACGGAATTTTTATTTGTGGTCACTGTGTGTCGGGAAATAATACAAGTTGATAATTTTGGTATAATAATGTTCCTGTACTTTTACATTTTAATTTACCTTTAATATTTTATGTTTTACTGTACTTATATATATATTTTTTCTTTCTAGAAAAATAACAATAATACTTCAAATGAGGAAAAAAAAATAAAAATAAAATAAATAAATATATATATATATATATATATATATATATATATATATATATATATATATATATATATATATATATATATATATATATATATATATATATATATATATATATATATATATATATACACACACCGTATTTTCCTCACTATAAGGCGCAGATAAAATCTGATTTTTTTTAAAAAAGCTGAGTATGCGCCTTATAATCCGGTGCGCCTTATATATGGATCAATATTGAATTACAAGGTCTCGCAACTTACAGTAAGCAGCCACCGACTCCATTTTTCCCGTAGAAGAAGAAGTGCGCTGTGCATACTGGGACATATTAAACAACGATTCTCTTTTATTTGTGCGTTTGTATAAAGATCCTGAAATGGCTCCTATTAAGAGACACGCTTACAATGCAGAGTTTAAACTCAAGGCGATCAGTCACGCAGTAGAACACGGGAATAGAGCAGCAGCGAGAGAGTTCAACATTAATGAATCGATGGCCGAGTAAGGAAGACTAAACAAAGTTTCCGTGGCAATAAAGCGAGATGTCCACAGTTAGAGGACACACTTGAACAGTGGGATGTTGAACAAAGAGCAGCAAGTAGAAGTGTCAGTACAATAACTATTCGAATGAAGGCAACAGCGCTGGCACGGGAACGTAACATTAAAGAATTCAGAGGTGGTCCTACTTGGTGTGTGTTTACGTTTTACATTTTACAGTTATTATGTTATTGCTTTATTGTTATTGTTTTGCATTTGTTGTTTTTGCACATTACGAGTGTCACTATATTGCGATTGCACTAACGTTTAATTTACCATAACAGTATCCGACGTTTTTTTGCGTGTTGACTAAATGGAGGAAAAGTAAAATGTTATGCCTTGCTGTTGTTCAAAGATGTTAAAGATGTGTCACGAAAATGCTTTACCTCAGAGAAAATAATAAAACAGCTGTTTATTCATTTTGGGAGTGAATGGAGTTGTGGAAAGCTTGTTATCTATTAATAAAGTTTGAATGACCTATCTAAATGTTTTGTTGACATTCCCTTTAGCGCGGCACCATCTAATGGTTGCATAACGTAACTACATCCTCTACTGTAGCCAAGTCAAGTTAAGTCACATTTATTTATGACGCCCTTAATGACAAAAATGTCTCGAAGGACTGCACAAATTACAATTACAAAATTGCAAAATTACCTGGTCTTAAACCAGCATGCACTTATAGCGCCTTTTAATGGGGTGCGCCTTATGTATGGAAAAAGTTTAAAAATATATCATTCATTGAAGGTGCGCCTTATAGTGCGGAAGATACGGTATGTATATATATTTGACTACATTCAAACTATTTTTCTGTTATTGTGTTTTAGTAACATTATAAAAAAAACATACTTACATTCAAGTTACGAAAAGCGGTAGATACGAACATTTTTTTCAGGATGCCGAAAAATTTCCGGACATTGCTGTAAGTTAGATTTTGTATTGTGTGCACCTTTTTCCAAGTACAGGACATTACTGTAGTGCTTCTTTCCGCCGCTACCGGCGTGTGGCGCTGAGAGAGGTCACCCATTATCCACCCCGAAGAAGAAGCCGGATTGGCTTCGACTTCCTAGTTCATGTGGAAACATACTGTACTGTATCTCCAGCACACTAAGAACTCTGACATTTTTATAGTTTAATATCTCGTGAATCCATTCGATCTGGTTAATGTAAAGTGTAAAGAAGAGGCGAGACGTTTCTTTTGAAATGAAAGTGGAATAAAGAAGCTTGATGCGGTTGAGAAAATGGTCTGATTGCTTTTTTTCAGCCACTTTCTACCATGGAGGAGGAAGTCGCTGAAATGTTGAAGCCCATCTTCCAAAAGTAATTTAAACTTAACTTTATTTATCTTTATAGAGCAAATTACTTTATTAAATTATTATTTTTTAGAACATAACAATACAGGTTACCTATACAAGCCTTAAACATACTTATATAAATCTTAAACATACAAAATATAGCACTGAAGCAACTTACGTACAAATTCAACTTAAGAACGATCATCCGGAACCTAACTCATTCGTAAGTAGGGCAGCGTCTGTATTTCTAATATGGCCAGTCCTGGCTTCTCTACCAGTAATGTGTTCCCTTTCTGACAAGATACTAAAGATAAAAAACCTTATTCCATCTCGGTTACTTGTTCGTAACCCGAAATCAGTTCAGGTCACGATGCGTCACAGCTAAATCAAACCTCTCTGCCTTACCTCTTTCGCAGTTCCTTCCCCCGAACCCAAGTGGGCAGTCGCAGCTGAATGAACCCCACAGATTGACGCAGGTCCCTCCATTCAGACACGGGTTGTTGTGGCAGAAGTGTCTTTTGGCAGAACATCCTGAGAAGACAAAAGTGGAAAAAAAATCGTCTCCACGCATGAACTGATTCTACCTCGTTAGATCATCACAGCAGCAAAGACAGTCATTTCCTCCTGCCCCATCTTCCCTGCTGTGCTCATTACAATCAGTGCTCGTTCTCTCCCGCTGGCTACAAAATCTTCGCGTACCGGCGAGAGTGCCGTTGTTGGCAATGAAGCCGGCCATGTCCACACGTTGATTGTCAACGTGAAGGTTCTTCATGCAGCCCACAAATTGGTAGTTGCGGACAGGAAAGTCCTCAGGGAGTTTGGGGACACCCCCGAGAAGTAGCGGGCCGGTCAGGTCCAGTGATCTGACGATACAAGAAGAGGAACATTATTGTATTTTGCGAACCCCAAAATATAGTCTTTGGTGATATATTTTGTAATACATAAGGCGCACAGGATTATAAGGCTAATGGAATTCAAACTACAGTAAGAACTAGGGTAGCATACAAATTCAACAAATACATTTATTCAAACATTATTCATAGCAATATGATTAAACCTACCCAAAACATTTGAAATCCAAAACTATTGGGTGTGTCAAAATGACTGATTAATTTCACCTGTGCCCGCTCGTTTGGCGCCAGCCGCTGCTGGCTTCCTGATTGGTTCCCTGTCCCACTTAGGCTCAGTCTTTTCACTCGCCTGTTGTCAGTTCGTCAATGAACCTCTGTTTTTACAAGGCAAGCACTTTGACTCTGACTCCCGTCGGTCCCGCTTTTTGCATCCGTTTTTCACCCGTCCGGTCCTGATTTCCCCTTTTGTCTCTGGCTACGACCTGTTTTTTTGACCCCGACCATGTTTTGCTCTCCTGTCCCAGCTTATGACTCGTTTTTGATCCCGACCACGTTCTGATCTACCGTCCTGGCTAATGACCTGTTTTTCCATCTAACCACGCTACGATCTCCCGCTCCGGAAGATCCACTTCCGCAATCGGAACACGCTCCGGTCCTGTGAGCGCCTTGCTTCCCGCGTCCAGCGAGCACCGGACCGCTGCCTTTCCTCTATATATCAATAAACTTGTGAGAAACGTTACGCGATTGGGTCTACCCTTTGTTTTGGACGTGACAGGATGAAAATCTCTTAAATAACTGATAAAGCCCTGAAAATTGGATAAAGACAAAAAAAAAAACGGCACAAACGTTTCATCAATGTAACAAGCATGCTTGTACAACTAACCTGGTAACCACAAGAGGACACTCAAAGACCTCTCTTTATGTTTCTCAAAGGCATAACAGTTACCGTATGCAGTAAAATGTAGTTGTAACTCTGCATTTCCAATTTCATTTACGAGTCATAAGGCACATTTTCAGATTTCTGGCTAATTTGGAGTTTCAAGGTGCGCCTTATAGTCCGAATAATACGGTATATATTTTTTAATCCTCATTGCATCATCAACAGCACTCATTTAGGGGGAAAACCATTAAAAAAACATCATAGAAACAGTGCACCGACTTACTACAGTAACAGTGCCTGAAGATAAAACCAGAGAATTTGTAATCATCATGTAAAAAAAGTAACACCCTGGAGATGTTGAACTCCAGTTCATGAGTTTGCTCTTAATGAGCCCACTGCAAAGAAAGTCAAGAAATTCAAAACTTTATTTCTATAATGGCTTCAAAATAGTCTTACTTTTTGCTTCCCGATTGGCTTCCCTGTGCAGAGCACGTGTAGTTTCCGATGACATGGCCGAACCTGAGCGCCACTGGGTTGTCGCAGTTGTCCACAGTCACCACTACCACCTTCTGGTCTGACGGACCTTGAGGCAGGCCGGCTTGGTTTACAATAGGCTGTGACAGGTAAAAAAACCAAAACAAAAAGAGAAGCTTATTTTAAATATTTGACCACTAGATGTCGCTGTATGGTGTAGTACAACCATAACCTGTAGTACAAGGAACCATACAAACCACAAATTGCAACATTTCTATTCTCTTCACAAGGTTTTTGGTTCTTGGGGGTACCCGTAGGGGCAAGATGGCGGACAATTATGTCAGCTCCCTTTATGTGAGCCTCATGTTATGTAAAGTAAATACACATTTCTCAACCTAGGAGTTTTTTTAAAAAATGCACGTTTATATGATAGTTCATGTATTTTTGCTTATATTTTAAATTGATATTGCTTTTTAAAAAAAAAAAGAAGAAATAAAGTTGTTTTAACTTCTAGATGGGCTAAACACTACACACTGTCCCTTTGAGACAAAATTGCAGTTTTTTTTAAACAAAATGTTGTTTCAGGTGTTTTTTTTACATTTAAAGACAATTTTTGAGGTTGTTATGAATAAACATAATTCTTATTTGAGACTTTAAAAAAGATCAGAATGGTTTTTGGGAGTTTTAATCCCCCCCATAAGTGACCAACTAATTTTTTGAAATAGCCTATTATTGTAATTATTTTATGATATTGTAATTTTTTTTAAGCATATCATTCAAATCAATATGTTTTTTTTCTGAATTCACTAGTAGGGACTAAACGATACCCAAATATCCCTTTAAAACTCGAAATAACGTTTTACATCTTGTAATATTGAACTCATTAACCATAGATGGCTATAGACATCAATAATCTAATTGTACGTGTCTAAAATCAATTAAAAAGTTTTATAATGTATAATTTCTCAACATATTTATCTTTAGTATATGCTGTGTGCTGCTGTAAAATGGTTGGGAGCCACAAATAACCTTCGGACTTCCCTGTTTACTATTTTCTCCAGTTTTCGTTCCCGTCTTGTTTGTCCTGGTTATTTTCGATATCTTGATTCATTCCTGTCCGGTATCGACCCCATCTGTCCGATATCAACTCGGGCAATTGGAATCGATATCGTTGGTCTCTGGCCTCCTGTCTTTCCACGCCAGACCGCTGCCTAACGTGCATGACTCCCTATTTCCCGTAAAATAAAAGGCTTGTGTGAGTATGTCATGCGTTTGGGTCCTGATCCTGTTCTGGTTCTTGACAACCACTGTATTACGTGTCAATACATTTTCTCTAGGAGGCGCTAAAAAAACCACAATGTCCCTTCAAGTATTTTTATATTAAGGTATTTTATTTGTTTTCCTAGTCAAATGCAATTTATGTACATAAATAAACAAAGTTGTGACATCTAGCAGATGGTGGATCGTTTTGTTTATTTTAACTATTTGTTCTTGGTATAAAATCTATTGTAAGGGAAATTATAGTTTGATCGTAGTTTGTATGTGCCTTTGTATGATTTAATCCTCAAAAGTGTCTTAACGAAGCCAAAGAATATGTCTAGGCGCTGTTTGTATTCTTACAACAATTGTATCCTCTTGGGGTCAAGATGGCCTTTGCTTTGGTGCAGGGAAGTGTCGGGAAGCCTGCTCAACAGTTTTCCTCTACATTCCTTTCTTTTATTTCTTTTCTTTACTGCTCATTTATTATGCTCACACACACATTTTGTGTTTTTCTGTCTAAAGATTATTTTCTTGTTTTCATGTGGCCTCGCTTAAGCCAATCAGATGTGTTGTTCTATGCCTGTGATTTACAATAAATGAGTCAATAGCCATAGGCGGAGCGTGATTCCTTCCTGTGCCGATCTCGGAAGCAGACCTTGGAAACACGCGCCTCCGACTGAAGGGCTATCAAAAACCTAAATCTTCGACTCAGAGGGTGTTCTTTTCTTCATCCTAATACAATCTCAAGTTTTAACCTTGACATATACATCCATCTAATATCTGCAACGCTCATCCTTAGTAGGGTCGCTGAGGTGCCCGAGCCCATCCCAGGAAACTAGAGTGCCTGGAGGAAACCCACGCAGGCACAGGAGAACATGCAAACTCCACACGAGGAGTCTGCTGAACCCTTGACCTCCGCACCGTGGGGCTGCGCACCAACCACCCAGCCGTCGTGGTACAAAATATTCATATTAGAATTATTACTATATCATTTATATCCGTGATTTATCTTTATATGACTGCCTTGAAAATTTGAATACTGTGATAAAGTTCTTCATCTCTGTAACGCAATTAAAAAAGATTTATATAATTGTATAAAGCTAACCTTTTTTAGCAAATATACAAAACAAAAAAATCTTGAAATGAGAAAGTTGTCAGACATTTCCCAAATTAATTATGGGGGATTTTAATCATTCTTTTTCCCATCTTACCGATAGTTAAAAAATACAATGCTTTATTCCAATATTACCTAGAAGCGGAATTACCTAATGTGCTGTCCCTTCTCAAGGTTTCTCCATTTTGCTCATGCTGAGGTTTTTGAGTTTTTCCTTGCCCTCATGTAGGATTTAGATCAGGGGATGGTCTAATAATAGTCTGTGGTTTGCAATAGTCTGTGGTCTGTGCATCCCTTTGAGACTCCTTGTGATTAAGGGTGTCACAAATAAATGACTTGACTAGAACAATAAGATAAAACTATAGCAAAATAATAACAAATATTTAAAATGAGCAAAATTTTAATTGAGCCATTATGTGTGTCTGTGTATTTGGTGTTTAAGGTCGTTGGGTGGGGAAAAGAAGAGGATTTAATTTCCTTTTTGTACGATGAACGTTGTTATACTGCACAGCACTTTGAGAGTCAATTCATTGCTGTAGAAATAAATTATGATTTGATAAAATCTAGAACATAATTGATTTGACAAAAAAAAAAGAGTCAAGCCAAAGGTATTTAAGTCGTTTCCAGTGCTAGTGATTGGATACAGTACTTTACGGCATCAAGTGCATAACCTTTTGACGTTTGTGCCGTTCTGTTCTTTGTTCTTTGCAGAACTTTTTTCCTGTTCGACCGAATGGAAAATATCCCGTTCAGAATGACGGATTAAAGCATAAAACAGAAGCTCAAGTCGATTCACACGGCTATTTAAAAACACAGTATTTTGTGTTACTAAGCGATCATAAACAGCAGTTTTGTTAGGAAAATATTGTATTGTTCTGGCGTATTGAGGAAAAGGATTATACGGCAAATCGGCATGCGTAAATCTGCACGCGGCGCATAGAGCCAGGATTATACGGCACAGCTTTGAAACGGTGAAAAGATCAACCGAGTGATCTTTTGCCTTGAGCCCGTTTTTGGCCTACTGTTCAGCTCCCAAAATCGGCTTATTGCAGTTGCTGTTGAGCGTTTTGATAAGAAGTGTTGAGAATGAGTAACGCGCTCCTGGAACGCAATTACTTTTCCCGGTAACGATTACTGTACAGACGCTCCCCTACGTACGAAAATTCGAGTTATAAAAATAATACAATGTTATACGAAAAATATCCGGACATTTCTGTAAGTTCGATTTTGTATTGTGCACCTTTTTCCGAGTACAGGACATTACTGTAGTGCTTCTTTTCGCCACTACAGGCGTGTGGCGCTGTGAGACCCAACATCCAGCCCAAAGAAGAAATCCGCTTCCTCTTCCTAGTTAGTGTGTAAACATACTACAGTATACTGTATCTCCAGCGCGCTAAGAACTTTGACATTTTTATTGTTTAATATCTCGTGCATTCATTCAATATAGTTGGTGTGAAGTGTAAAGAAGAGGTGAGCTGTTTCTTTTAAAATGGAAGTGGAATAAGAAATCTTGATGCGGTGGAGAAAATGGTCAGATCACTTTTTTTTTTGGCCACTTTTTACCACAGAGGAGGGAGTCGCCTAACTCTTGAAGCTCATCTTCCAGTAGTAAGTTTAACTCAACTTTATCTATCTTTATCGAGGTGATGGCAATTTTCAGCTTGTTAGCAGGCTTTGTGAGAGCTGGATAACGATCCAGGTGATTGGAATCACCTGTATTGGAGCAGAGAAACCTCCAAAACATGCAGGACATGCAGCTCTCCAGGACCGGGTTAGCCACCCATGTCATAGAGCATATTATTTTATGAAATGTTTGTTTTTAGTACAAAACAATACAGGTTACTTATACAAGCCCTAAACATACTTATACAAACATCAAACAAACAAAATACTGTATAGCACTGAAGCAACTTCCGACCTATTTCAACTTACGAACGATCGTGTGGAACGAGTCTCCTTTGTAAGTAGGGCAGCGTCTGTAACATGTTACTAAAAAATGTTGCAGCTTAACAGCTATAACAACATAGTACGTTACCTCATTACTTTTCAAAAGTAGAACTAGGAAGGGTGGGTATGTTTATACTTTGCTACAAAATACAACTAAACAACTACAGTGGCGCCGTCTTATGCACATATTACAGGGTTGCGTAATTTCTCCCTATTGATATTCTTTATACAGTGTTTATACACCCTTATCATTTTTTGGGTTGTTAGCTTTGATGACTGGAATAAAGTAGCTATATTGCTGCTGGCAAATATTTTCCTATCTATGATCTACGATCTTTAAGTGTCAAAGGGCTGCTACAAACTGACATGAATTCTGCCATTCTGCTTCAACAATTCACATGAGGCTTTAATAAGTTTAATACGTATTTAATTGATATTTTAATGTTTTGCATTTTCAGGGAGTTTGTGTTGTTGTTGATGTCTGTTCTGCGTGTAATAATCTAGCATTGCTTTGTATTTTACAATTTTTTTTTAGATCGGAGAATATTTTAATTTATATTTAATGTCATCCAGCCGGTATTTAGAACTAGCGCTGCAACCATCGATTATCATAATAATCAATGAAGTGGTCGATTCTTTTTTTTCAATTTATCGATGAAACAGATTTTTAAAAACACAATATTACATTCCTCTTCCTATTTAGGTATTGAAATCTAGTACTAATAGAAGAATAGTGCACAGTACAACAGAAGGTCCAATACAATAAAACAATAAATGTCAAACACCTGCAAATATGCAGCATTATTATTTTATGAAAACGCTTTTCAGGCGCCCTCTGCGGACCAAATTTATTTGCAACGAATTAAAGCGCTGATTAGGTCCTAGGTGAGTGGCCAGACAAAACGCAGATCAGAAGACCCCTAATGATGAGACAAAACTTTGGTCCTCGATTTCCCTCGCCCGGACACGGGTTACCGGGGCCCCCTTCTGGAGCCAGGCCTGGAGGTGGGGTCCGCTGGCGAGCGCCTGGTGGCCGGACCCTTACCCACGGGGGCCGGCCGGGCACAGCCCGAAGGGACGACGTGGGACCCTCTTCCCATGGGCTCACCACCTGTAGGAGGGGCCAAAGGGGTCGGGTGCGCAGAGAGCTGGGTAGCAGCCAAGGGAGGGGTCCTTAGCGCGACGATCCCCGGCTACAGAAACTGGCTTTTGGGACATGGAACGTTACCTCTCTGGCAGGGAAGGAGCCCGAGTTGGTGCGTGAGGTTGAGAAATTCCGACTAGATATAGTCGGACTCACCTCTACGCACAGCTTGGGCTCTGGTACCAGTCCTCTCGAGAGGGGTTGGACTCTCTTCCACTCTGGAGTTGCCCATGGTGAGAGGCGCAGAGCCGGTGTGGGCATATTAATTGCTCCACGGCTCGGCGCCTGTACGTTGGGGTTCACCCCGGTAGACGAGAGGGTAGCCTTCCTCCGCCTTCGGGTGGGGGGATGGGTCCTGACTGTTGTTTGTGCTTATGCACCAAATAGCAGTTCGGAGTACCCACCCTTCTTGGGGTCCTTAGAGGGTGTGCTTGAGAGCGCGCCCCCTGGGGACTCCCTCGTACTGCTGGGAGACTTCAACGCTCACGTGGGCAATGACAGTGAGACCTGGAGGGGCGTGATTGGGAAGAACGGCCCCCCTGACCTGAACCCGAGTGGTGTTTCGTTATTGGACTTCTGTGCTCGTCACGGTCTGTCCATAATGAACACCATGTTCAGACATACGGGTGTCCATATGTGCACTTGGCACCAGGACACCCTAGGCCGTAGTTCGATGATCGACTTTGTCATCGTTTCGTCGGACCTGCGGCCGCATGTTCTGGACACTCGGGTGAAGAGAGGGGCGGAGCTGTCAACTGATCACCACCTGGTGGTGGGTTGGCTTCGATGGTGGGGGAAGATGCCGGCCCGACCCGGCAGACCCAAGCGTGTTGTGAGGGTCTGTTGGGAACGGCTGGCAGAATCTCCTGTCAGAAGAAGTTTCAATTCGCACCTCCGGCAGAACTTCGCCCATGTCCCGAGGGAGGCGGGGGACATTGAGTCCGAGTGGACCATGTTCCACGCCTCCATTGTCGAGGCAGCTGATCGGAGCTGTGGCCGTAAGGTAGTCGGTGCCTGCCGCGGCGGCAACCCTCAGACCCGTTGGTGGTCACCGGCGGTGAGGGATGCCGTCAAGCTGAAGAAGGAGGCTTATCGGGCCTTTCTTGCCTGTCGGACTCTGGAAGCAGCTGGCAGGTATCGGCTGGCCAAGCGGAATGCGGCTTTGGCGGTTGCCGAGGCAAAAACTCGGGCATGGGAGGAGTTTGGCGAGGCCATGGAAGCCGACTTACGAACGGCTTCGAGGAAATTCTGGTCCACCATCCGACGTCTTAGGGGGGGAAGCGGTGTGCCATCGACACTGTGTATAGTGCCGATGGGGCGCTGCTGACCTCGACCCGGGACGTTGTGAATCGGTGGGCGGAGTACTTCGAAGAGCTCCTCAATTCCACTGGCACGTCTTCCTCTGGGGAAGCAGAGCCTGAGGACTCTGGGTTGGGCTCTCGTATCACTGGGGTTGAAGTCACCGAGGTTGTCAAAAAACTCCTCGGTGGCAGGGCCCCGGGGGTCGATGAGATCCGCCCGGACTTCATTAAGGCTCTGGATGTTGTGGGCGTGTCATGGTTGACGCGCCTCTGCAACATCGCGTGGACATCGGGGACAGTGCCTCTGGACTGGCAGACTGGGGTGGTGGTTCCCGTCTTTAAGAAGGGGGACCGGAGAGTGTGTTCCAACTACAGGGGAATCACACTTCTCAGCCTCCCTGGTAAGGTCTATTCAGGGGTACTGGAGAGGAGGGTCCGCCAGGAAGTCGAATCTCGGATTCAGGAGGAACAGTGTGGTTTTCGTCCTGGCCGTGGAACACTGGACCAGCTCTATACACTCTTCAGGGTCTTTGAGGGTGCATGGGAGTTTGCCTGTCCGGTCTACATGTGTTTTGTGGACTTGGAGAAGGCATTCGACCGTGTTCCTCGGGAGGCCCTGTGGGGGGTGCTTCGGGAGTATGGGGTACCGCACAGTCTTATCCGGGCTGTGCGGTCCCTGTATGCCCGGTGCCAGAGTCTGGTCCGCATTGCCGGCACTAAGTCGGATTCGTTCCCGGTGAGGGTTGGGCTCCGCCAGGGCTGCCCTTTGTCACCGATTCTGTTCATAACTTTTATGGACAGAATTTCTAGGCGCAGCCTTGGCGGGGATGGAGTCCGGTTTGGGGGCCTCAGCATTGCGTCACTGCTTTTTGCAGATGACGTGGTGCTGTTGGCTTCCTCAGGCCGTGATCTTCAGCTCTCGCTGGAGCGATTCGCAGCAGAGTGTGAAGCGGCCGGGATGGGGATCAGCACCTCCAAGTCCGAGGCCATGGTTCTCAGTCGGAAAAGGGTGGTATGCTCCCTCCGGGTCGGGGAGGAGGTCTTGCCCCAAGTGGAGGAGTTCAAGTATCTTGGGGTCTTGTTCACGAGTGAGGGTAGGATGGAACGGGAGATCGACAGACGGGTCGGTGCAGCGTCTGCCGTCATTCGGACCCTGTACCGGTCCGTTGTGGTGAAGAGGGAGCTGAGCCGAAAGGCAAAGCTCTCGATCTACCGGTCGATTTTCGTTCCTACCCTCACCTATGGTCATGAACTTTGGGTCATGACCGAAAGAACTCGATCCCGGATACAAGTGGCTGAAATGAGTTTCCTCCGCAGGGTGGCTGGGTTCTCCCTTAGAGATAAGGTGAGAAGCTCAGTGATCCTGGAGGGACTCGGTGTAGAGCCACTGCTCCTCCGCGTTGAGAGGAGCCAGTTGAGGTGGCTCGGGCATCTAATAAGGATGCCTCCTGGACGCCTCCCTCGGGAGGTGTTCCGGGCATGTCCCACCGGCAAGAGGCCCCGGGGGCGGCCCAGGACACGTTGGAGAGACTATGTCTCTCGGCTGGCTTGGGAACGCCTCGGGGTCCCGTCGGATGAGCTGGAGGAGGTGGCTGGGGATAGGGACGTCTGGGCTTCCCTTTTAACGCTGCTGCCCCCGCGACCCGACCTCGGATAAGCGGAAGACAATGGATGGATGGATGGATAGTGCGTAAATCATGCGACACAATGGATAGATGAGGAACTTTGCTTTTAATAAACAATTTTAATCTAGGTTATTGATTTGTTGTTGCAGCCCTATTTACAACTATAAAATGCTGAAATCTGGGGGTTAGTTTATATGTGCATTTTTGGTTGTGTGTCACGTTAAGCAGCGCATGGGGAGAGGGATGGCTCATACAAGAACAACTCAATCAATGGGGCAAACGTGAACACAGAGTTTGCGGTGAAAGATAGGTGAATTTCGGTCTTTTTATTTGTAACACCGCCTCCCTGGAAAAGTAAGACAACATCTTGGACCCAGAAATGGAGGAGGATATTTTCAAGTGGTTTAAATCCCCAAAATGGATATGGAGTGTCTTGGCTCAGTGTTGGTTTGCAAGCTTTGAAGATTGAACAAGCCAAGAAAAATGAAGCGTTTACAACTTTCAGAGGTTGGTGTATATTTCTTTTATTATGTGGCTATTTTTAAGCAGCATTAAGGGATCGGCCTCAGTGTGAGATTTGACTGTAATTTTCAACCAGCGCTACTTTTGGGTGTCAGTAATTTGGGAGATAATGAATGAAGTACTTAATAACTACATTTTTAAAGTTACCCTTCCAACCCTAAGTACAACAATACAACAGAGTATGGCGGGTTAACACACACGCAAGCACAAATGTCCATCTCTCCACAGGACATCAAGCCGTTTATTGTCTGAGAAGCCGATTGCAGTTGAGGCTGGGCTTGGGGGCAATAAAAGCGGGAGGGGAGGTTGGGTGCGGTCCGCGGGGGCCCAATCGGGAAAAGGTCGCAACCTCTTTTCAAAGAAGGCAGTTTCTCTTCGATCACGTCGAGCTCATATTAACCTAACGCAGGTTCAAGCTGCTGCAAACCGTCACTGGAAAAATGATTGAGACCCCCCCTACCCAAAAAGGCCCCTCCCTGCCTCGCGTCCACACTGCTGTCAGATGGTCAGACGGGATTTAGCAGGACTTAGCACATCTCATACGCACAGAGACTAAAAAGCTGTTTAAACTTGCTTGAGAATAAGTAGAATTCGTTTAGTGTTCACTGTCTACATATTGTGGTTTTATCTTTAGAGAAGTCATTTGGACAGTAATTTTTATTTCTTTAGATTTTACATTTTTGAAAAGCCCAGTTGAATTATTCATGCATGAAAGTTGAAAAAGCAGAATATGAAAAACTAGATCATAGTAGAAGAGAAAAGTTGTATGAATAAAAAATGAGTACAAATATGATCAATATGAGTATTCTATTTGGCTTAATTCAATAATTGTGGACAAGTTAAAAACACCTAATCCTTGTCCCAACTATGGTTTGGGACAATAATACCTGTCACGGTTGCCCATTGCCCTCATTTGGCCCCGCCCGTTTGGCGCCAGCTGCAGCTCGTTGCCTGATTGGCTTCCCTCCTATTTAAACTCAGTGCTCTCGTTCACTCTTTGTCAGTCCGTCAACGAACCTCTGCACTTACAAAATCGATCCTGCCTGTCTCGTCCTGTCCGGTATCTTGCGCCAGTATCCAGTATCAATCCCGCCTGTCTTGTCCTGTCTGGTATCTTGCTGCAGTCTCCAGTGTCCCATATCGACCACGTCTGTCTCGTCCTGTCCGGTATCTTGCTCCAGTATCGATCCCGTCTGTCTCGTCCTATCCGGTATCTTGCTCCCTCCTCCTGTCCTGGCTACCTGGATCCCATTTCCGTTTCCTGTATCGATCCCTGATCCAAGCTCCGTTCTCCGGTCCCACCTACCTGTATCCTGATTCTCTTTTCTGTATTGATCCCTGATCCAAGCTCTGTTCTCCTGTCCCAGCTACCCGTATCCTGAATCTTTTTCCTGTATCGATCCCTGATCCAAGCTCCTTCTCCTGTCCCAGCTACCCATATCCTGATTCTGTTTCCTGTATCGATCCCCGATCCAAACTTTGTTCGCGAGGGCTTCCCGCTCCCCTTGCTCAGCGAACACAAGATTGCTGCCTTTTTTTCTCTCGCCCTAACTTCCCAATCCCTTAATAAAGAATTGTGTGAAACGTCCCCTGCTTGTACCCGTCGTGACACAAGATATTGTAAACTATCATTCCTTTTGAATGTTAGTAGCAACTGAGATGTTGTCACGTCTTGTAATGAATGTCATTGATCTGTCAAAGTGGCTAATGAGCGAGTTTAACTTCCAAAATGTCTTCATAAATTTCATCCTTTCAAGTCGCTCTCATTCATCCTGAGCTTGTTAAGTCAACCCGTACTTTGTTGTTTTCAGCGGCACCGACCAATGTTCGGATGTTAAAAAGCGGTGAAATCAACCAACATGCTCTTTTTTTGTGTTTTTTCTCTTTTCTGTTCCTTATGTTTCCCGTGAAAGGTCCGGAACAGGCAGCGCTCCAGATTGGACGCTCCTTCTCTGACCTCTGCTGTCATCAGTCACGGCTGTTGACTCTCCAATAATGACTGACTGTCGAGATGACATCGGGATGCACAAAGACCCGTCCTGTCAGCGCTGATTGGAATGTACATATTTGCTCAAGAGTCACTCTAGCGGTCTGCCACCGGAGTATTACGAGAATATGAGTTTCTCGTAACAAAAGTGGGTTGGGAGGTGAGCAAAAAGAGCATGAGAGAAGTCACACTCGCATTTGCCATCGGAGATTGACTGGAAAAACCATAGCAACAGGCGAGCTGGGCCCTGAAGCGCAACATCTCCGTTCAAAGCCTGGGGTCAATACTTCTCGACGCTTTTCTTCCGCCCAGAAGAACACAGAGCGAGGGACCTTCCCCAGAGTCGCATCATTCACTGCTCGCGGTCCCAAAAGAAGCACAAAGGCCGCGGTCATTGCCATTCCCCGCAGCCCCCTATTGCCATGAAAGCCACATTTCAATCTCAAACATACCCCTCCCGAACACGCTGCCCCACCCCCTGCTGATAGGGACGGGTCAAAGAAGGCCAGCGTGGGATACCTCCAGTGGGAGGAGCCAGGTTTATCCCTCGACCGACAGAAGCCGAAAAATCAATCGTGTTTGTTCTTGATAGGCAGAGATGGGAAGCTGCCTCGTTGCTGTCATAGACTTTTTGATCTATGTTACGGGCTTGAGGCGTTGTTGCTGTCATGCACTCTCCCAACAAATTTCAACATATTACCTATTGTTTTATCTTATTGATGTTCACTATGTTTTGTATACTGTTACTCAATTCTAAATCTATTGCACCATGGTCATCCTTGAAGAGGGATGACCACTTGTAAAGCCCCTTCTCAAGGTTTCTTTTTTTCCCCCGTACTGAGGTTTCGAGTTTTTCCTTGCCCGCATGTTGGTTTAAGATCAGGTGATAGTGTCATTGTAACCTGTGCAGTCCTTTAAGACATTTTGTGATTAAGGGCGTCACAAATAAATGTAACTTGACTTGACTTGTGCACAGAAAGGCAAATGTGGTGTTGAAACTCCTGCTAATGGCCTTCTCTTTCGGAAATTGTAAATAATCAAGTTGCCAAAAATGTATAGTGTCACGGTCGCCATGACGACCAGTATGCCACGCCCCCGAACTCAAACTGAAGCAGATCAGCTGATTGCTGGTCTGCTATTTAAGGCTGGATTTTGGGTTTGGCGGGCGCTGGCTCATTACACAATCCCAGGTCTGTTATGCCTTGTCCTGTTTTTAGGTTTAAACATTTTCCGTCTGTTATGCCTTGTCCTATTGAGTTCGTGCCGGAGGAACTCTGTACCGTTCTGTTCTGATCGTAAGAATGTTTTTGTTTGTCTTGTCCCTGACTTTTGGACAACTTTTATTTTGTTAAATAAAACTTATGGATCGTCACGCAATTGAGTTCTCCCTTCCTGCCTCCTGCCCCCGTTCTGGTCCGATCACTCCTTCGACCCCACCACGCCTCGTGACAGAATGAGCCAGCCACGACAAGAACTCAGCGAACGATCCCAGCGCGATTTGGGGAGACCTGGAGAACGCAGCTTGGCAAGCGCCCACTGAGTCCGACTTCAACTCCCTGCCCGTTCGAACCACGGCCCCGCCCGTCGTGGCCATTGCTGTGCCTCGAATGGGGTCCCGGGAGGAATTGACGCCTGCTTGTTCGACTCTCATGCCTGCCTGCCCGACTCCCGTGCCGATTGCCTGCTATTCAGTCTCCCCTGCCTGCCAGTCCGACTCCGCTGCCTGCCAGTCCGACTCCGCTGCCTGCCGGTCCGACTCCGCTGCCTGCCGGTCCGACTCCCCTGCCTGCCGGTCCGACTCCCCTGCCTGCCGGTCCGACTCCCCTGCCTGCCGGTCCGACTCCGCCGCCTGCCGGTCCGACTCCGCCGCCTGCTGGTCCGACTCCGCCGCCTGCCGGTCCGACTCCGCCGCCTGCCGGTCCGACTCCGCCGCCTGCCGGTCCGACTCCTCTGCTCCTGTTTTGCCGGTTCTGATTTTGACTCTCTCATGTCTTGTCTGTTCTGATTCCGCCTGCCCTGCCTTGCCTGTTCTGATTCCGCCTGTCCTGTCTGAATCGCCACTTCTGAATCGGTCTGTCCTGAGTGTGACACTTCTGAATCGGTCTGTCCTGAGTGTGACACTTCTGAATCGGTCTGTCCTGAGTGCGACTCTTCTGAATCGGTCTGTCCTGAGTGCGACTCTTCTGAATCGGTCTGTCCTGAGTGCGACTCTTCTGAATCGGTCTGTCCTGAGTGCGACTCTTCTGAATCGGCCTGTCCTGAGTGCGACTCTTCTGAATCGGCCTGTCCTGAGTGCGACTCTTCTGAATCGGCCTGTCCTGAATGCGACTCTTCTGATTTTGCCTGTCCTGTTCTCGTCGGTTCTGCCTGTCTGTTATCCCCTGTCCAGTTTGCCCGCCGGACCCCCCCCCCCTGCCGAGCGCCGATTCCGATCCGCCTGACGCAGATGGCGCCTGCCTCTCCCCGTTCCTGCGTGTTCAGAGGAGGGAGCGGGGTTGCCCCAATCGTGAGCGTCGAACCATTCCGGGGCGCGAGGTAGTATTTTTTTTTCTTTTTGGGACCTCGGGAGCTGTCCCTTAAAGGGGGGGCTCTGTCACGGTCGCCATGACGACCAGTATGCCACGCCCCCGAACTCAAGCTGAAGCAGATCAGCTGATTGCTGGTCTGCTATTTAAGGCTGGATTTTGGGTTTGGCGGGCGCTGGCTCATTACACAATCCCAGGTCTGTTATGCCTTGTCCTGTTTTTAGGTTTAAACATTTTCCGTCTGTTATGCCTTGTCCTATTGAGTTCGTGCCGGAGGAACTCTGTACCGTTCTGTTCTGATCGTAAGAATGTTTTTGTTTGTCTTGTCCCTGACTTTTGGACAACTTTTATTTTGTTAAATAAAACTTATGGATCGTCACGCAATTGAGTTCTCCCTTCCTGCCTCCTGCCCCCGTTCTGGTCCGATCACTCCTTCGACCCCACCACGCCTCGTGACATATAGTAAAGGTCCACAACTTGAAATTTTGTTACCCTCTGCCGCCTTAATCTTGGTTTAAAGTCAGCTCATTTATCCTCAAGTACTGACAAACTCTTTTTTCCTCTGTTTTGGCATCTGGGTTGGCCTTTGGACTGGTTTTGAAACAGTTTTTTTCTTACATTTGCCATTTCTTAGAAATGCATGTACTTGCACACGCCACACGAGTAGCTTAATAGAGTCTGCAATGATGATTTAAGCCAGAGAATGGCGTTAGCATGTAGAAGCACCTTTAACCTACTTATAAAATATCATATAAACAACACGAAAATAACGATAATCACATTTTCTTATACCTTACCAAAACTTTATGTATAAAGGTGAGATGTAAAAAACTGTTATCCATACCACAGACGACACTAAAATTGGAATATTTATTCAGCATAACAATTTCCGTCTTTTTCAAAAGGGTTGACCAGGAGTCCATAATTAGTTGTTGGCAAAAGAGGACAAGTCTTCCCACCCCCTTTATCGCTTTAGCGGGCACAGAAATGCCGACATTGAAAAAAAAATGTGAACCTCAGGGGTGTGCGGGTGTGGCGGGA